>NC_135004.1:17679990-17986534 GCF_051020985.1 Nomia melanderi | reverse complement strand
ATAAATATTAGATCAGTTTCTAGTAAATGTCCAAGTTTTGTCATGTGTCAGTAACAACCGAACTCCATTCTCCTGGCTGTCCACCATTTAACGAACGTCCGACTCGTCTTCCGGCGGACAGACCAAGAAATTCGAGAAACGAGATGAACAAAGCGTCGAACGGTAGCGCGTGTGCACGTGCGGCCGCGGAAAATGTGATGTCACGCAGGAAACTGAGACCTCGAGGTGCGTCCAGGTCGGGAACGGTGACATATGTTGCGCGCGGGTAACGACGCGACAGCCATACTGGTAGTCACGAGCGAGTGTAAAACATTAGCTACGAACGGAGGGCCGCATTGTTCCGAGCGGCTCGTTGTTCGCCGTTGTTACGACAGATGTATATCCATCTCTATGATTACCGGCACAATGGCCGATCGGAACGAAAACAAGCGTCCGGCGCAATTCGAATGGTGAAAAGGACGCGTGCGGTTCGTTAGTTTCGAAACCGACGCACGATTCTTTCGAGCCGCTCATCGGACGAAATTTATTCGTTTACGCGTTTAAACTAGGCGCTAATGAACGGCCACATTCGTTTAACCACAACGAACTAGTTAAACCGGCGTGGTTTAATCTCCAACCTTTCAACGTTCAATCCCCTGCGGACGACGGTTGTTTAAAGTATACAAAACCTTTCGCAGACTCTACCAAATTAGACATCGAATGCTTAATTCATGGAGAATAAATTATCTACCGATTTCCTCCGTTCGAATAGTTCAATCCCAGTGATTTGCAGTAGAAATATTTGAAGATTTTCCGATGAGAGAATCAGAATCGCGTGTATCGAGGAACAAAACGATTTTATCTCAATATTTCTCAGATTGATGCGTTCTACAAGGATGACATTAAATTTTAATCAAATTTTACAGTTAAACCTCTGCATCATTTAAAATCTCTACAACTCTCCGAGCTTTCCAGCTTCGATTCACCTGTAGATACCGTTCGAGGATCGAGCGGACATCAAAGGAGCCGATCCATCATTCTTCCCCGGTGGCGATCCGGATCGAATCCCTGGGCGAAGAAACTAGATCACGGAACCGCTCGATCCCCCGATCGGTGAACCGTGGGGCCGATTACCAGCTCGTTCCCGCGCTCATCGTCGGGGGGGCGATCAGCGCCGGTTATCAAACTGATTTCGCTGATGAAAACGCGCTCGCGCGGTGCACGGCGAGAGCGGATCGCTTCCGGCGGCGGGAGAAAAAGTCGTCGGCCGCGCCGGAGCGGGGCGGGGGCGCGAGCAAGGTACACAGAGGAGGCAGGCCCGACACAAAGAGGAACTTCCCCCCGCGGTGAGCGCCGGGAGAGTCTGGTCACGACGCACACGTGTAACGATCACCGGTGTCGCCGTGTGAACGCGAGCAAGGGCGGCGCGCCGTGCGGGGAGGAACGCAAAAAGGAAGCTCTTCCGTGTCGACGTCGTTGTCGCCGTCGTCGCCGGCGACGGTGCCGGCGAAGGGGCGCGGAAGAATAACACGGAACCACCCTCCGAGCGCGTCTTTCGCGTCGGACCGCCGATAAGTCTCCCTTAAGGGCGCAGACCTTCGGGGAATCCGGTGTTTCGGGGGCGTAGGTGTTTTCTATTCGGGCTGCGCTAGACCGCATTCACCTTCGCGCCGGGATTTTAGCGAGATTCTGAAAGGGTGTGCCAACTCTTTTGCCGAAGGGTTAGCCGGCAAGATTTTGTTTATAATCCGAACGTTTTTCGCTGGGAAGAGTCTACGCTCTTTGATAGGAGGTACTTTGGGAAGCTGGATGAGAAACGATACGTGAATTAAGAGTAGGATTATTTGAGTCAAAATGACCCATTCGTAAATTCTTATCCTTTCAATAATCGTAAAAGAATTTACGAGTGGGTCATTCCGACTCAAGTAATTCTACTCTTAATTCACGTATCATTTCTCATCTAGTCGCTTCCCCAGAATATCTCCTATCAGAGTGTGGAATGTTTCTCTAAGAGATTTCTCAAGAAATCGTTTTAGTTGCAAACTGAGCGTCGAGTGATCGAAGTCTCGCCGGATCTCTTCGGGTTTCTATAGGAACATTTTGGAAAGTCGACTTGATTGGTTGACAGTTCTAGTGTTAGACGAAGCTACTTTATTTCGGTACTCCAGGTATTGCCTTATACGACGACATTAGATATCGAACTTTATCACTCTATTGTATCCAAGCGGTGACTCTCGAGTGCAAAGGGTTAATAACTCTGTGTTCTAGTATTACGTACCGTGAAATTAGATATCGGCGACTACTCACGACGAGGATCGTCAGACGATGATCCGTACTCCTTCAATTTCAATACCTCTCCGCTGTACTCGGTCTTTATATAACATCGCCGTAGAAACTATGTACGAAGTCGGAATTTTTCCGTCCAATTGCTCCGCGAAACGGCAGACAACACAGTAATAATAATAACGATAACAACGGTACAGAGACGCTTGCCTTCCGGGGCTAAATCGAGCGGTCCGCGGCGGAAGGGCAACGCAGGCCAGGGAACGGTTCGCCGTGGAGAGGTTTTTATTTAAAAATCCAGCCTCGAAGAAAGGCATCGCTCTTCTTTGAGCCTCGAGCGGCGCAGCCGGGTCGTCGTGCGCTTTTCCCTATCGTTCCTCCTCTTCGTTTCTTTTTTTTTTGTTTCCCGTTCGCCGAAGGGATCGCTTTTAAGCGGAGAGAAAGCTTTCAACGAAAGCTCGCGACCGATCGCGGGGCTAACGATCGACGATTGGAAATTGAAACCGGGAAGGTCGGGGGTTAGGCGCGACGAAGGCGGTCGGGGGTCTCTCCTCGTTTTATCAATCGTCCCGGGTCGAGCCGCCATTGGCGGACACCGCGGAATCACTTATATCGAGGATACGTGACGAGGGAAGCGTGCGAAGAATAGCGGTAAATAATCGAATCGGTCCGACCCAGCCCTGCCCAGCCACCGAAAGGTTAAAGGGGAGGCAAGGTCGGACGTCGGAGGTCGGGGGTGGGCAGGCTGCCGGGAAGATGAAACGCTAACCGTCCAGCCAAATTTAGAAATACCTTCTCTCCTGTCAACTCGATATACCTGGGATCGTACGTACATGTCTACTGTCAACGTCGACGTATCGGTTTCGACGTTAGGACCGATGATATGATTGTGCTGTTTATTGGGTGAAATTGCTTATATCGAATGCCTTTATTTAGCATTGGAACCGAGCAGTTAGATTAGATGGGAGTGTTTGTTGATATAACAATTGACTTGTATTCTGGTTTGCGTATCATTAAACTAGTTTAATCATCTTAGAGCATTCGTACCTTTTTGATAATTGTGAAAGCAGAAACGAGGAATTAGACATCTTTGATATTTCGAATTTTTTATGTTGTAGCTCGCACATCGCTATGTCAATCTTCGTAACAATTTCTCAGAGCATCTATCTTTTTAACAATAAAAGAAGTCTAATCTGCTAGCTCTACTCTACATTTTCGTTTGTTCCAACACTTCGACTGCACGTCACCCTTATCCGGACACCGTTATTTACATAAACTGAAACATTAATCTTCTTGATGTAACGGACCGAATTCTCTCGGATATATCAGATATAAGAAAGATACCGAAGCAATCGTAATAAAGAATCTCGACTTCCTACTTTAATAAGAAAACCGTTCCAACAGCAGTTTCGATATCCGTTTACTCGGCAGTCGATGCATTAATCCAGCGAGTAAACAGAAAAACAGAACTACAGTGTCGAAAAATTCAAACGTCGAGTTTCTCCGACGTTAACGCGGGCCGGGACGATCATCAATCTCCTATCCGTCGACGGATTACTAGCTGGCAGACGTACGTTTCCCCCGTGTAACGGGCGGACAGATAATCGCGCGACACGGCGTTGCATTAAATAGAGAAATATGGCGCTCGTTACTCGCTATCGGGACACGTTACGGGGCCATTAATCCGCGGCGCGCCGCGGCGGACGGTGGCAGATCTCATAAAAGTATTCGTGCCAGATCATGTCCCACATTCCGCGAAAGAAACCGGGGGAACGCGCGCAGCCAACCTTGGACGCTCGATCGCAATTCACCGTGGCCGGCTGTTTCGCCGAGAATATCGGCTTTCCGGCGGACACGCTCGCCAGGTGCGGCACTCGCGCGCTGAATCCGCTCGGGCGGACGCGCGACGGGATCGCCGTTTCCGGGTTCGCGCACGTGCGGCGTCGCGAGGCGCGCGACAACGACAGCCGGGGCTGATTCGAATTGCTCGGCTTGTCCCGCCGCCGCGTCCGTCCGTAAACATTAGTCAACGGGACAAGCGACGGCGACTGGGGAACACGGCTCTACGTTTGAATCATGAACCCTTCCACAGTTGGCTCGCGATCCCGACGTCTATATAAGACCCGGGACGAGAGAACGGAACGGACAGGGACAACGGACGCACGCGTAATCCGGAGTTCTCGAGGAACTGTTAATCATAGGGTGAGTTGTCGACGAGGTGACGAGTATGCGAAACGATTTGTCTTCGACTGGATGGAATGGTACCTTCCTGTTTTCTCGGGGACGTTGTCGTTTAGTACGTCAGGGTAAATGCCAGTCGAATTCGGGTGACAGGGTTTTTATATAAATGTGAACGTTATTTTCTTGGTAGCGTATAGATTGATCCGAATATCGTATGAGGTGCAAGATATACTGAAGCAGTCTTTATAAAGGATCTTGAGTTTTCGTTTCTGCTTTAGACAACTGTTCCGACTGTATAGAAGTTTCGATGTTTACTTGGCTCGAAGTGTCGATAGGATAGTTGGAAAGTGAACGGAACGCGAGATAAATATTGATATTACGCGACCTCTGTCCTCGACTGCTGATGTAGTCTGATACATTAGACAAATATGTTTCCTAGGAAATATTCGCGAACGAGGAAGGATCAACCGACGACAGAGTCGACAGAGTTCGCGACAGGCGAACGGTTCGGCGAGCCAGCGTCGCCGGAGTCCATTCACAGCGTCACTTTTCACTTTCTTCCCGCATTGACCTTCGATGCGACGGTACGCCATGCGTGCCAGTGAACCCCGAAGATTGAAATTATCCCCGTAACCCAGACCTCGCGCACGCGAGCCACCGAAACGCTTCGACACCGCGAAACCGGTCGATCGGCTTCTCATCCAGGACATCCTAACATTCCCCGTCGAGCTCGAACTCGTCGTACCGCTACGCGGATAACCCTATTCGCCGAACAAAGAACCGTCAGAGCAGCCTCCACGGAACAACGAGCGAGGGGTGGAGGTTGGCTTTCCCGCGGGGTGTCGACGCCGGTGCATCCACCCCATCCTCTCTTGAAAACAAGCCGCGAGAACGACACGAAGCAGGACGGAAGAGAGAGAGAGAGAGAGTAGTACGAGGAAAAGCGAGACAGCCAGGACAACATCGAGACAGAGAGAAGAAAGTAAGAAAAGTACAAAGAGGGAGAGATATATATATATATAGAGACAGAGCGAGGAGAAAAGGACGCAGGGTCGTAGAGCTCGATCGCGCAGCGTTCTCGGAAAAGCACGTGCCGCAACACGGATGCTGGTTGCCGACACTTACCCCACGACGTTCAACGACCCCTGGGCTGCGGGAGCGAGCGCGATCGACGACGGTCACACACAACCAACCCCTCGGGCCGGCGGAGCGGCTCCCTTATCGCAGCATCTCACCAGCGGCGCAGTTCGTTGCCGAAAACAGGGCCGGCGGAAGGTTCGCGGCGCACCCCCATGCCTTCTCGCTTGCTCGCGCTTCCGTCCCGTTTATCCCTTCGGCGACGGCGGCGACGGCGTCGGCGTCGGCGGTGGCGTCGGCCGGCGTGGCGTGTCGCCGGTTTTCGAAAGCCTCCCTGCCGTCCGCCTAGCGAGATGCACTGGCAAGATGGCGACCGGTCGCGCTCGGCGGTCCTCTCCACCCGACAGAATCCCACGGCGGGACGGGGGAGGAGGCGGCGCGGCGTAGCGGGCGGACGAGGCCGGGCGGGAGGAGGCGGCGATCGCGAGAGCTGCTGAAGGTGGCGACGCGGCGATGATCGAAGGGTGCCGGCACTGCCGGCGACGGCGTTCGGTGCCCGTGATGCTGCGGCTGCTGTTTCGCGGCGGCCAGACGAGGCGTATCGCTGGCGAAAAGCGCATCGGCGGCGCGAAAGGGAGGACCGGCGGCTCCGAGGCGAGACCCAGCCAGTGTGGAGTGCATCGCGCGACTGTCACGGCGCGGGCGGGGACCGCGGGGGTGGCCGCCCGCCGGTTGTGTATTCCGGCGAGCCAGGTGGCGCCAGCGACGCCAGCCGCCGGTTTTCAGGATGTGCCCGCTCCAGGGGTAGTCGGGAGAGGAGCCTGGTGGTGGATGTTCGTCGCTTGGCAACCACGAGAGATCGACCGAGTGTGCCAACCGCCCTTTGCGAGCCCGTTCCCTCCTACCGTTCCGCTCCGCTTTCTCCCTCTCTCTCTCTCTACGTTTCTCCCTTCGCCCACCTCCCTTGCCCGCGGGAGGCTGGGTCACCACCCTCGCGTGCGTTTCCTAGCGATGGGAATGATGCCCTCGCGACCGGCATCGAATGCATTCATTTTTCGGGGATGTTTACGAACGCGGTATCCTGCCTGGAGGATGCTCGGAGGTCTCGCGGAGTTCACTGGCTGTTGTCTCGGGAAGAATTTGGTTTTCATGCTTTCGAGGGAGCGGGGTTTTGTTATTGAAAATGTAGGGAATGTGTTTCAGGTTTTAGCTACGGGATTAGCTGCAAGGAGTTCACTCTGCAGGGATAGGTTTCACGCTGATTCGAGGCTGACGGAATTCTCTAGTACGCGGGTATGTTAGATTAAACTGTAGTGCGCGCAACTGTCGACGATAGAGGGAGAATTGTGCCGTTATAGTGGCGCACAGTAGCTGGAAGGATAAGTTCCCGGGGAATGTTGTTAAACGTTTGTTTGTCAGGTGTGTACTCGCGTGAGCGCGGTGGGAGAACACTCGCGCCGAAGGAACTACTTGGAGAGTCGATGATTTACTGCGAACTTCCTCGGAATTTTGAGGCTGAACGTTCGCGAGCGTCAGCAGGTTCCGGAACCGGTGGAAACGAGGTTATATGTACTCTGTCGATTTTTCTAAAAGCGTCAGGCGTCGGAAATCTCGAGGAACGAAACTATTGCACAGTTCGAGATTCGAATCCTCGAGTAAACAAATCCAGCGCTATCCGAAAATACAGGTGAACGCGAGTAACCGAGTTCACTAGTCTCCTTCGGTTAGCAGGTCAATGGTCGATAAAATCGATGATTAAAAATAAACGTGCGCATTAATGCACCGGACCGGAAATCGCGGTCCAAAAATGACAGTATTCGTAGGACAGCATGGTACATTCAGTTTCTATCCAGTTCGCTCTACGGTGTTCTAATTCCGAATATTACTTCGACTGTAGAAGCTAAAAGTTGACACGATAAGAATCATTCAAAACATAATGCTTCACGGTACTCCCGTTACAAATAGAGAAATCTCGTACAAGCTGGTTTCCTGTAACACGAATTCGCACAAAGCGTAACGTATTAACTGCGACGTTATGGCGCCAAGTGTATTGTGCTCTCACCATTGACGTGCCGCGGCTCGCGGAAGGAAACAACTGGTAAACATTCGCGGAGGAAGCAGTTATCGCGAGACGCCGTTTACGACGTGTTCCTTAACCCCCGCGAAATCAGCGGGGGTGAGTTTGAATACGGCAGCGGCGTCTTCGCTTCCTCGATTGCTCCTCCGTTCGCGTCGCGTTGCAGCGAACGCTTTCAGCCGCTCGCATATCACGGATGCGGCATCGACTACCGATCGATTCCCCTGTTCCGCAAATATTTGGCTTTCTCAACTCGGATGGCACGGTGTAATGAGAACGAGGCGATCGCTGGTTAACACAATTGCCGGAAAAAACACTCGGAGCGCGTTCGATTAATTTCCAAATAATTAGGGCTGCCGCGGCTTCGTTTCGCTGGGAAATCCTTCGAACGGATCGGACAAATTCAATCTGCAAATACTTTTTCGATCCGCTGTCAAAGCGAATCCCAACTTTACTCAGGTCATCCGTGAATCGGCTACGATAATCCGTTCGATGCCGAATTAGAGACGGCTACGCGTATAAATCCATCAACGAAATCGTATTAGACGCGTTGCGACGAAAATATGAAGCTTTAAAAATTCATCGAATTTGGGTCTCGCTTCTATTCCTAAAATTAAGTTCCTAAAATTAGACGTATCAATTCAGAAACAATGCACATCATTTAACACGTTAAGCGCCATAGACCGATAACGTCTCCGAATAATTTGAAAATTACAATGCCCAAACTTGGCAGCTAATCAAGGTAATAAACAAGTGGGAAGTTAATTCCAAATACGAAGGCCCGGTGATTCCACTGAAACGCGCTGCATACGCAAGATTAAAATCGCACGGGCGGTTTGAAAGGCAGAAACGTGAGTTCCGCGCGGCCGACGCACGTTTTTCTCGCCGAAATCCCCTCGGAAACGTGATTCGGCCGTGGGCTTCGATCGCGCTCCGGCGGAGCTCCATATTAATTAAAAGCCGGCTGACCTAATTAGCTCGTTCGCGGAGAGAGCGGCCGGCCGCGGTTAGGGAACACAATGGGACGCCCTTCTTCGGCCGACCCTTTCGCCCCGAAGAATAATCCGAGCAGAAACGTCCTCCCGTTCTCACCCTCGTGAAGTCCCGAAGGATATTTACCGAAACGAACAATATTTCCATCGTGCCTCCCCCCCTTCGGCCCTCCGTCCCTCTCCGCGCGGCATCGACGAGCGACCTTCGTGGCATCGATTCGACGCCGGGACGGGAGCCTTTCGATTGTGATCGCGAAAGGCGGTTTCATCTTTTCCCGGGAATCGATGATCGCCTTCTACGGCCGAGAGATCGATCAGGATCGCGCGTTACCTTAAAAGTTATTACGCCGCGCGGAGACTAATGAGCCCGGCGCTCGGGAACGAAAAAATGTTCCGACGAGCCACCGCGAGGATTGACGGCGATCGCCTCGGCGCGCCTCGGGACCGATCGGTTGCGCAGTACCGGCGCGGCGGCCATTTCTTTTTTCCTTCTTCTTGTAAATCATCGTTTGACGGCCCCGCGAACGATCGTTTCGTGATTTTGATACGCGAATGCCGGTTGACGTGGTGATTGAGCGTACGTTAAACGCGGACCCCGCTCGGGCACGGATGTATTTATGTAACGTGAATGATAATGATGGCCGGCTCCTTTTTTACCGGGGATCGTTAAGCGAAAATTGTAGGGGGAGAAACGAAATGCAATTTGAATTCGACGATATCAATATTTGTTCCGCGATTTTATTTCGCTTTTTGCCTCGCTTCGTTATTAATGATTAATGCGGCGACGATCCTCGGTATCGATCGGAACCGAGATCCCGAACGATTCGAGCGATTCGTCGTCCTTTTAATTGATCGAATGTAGTTCATTGTTCGCCTCTTCCTTTTTCACCGCGAAACGAACGGACAAGGGGAACGCTGTTTGTAGTTGAATACCGCGGGGCAATGAGAGACACGCCGAACGGACGAGGAACGACCAGTTTTAAACAGCTTTGTTATGAAACGCTCCCTTTTTTCACCGTGATCCGAAGAATATATCGGGTCGGCTGGAAAGTTTTCTCATTTTCATTTCGACGCGGCAGCCGCGTTACGCCGGATCACCGTGCAACGCTGGAAACTGCGTAACCCGAACCGTATAGGTTGCACCGAGCGAATCGCGGGGAATTGCAGCGAACGTGGAAGGAAATGTTCGAATTAAAGCTGTAATTTTGTTCGGCGCGATCAGCTAAATGAGCCTGTCGATTCGCGTTATCTGTAATTCGATCGATGTTGCGCCAATTGGTTAAGCACCGCGGAATATCCTTGAAATATGAATAAAACACCATGTTATTTTACAACGAAACGCATCTACACAAATGCGCAATTATAAGTCACGAGATATTCGGAGTCTGAACTCGAAAAGCGAACAAATACTCATTCCCGAATGCTTTCGCATTTGCTCGTTCCCACGGAATCAGCGTTCGCTTCTGAAACGGGCTGAATTCCTTCGGGGTCAGCGAGGACCCAGCCTTCTCTTTGAGCGATGTTCAAAGTCCCAGAAAAAGCAGACAACTCTTAACCTCGGGCGGGAGTCCAAGAGGCGTTTCGAGCGTCGTAACTCAGCGTCGGTAGGGAGATATTCAGCGCGGTTTACCCGGTCCCGTTGGATAAAACGCATAAATATGCAAATAACGGCTCGCGTCCCATTTACCGGAGCCGGCGGAGTGGATTTCATTTAGCCCTTCCTCTAGCCGGCGAATAATCGCGTCCCTATGGCGGCCGGTGGCATCGCGGCCGTCGCCTTCTTCCTTCCCATCCATCAAACTTTCTCGCCCACTATTATAAATTCATTGGCCCGTTGCGACGCGCCCCGCGCTTCATCGGCAAACGAGTTCCGCGGGGACTCTCGTTTTCTTTTTCGCCGCGAACCTTCCCGTAACTCTGGCTTCCGAAACAAGAGGAGATTGCGTCGAGTCGCTCGCAGTAGCTGTTCACCCTGTTTCAACCCTTCGCGCACGAGAGACGACTTTCAGTCGTCGCTTGACGCTAGATTTACGGATACTTGTTCCATATTTTATTCTGTCGTTCCTAGAACGACATCTCTTATTCTGTGTTCGCAAGATTCCGTCGAGCCGAGTCAACAAGTAAATCTAGTGTTAATTCGATAGAAAATTGTAGAAGAAAGTATGTTAATAAAAATACATAATATTAAGCTTTGTATGCGTTGATATGAGAAATACTGAAATAAAATAGATTTCTTCCTTAAACGTCTACAGCTCACAGAAAATATTGAATATTCCAGCGACAAACTTTCGAGTGCAACAGATTAATCGCTTTTATCTTGTAAACTATAAAAACAGTCTAATTCTGGTGATTCTCCGGCGAAGTGACACAGAAACAACATTTCCGTCATCTCGGTTAAAACAATGGGATTTCCTGGTCCAAGAAACAGTGTCGGACGACGCTGTTCGTCATCGTATGCGATGCGGAGATAGTTCCAACTAGAATCGTAACAATCAAGAAATACCGAGGATTCTTCGTTCCATATTCATTAGCGATACGATTATTGCACAGTTAAGATAATTGCCGGCGTATCGTAAGACAATATAATGCCAATTAAAACCTCTTCCTCCCTCGTCGGGCATTTTCCATTCACCGTTAGCAGGATCATCAAAGGAAACGTACAACATCCCGTGGGTAATTTTTTCCCGTGGCTCCCCGCGTTCGAGTTACGGGAGAAATTATATCCGCCGGCCTTAATGAATTTATCGCTAATGCATCCTGATCGTGAGTCACGCTATAATATTCATTCTACACGGTCTTGGTGTTTCAGAGCCGCCTGCGCGGCTTGTCGGATGCTGCGCTTTGAACACCGCTCGCCGGAGGAAGCTTGGCATCCCTTCGTTATCGCGGAGATTGAAAGGAACGCGAGTCGATTTTTCACGAAGCCGCTGTCTTCGAGCCGCCGCTCCTTTATCGTTACCGAATTCACCTAAATACATCAGCTATGTTGTCGGAAGCGCGGCGAGGACCATTCGCTCGAGGCAAATTCGATTACTCGAATAAAATAAAAGTTTCCAATGTGTCGGTAGAGATAGTTCCTGCTATACAAAATGATCTTCATTTGAAAAATAACAATCTTGTGCAAATAAATTCCGTTTTTCTATCTACATAACGTTGGAATCAAAATGCAAAGTTATCCATTGTCCCTCGAAAAACATAATAATGTCCACAAAATGTAAACAAAATATAACCATCGTATACTCAGCTCTATAGCTTGCAATCTTCGTCTGAGGCAGCTTTCTGTGTCACTCATACTTCCGAAGTTATCGAGTTTTGTCCAGAAAGCGGGCGTTTAGCAGCAGTAAACCTGGATCTGCTCCGAGGGCGAAAGGGAAACTTCGAACCGAAGGGAGGGCGGTAATACGCGTCTATTTGTCGCCAGCTTCGGCTCCAATATGTCGAGGATTTCAGACGGTTCGCCGGTCCATTCACGGAGACGCGTAAAAAGTTATGCCAGGGGGTGGAAAAGAACTCGACGCGATCGAGCCGAGATAAACAAATCGATGGGGAGAGTGATCCACGGTTTCGTCGCGTGTTCGTGGTATCTGGGAAAATCTGGGTGCTTTACAGTTCCTTTATGTGATCCGGAGGAAAGTGTAGCGAAACCGTGGCTCAGCGAGGAACACGGGATCGTGCTATGATTCGACGTTAGCTACGAAATCGTCTTTTGCTGTTCTCGAAGAATTCTCGAATTTATAGAAAAATATAATATTATGATAGGCTTGTTCTAATTTTCCTAAAAAATATTACCTACTACTGTCAACATCACCTCCTTGCTCGATAACGAATAATGAGAAGATTCTCGGATTAATTGAAGAAAAATCGAAGCGAAAAGTTACTCGAGGACAACGTAACTAAGGATAATCAATTAACTGGTCTAATACGTTGAAGATCGTCATCTCTCGAGCGTTTCGCGACACAATCGATTATTCGAATTCGTCGCAGGGACCCGCCGAAATAGGGGACATCCGTAAGTACAGCTAGAAAAGGGATGTTCGGCGTTGGATCAACGATTCGAGGCTCTCCTCGCGGAACGTTCGCCGAGAACAAACGGCGAGTTGAACCCTCGTTACTCGAGGAACACGCAGCCACGCTTCGAAGGACGATACTTCTGATTCCGACGGAGGTGGACCGAGTGGCTGCAGAAAGGGCGCGGCAAAGGGTTGTCGCGCCCTCGAGGAGGAAGCGCGAGTGCCGCGGGGGTGAGACACGCGCCGCGCGAGTCCTTTTGTCGAGGGGCAGGATTCTTGCGTCTCGGGGTGGCTCGGCCCTTGAACTACGAAAGGAATTACGTACGTGTGTACGGCCACGCACGCCTGTGTATGGAAATCTGCGTATACAAACGCGGGACTGCCGGTAGTAACGAGACGATTCCTCGCGGAAGCGCGGGGAACATCCCGAAGTAAGCAAACAACGCGCCGCAGACGTTCGTCTTTCGGTAAACAGCGGACTTTTGCGCGTCGACGGAGTTTGCTGTTGTCTCGTGGAAAACAGAACTTCTTCCGTATAGGAAGTCTCACTCTTAAGAAATTCGTGGATAATGTTGCGTTACTGATTTAATTCGGCGACAGGATTTTTCGTGGATTTAAGAATTCATTTTAATAGGATGTGAATTAGAATCTTTCGCTTTCTCTTTCATTAACACTACAACACTTCTTCGTCTCGCAGTTATTGATACCTTCAAAGCACTGAACATTCGAAATGATCTCGAAAATAAATAGTTTCCGGAGAAACTGAAAATAATCTATTGCTACAATATCTATAGGAATTATTAACCCTTTGCACTCCGAAGTTTTTCACTAGAAATATTTCAGCATTTTCTGATGAGATGAAGACGATACTTTGTAAAACCATCTCAACGAGAAATTCATGCGAACTGACAATGCATGATTGATGCATTATATGAAGTATAATATTAAATATCAAACTTTATAGCGTCACTGTAGGAAATCAAGTGGTGACTGAGAGTCATCTCCCGAGTGCAAAGGGTTAATCGCAATGAATGCTTGGTGGTTCGTGTCAAGGAAACTGATTCAACGCAAGATTTTACCGAGAATCTAGCGATTCGAGCATCACATTTGACGAATCACGGACCAACCCCGTCGCGCGTTAGCGGCAACACGAGAGGTCTAGCTAGATCTAATCATCGCGGATGATTCTTCTCCTCGGGGGCTCGGCGCGGCGCGCTCCGTATCGAGACTCCTCTCCCGTGGACCCCGACCGTCCAATATCCGGTTACGTTCGTTAGTCCCGAACGACGAAGGGAAACACGAGTCGGATTCGAGAAGCTACGCTTCGGGGATCGGAAACGGAAGAGGCGGGCGTCGCCGGGTCGGCGGAGCGCTTTCCAGTCGCGGCTGTATCGGGTGAACGCGTCGCTTCTTGGTTTCATAATAACGCGACGTTAACGCGAACGGGCGAGCGCGAGGAGCGAGAGCGAAGCTTTCATCGATCCCGATACACGTTGCTGCCGGGAAACTCGTAAACAAGCGGAAAGCTTGCATCAAGATGGGCGAGGCGTTGCGCTCACGGTTGCCCGCCGCTCTGCGCCCACATCAACGATTTACCGTCCGATTCCCCTCGGGAGAAGCGAAGGGGAAAACGGATTCGAGTCGGAGAAACGGCGGGGGAAGGAAGCGAAAGAATAGGAGAGGAGAGTAGGAACAAGGGGACGCCAGGAGGAAGAAAGTAAAAGAGGAAGGAACAATCCAGAGGGAGCGAGGGATAGTGAGAGTGAATGATTCAGGGAGAAAGTAATCTGCGGAGCGAGTGGAATGAAAGAAAAGAGAGAAATCAAGGACAGAGAGGGGCGAAGCTGAACAGCAGCGGAGAGGGAGAGAGGCGAAAGAGGCAGACGGTGAAAGAGAACGGTGGAAGAGGGCAAACGACAGGAGGAAAGAGGAACAGAGGTAAATAAGAGACAGGAAAGAGAGAAAGGTAAACACGAGAGATACGGAATGGAAGAGAGAAAACGGAGTCGGTTCGCGGGAATGTTTGCCGAGCTTTCGGGAGCCGAGGCAGCGCGCGTTCCGGCCGATCGGCCTTCGCGCTTAATTTTTAATCATCCTAGACGAGCCGCGTGGGTCGTCCGCGTATCGGAGGCGCTCGGATCGGGAACGGGCCGATTCCGAGAGACGCTATTGACGGGAACGAGCGCCGTTCAATGGAATAAACGAGACCGTGTTTCATAATAAAGATACGGTAATCGAAGCCTTGGACTTCCATGAACAGAGAGCTGCGGCTACCGGCCTCGCGGCGAGAGCGTAGCGAGAGCGCAGCGTGGGTTGGCCCACGGCCTCTCATTACGCGAAACGTTTCCCTTCTTTCTTTCTATTTTCACCCGGCCGCGGAGCAATGAGTTCTTAACTGAACGCGATGTCACTCTTCGGCGCGATAACGATCCGAGACACGCAACGAGTATTAGCAACACGTGGCACTTAACTAAAGGGCTCGAGACGTCTCGAATCGACCCGCCGCGATCGCCGAACGCCAGCTCCGTTCCAGCTAATTACGAATGGAGACTGTTCTTCGCGGTATCGGGGGGAATTTGTCGTTTATCTCGCAATTTCGAGCCTAACGCGAAACCGTCGTTCGACAGGTGAACGTAAAGTGGCCTACGAATCGTGGCTATTAAACTGATTTTCAAATTAAGCGAGTCGTTTGCGCTAATACGAAATATTATAGCAGTATCGAGTTATCGATCAAAGCGCGTATTAACCCCAATCGGACTGCGATGCGACTTTGAGTCACATTTGAACTTTGCTTAAATTTTTTTATTGTTTCATATTGCATTTCCAACAGTATTTTGGGCTTTCAACATTTGCTAAGCTTTATTTAATAAGCTTTTATTCTCGTAAGTGACTGGGAGTCACATCGTGGTAAGATTCGTTATAAAAACACATAAGATTAGGGTTAAAAATAATACAAATTCAACGCGCATGATCTTACGATTGCAATGTCTCTCGATTTGCGTTGCAATTACCTAGCATTTACACGTACATCTATCCCAGATTTTACCCCTGTCTGCGAAACACTATAGGTCATCATCATCCAGGACATTCGGCGAGCGAAAGGGGTCGGCTGAAATAAGAAAAAAGTAGGCACAAGGTCCTTTCCGATTAGATCGAGTCCAATTCAGCTCACTTAGGACAGGTTTGACCTCGATTCCGTCGCGACGGTGCACCCTCGGGCTTTTAATTCGCGCAGGATGTGACACTCTCGCCCGGTCCCTTCCCCTCTCGGCCGGGACACCGGTTAAACGGTTCCCGTTTAGCATCGAGGGCATCTCTCGTAACCCCCCGCCCCTTCTCGCTCCTTTTTCATTTTCCCTCTCGTTCTCTCCCTTCCTCCCTCTCTCTCTCTCTCTCTCCCTCTCTCTCCGCGGAGCCACCTACGCTTCATATCCGACGGCGATATTATATTTAGAGGCGGCCGGTGGCGGAGCGACCAGGAGAAATCGAGTCGGCTCCTCCCGACGACGAAAATGAATCGCTTCCTCGCGACGGCGCGTTCCGCCGGCGTAATTCTATACAGCGGCGATGGGCAGCCCTTGTTTTATGGCCGGCCGAAATTTGAAACTTAATATTCCGCGATGAATTTCGTATTAAATATTTAATGTATCGCGGATATTATCTTAAGGGGAATTCCACGCGACGAAGGGTTAACGGACTCGCTAGACTCGCCGTTCGAGAGTTTATTAACCCTTAACGGAGCGATGCCGACATGTCAGCGGGGGACTTTTACTTGGTGCGTCCAATGACGTGTATATAGCGGTAAAAATCGTTTTATTGTTTTCATCGGTGTTTGTCACTGATGAAGTTACTTTGCGAATTTCCGCTCGGTGTCTGTGTTAGGGTGTTTTTTGGTAAGTCAACCCTTTAACCCTTTGCACTCGAGAATATTTTTCTCAAGAAATATTCATTATTTTCTGATAAGATATCAACGATACTTTTTACAAGTGACATAAAGAAATAACTTGCGTACATTAAGTGACAAAACTATTTTATTTCGATGTTCCATGTGTCGATAGACTATAGAAAATTTAATATTGAATCTGAAATTTTATCATTTTTTAGGTCGAATCCAGTGGCGACTGAAAGGCACCTGTCGAGTGCAAAGGGTTAATAGTTAACAAGGATAGAAGCAAGATCTACAATGACAGTAGTCTCGTTGCAAGATTCTCTCCTTAATTGTTCAACTCAGCTCCAACTGTTCCCTAATTTACAATACTCATGTTAAACGTTCTAACACACTTTCCGAGGAAAGTCCTGCAGTATAACCCTTTGCAGACAATGAAATGTTCGTATTTGGAAGACGGAATCGCGAGCAAACGATTTAATTACTCGAACATCAAGAGATCAGCACGTAGCCTTTTCTCCATTGTGTACACAATCGATACATAATTCAGCTCCATCCGCTGAAGATTTCGTATATTTCGAAGAATCTTCGTCCGCAAAGGTTTAAAGAGGAATCGACTATTTATGTGGAGCAGAAGATTATGATTTCTACAGAGCATATTCCGCGGCCTCGATACTAACGCGACAGGGCGACGATTGCCAGGTATCGATCGCCTGTATCGCGGCCCGTCCCGACCGGCTGACTTAATTAAGACGTTAATGGAGACAGGCCGAAGAATCAAAGCGAATTTCACGCCTACCACTCGACCCGTCGACGAGCCATTAATTTGCCGAAGCAAAAGGGCGACGCGCCGGATCGACGTCCACGATACCGGCCGGCGGACCCTCGACCGTGCGCCCGCGTAGATCCGACGTATATTTGACGTTTGATCGATTGATCGCGGGACCTCCCGCCCACGCGCGACCGAACCCTTGAATTTTCTTGCGGCAGCGGCTATCATCTCCGCGCGTTCCTTCGACCGTTCGGCGACACGACAGTCCTACTCGTCGCGTACCTATACGACTCGACGCTTGAACTCTGCGCAGTCGTAAATCCTGCGAAGGGTCATCGGATTTGTAGGCTTGCCATGTTCAGATTAGCCGCGTAGATAAATGTGCAGTTTGACAGGTTGTCGCAGATCTTGTTTGCTATTGTTTCGTACTGTGTAATGGAGTGTTGCAAAGAGATCAATCGTACACTGTGTAAGGAGGATGAATGTTTATCAGTTGATAGTGAAAAACTAGGTAGTTGGTACTTTGATAGTTAACACTGGGACTACCATTTATGTAATCCTATGAGTAACAATAAGTTACTAGGTTTCTTTAGACACTCGTTTATCGCAATAGATTATGTTCAATTTCGCCGGGCATTCGCTGTAGTATTCAAGTGAAACTATTTCCAGAATCATTTCGAACCAATGCTTCTAAGACACCAATATCTACAATACAAACCGAAACCAGTCATTGCAACTGGCACAGCAGTTCTAGTGCTAAAAATTCAAGGTCCGCAGAAACTCGGACTTGCACCGTTCCCAAGGTAAGGCCGCAAAAAGAGACGATCCCTCGTCGAAAAACGAACAGCAACGGTGAAAGCCACGATTCCGCGTCTTGCGCGGCAGGTTTACGAAACGCGTCAATTCGGCGATAAATCAGGATCTCCATTTTTTCCGGGAGCAGCGGGATAAATCGTCGAATAAATCTCCGCGAGCCCACTGTCAAAAGTCGTTGCCTCGAACGGAGTGAAACAGGAGAAACAGGCGAACCGCGCGTCCACGGGATCAAATGCATTGTATCGCGCTATCGAAACATCGGGATCTTATCTCGTCCGCGGCGAGGATCGATCCGGATGTCGAGATTTTCGCGCGGCTTTTCCAGCCCGATCCCGGGCTCCGGGATTATCATCGGGACGGGGAGGTGTACCCGTTCCACCTCCGCGTGCACGGGTCGTTAACAATGCCAGGCTGCCTACCTTCGGTCCGGTCTGGCCGAGATAAAGGGGAGGTGGAGCGGTAGGTGTGGGAAGGTGTGGGTAGCAACGGTAGGTGACTAAACCGATTCTAAAGTTAGACCGTTCCGGGAGAGGAGACGACGCGACGACGGTGTCCCCTTAGGCCTCCTTTCTGGCAGGATATCCTTCCTGCCTCTCGCGGCCTGTTTCCTGTTCTCGCTGCTTCTCCCTCCGAACGCACGCGAATTACTACCGTGCTATTCGCTCGCGTTGTCTACGACGAGAAAAGTTCGCATTCGGATGATCAACCTCCTAGCCAAGGCAGAATTCGACGCGTTTCGAAGGAAGTTGGAACTATGAAGACAATGCATTGAAATTTGTTGAGAGTAATAACCCTTAATATGACGCTCTATTTATTTATTTATGAATATTTGGGAGTCACCGAAATGTTACCTTTAAATGGTACGATTGTGATACTACAAATAAATGTAGAAAAAATTGTTAAAACAGGTAGAGGTGGCAATAAAATAGTACTGTCTCCTCTCTCGCAAGGGTCAGTTCCTGTTCAGTTTTGTAAATCATCTTAAAATACATATTAATAAATATATACTTAGTTTCAAACTCTGTTGTATTTTGTTCAGCAAATAAATATTCAAAATTGAACCAATCTGACGTTTCGGTGGAATCGAACTGTCGAGTTTGGAATATGAAGTACAGATTATTTCACAACAAGAGATCGGCATTTAGTTTCCTGTGTCATTGTTATTTAAGCATTTGATACGTAATCTAGCTTCAGGTTTTCTATGGTTTGATGAAGCTTTGTCTATAAAGAGTTAAACGATCTAGCCTCTACTCACTGTCAGTAGTACTACAATCAAGAAAACACGAGAGAGTGTAATAAATAACATACGAATTTAAGAAATTCAAGTGGTGCGCTCTCGATTTCGGTTGAGCATTTCCAAGCCTGGATCGTCCCAACGTTCTCCGTTCCCCGTTATCGCCGTTTCCCGCGGGAGCAACAGATATACCGCCGTTTCATTCCGGGTCCCTTTCCCTGCGGGCTACCGTTGGAAATCTATTACGGCATCGCGCGGCGGAAACGAATCGGAAGAGGTGGGATTAATCGCGGCGCGTAAACGGGCCGCGGCCAGCGTCCTGGAACGACAGCCGGGCTCGTATCGTGAGAGAATCGGCTCCTTTGTATCCCAATTGCGAACCTTGCCGGGATTCCGAGGAATATAATCACCGTGGAGAACGTTTTGCGATGCTGTTACGTAAGGAAGCGCGGAGGAGGAAACGGCGGAGGGATTTTCGTCGGAGATCTCATTGTTTCGGTTTCGATTTCGTTCTGGTTCCGTTGAACCTTTCTTTGATAGGGGATCCCCTGCTCTGCGGTTATCAAAACGGGAATTCTCCATCGATCGCGAACACGGTCGCTTGGCGATCTCCACTGGTTCCGTTGAATCTTTGATGCACCGTGGATCCTGCCTCGAGGCTGTCGAACTGAGAATTCTTTATCGATAAACGAATAACGCTCTTTGGAAACTTCATTGGAGATTTTGATAGTTACTACAGTTTTTAATAGACATATGAAATAAATCGTAAGAGGATTAATACTGCGGTCGAAAGCCGACGTAATGGAGACTTCGAGGTTCGATATCTAAATTTGAAAGTTACAAATAATTTAATTATTCAAATAATGAGAGATGCATATGGAATATTTTTCTTCTGGTATTTGAGACTTTGAGCTATAATTCAGATTTTTTATAAAGAAGATTTTTTATAAAAGAATTATTCAAATTTCATATGGACTATTTTTCTTCTGGTATTTGAGACTTTGAACTGCAATTCAGCTTTTTTATGCAGATTTTCGAAGGTTTAAAATATTCTCGGCCGAGAAGGGTTAATACGAATGATTTTCCAGCGAAGAAGAAGAAGAAGAAGAAGAAGAAGAAGAAGAAGAAGAAGAAGAGGGAATCGGCGCATGCGTTAATACGAAGCAGAAACAACGCTTCGAGGGAAGAGTATCGTTCCGATACAAAAGACTCGCTTCACGAACAACCTGGAATGACAGAGGGACGTTCCACGGAGATTAGCGCTCGCGGGCCAGCAATTACCGCCCACGTAATGGGCCGTGATAACGCAACGGTTTCCGTCACGCGAAACCTTTACACGCCTTCTCCAAACAATGCCGTAAGATTATTGGCCGAGTTTAAACTCTCGCCGGAGATTGAGCGGTTTTACGAAGGACTGGCGCGTCCTAAACGGTTCTAAAGCCTTCGCGGGAATTGCCACCCTCCGTTTTTGCGAGGCTCCGTTGTCCAAGATTAGTCGTCCCACCTTGTTTCCGTCGAGTTAACTCGCCGAGACTGAAGTACGAGCGATACCCGAGATCCCTGAAACCGTGCCTAAATATAGATATTATTATTAATATAAATACTCTCCACTCCGATGCTTTTTTGCTCCGAGAAGCATGAACCACACTTCGACGTACAACGAACGAAACCATTCCTGCTCCAGACACAGCGCCAAACAGACGCAAGGCTAGACCATCAAACGCGTGAATAACAAGGATAATTCGCGTCGAAACTAATGAGTGATCAGACTGATGGCGTCGGCCGAGGCCAGACGCGCGGAGCATCCTAACGCAGCCTCGTCAAAGGGATTCCTCCGGCAATATCTGGTATATTTAGCCAGTCGAAAACCGCGCTCCCAAAGGGTTCGGCTGGCTGGAGACAATCCCTGGCCGGGTCGCAAGGGTAAACAGTCGCGGGAGGGTCACCGAGAGGCGCGCGGGTATCCAGGAGATCGGCTAACGCTGATTTATAGCGGGCGTGTGCTCGCGAGGCGCGTCGTCTCGCGGTATCCCGACGGCGTTGCGCGACGAGACGGAGGAAAGTGACGAAGGACGAAGGATCCGGAGGACGGTGGAGCGAGGCGGCCGGGGAGGGGACGCCGGGAAACGGCGCGGGTACACGGCTAGACGCATCTCCTCGGCCGTTTACGCGTCTGTTTGCCTCTCGTCCTGTTTGCATGTGGGCGGCAAAAGGGGGAGGACGAACGAGTAAACTGTGTTGGAGATGTAGGTAAGCCGGGACTGTAAATACCGCATCGTTGCTGCCTACCTCGCGCGCCGGGGAGGCACGTCCGGTATGGTATATCGCCTTGCGCCTCATCTCGCCAGCCGGCTAGGTTCCTACGGCGCATCGGGCCGACGATAAAATATAATAAATCGAAACGTTACGACGATTTTCACCGGGCGAACGCTCCGGCGGGTACACCTATGCGCTGCGCTGCGCGAGCTGCACCACGGCCAACGATCCGTGATTAAGGGGTTACGTCCGCGCGCGTCTTCCAGGAATCGACTCCTTCGAAACGTTAATGCCACGGGGATTCTCGCCGGTTTGAATCCTCAACGTTACTCGCCGCTTTGCGACACAGGCGAATTGGATTGGAATTCATTATTAACCGCCTGGCTACCGTTGGCGGCCGAGGCGGTCGAAAAATTGGTAGCTGGAAAATGTTACTGATGATAATTGCAGCGAAACTTAGATCTGACGAATTCTAATTCAACAATATCTTCGTTGACGCAGCATTCTACGTCAACGCGTTAACGCGTTCATGTATCACTTCTACTGCTGAATCTCAGATTCTAAATAGTACTATTCGCGAACACCATACCAAACCTGAACCCATCGAAGCTGTTACATCCTCGACCCTCATCCACCGAAGAACGAACTCTTAAAACCTGATTTTCTAAACAAACTTCCCGATCTCATAAGAACACTCCTCCCCTTCCCTACAGCATCCAGATCCGGAAAGCCTATCGATGCCAATGCACCTTGGCGGCGTTAGATCACAGCCATCCGCAGAAAAACGGGAGACAATAAGATCGATGCTATCCGACCGTGCCGCGGTCGCCGTCGAGACTCCCGCGAGCGTGTGTCACGAACTCGCGGCGCAGATGTTGCGCCTCGATCGAGGAAATTGTTCGCGGCACACGGGGCACGGCATCGATCAACTTCAGAATCTCCTGCCCCTCGTCCCGCGGAAGTGGTGTGCGGCGAGGAAAGAGGGAAACGAGAGGCCGGAGAGGAACACGGCGGAACGACGAGGGAAAGAGGAGTAGAGAGGAGAAGGTGGAAGCGTGTCACGGAACGATCGGATCGGATCGGATCGGATCGGATCGGGCCGGGCCAACGGAGAGCCGAATTTACGATTCCGCGGCGGAATTGTTTCTCGCTTGCGACACGCGCGGTTACGTCAGCGCGGGCCCCGATTCCCGGCTGCGAGGTCCGCGGCGCGGGCGCGGAGCCGCGTTCTCGATGGGGCGCGGCACTTTCTCTCTCTCTTTCCCTCCGCCCCGGCCCGTCCGCTCGAGCCGAGTCGAAAAGCCCGGGATACGCGCGTCCGAGCAAACGGCCGCCTCTCGTTCTTTTCGCGACGGTTATTTACGGCGGTCATAATGTTACGCGGAAACGGCGGTTAAGTAAATTTCCTCGGCGACGATTAATACCACAAAGTTTCGAAACGCGAGAGAGCTCGCACGATCTCCGGCCGGCCGTGCCGGCTGGCTGGCTGGCCCTCCCGCTCGCGTTTCGAGAGTCGCTCGGGTTGTAAATTACGCGAGCCGATCGCGACCCGCGAATAAAAGCGGTCACCCGTAAAAACCGCCTGCACGCGAGGATCCCTCGTAAACCGAGCCGGGAGGAGTTCGGCGATTACGAAACGGTTCTCCCGCGAGGGAGAGAAACTCCGCGACGGGTCCGCGCGTGGGAAAACGATGGAAATTCTCGGAAAGCGGGGGAGTGGGACCGATTGTTGCTCGTTTCGTTCGGCAGTCGTAGCGCTGGATGTTTTTCATAAACGAGGCGGAGAATGTAGATGGAACGAATCGCAACTGTAACAGAAAATTCCTTCGAAGATCCTGTTTCACGGTAATAAGCTCCGAAAATTCGTATGTACGAGAAGTAGAAACGGTAAGTCACGAGCAGCCGCAGCAGCCAATTTCTAGCGAGCGGCACGTGCGACGGACAAATCTTCGGGCGCCGTTACCTCGGGAATGAAGATAGATAAAAAGCTATCGCGGGAAATTTAGTTTCGGTTCAAATGCGTATTCCGCTCGATGCCATGAAACGAATCGGAGTGGCACATTCTGGTTTCCTATCTGTGCCAGTTTCGAGGAGATCTTTATTGCGAAAGAATTAGTGTTGCGTGAAACGCTCGAGACTTCCGCGGCGCTAGGCGCGTTAAAGGAGAACTGCACAGGGAAAACGATGATTGATCCAATTCGGGGGCGAGAGGCGCGGGTCGATCGGGCTTTTGGCAACGGGGAACAACGGGGAACAACGGGGAACAACGTCGCGAGGGAGGCTTTAACCTTATTCCTGTCACGTACTTGGCGGCGGACCAAGTCCTCCCTGATATCCGTAACCGCGCTATAAGGACCCTTTAAATGTCGGCCATCCGTCTCGAATCCTGCAGCGAGTTGGCTCGCGAAATCGCCTCGTCGGGAATCCCTCGGTCAAGTATGCGGCAATGAAACGAAGCTTATTCGACGACGGTTGTTCCCGGTGACCTTCTGCGCGTTACGGACCCTGTCTGTTCGAAACTGGCGCTTCCTTCGGAACGCCGCACAGTGTAGACAAAAGCCTGAACTTTGACTATTCGCAGAACGAAAATTGAAGATCACCAATGTGTTCAGTAGTCCCTGCTGTACGTGATGGTTTTCATTTGAAAAATACAAAGTTTGTGCGAATATATTTCGTTGGAATCGAAACGCGAAGTATCCTGTCATTGAAGAAACGTCATAAGATCTTCATAGGGCAAAAAAAAAATATAACCACCATATGTTAAGCTCTATATCTTACAACTTTTGTATGAAGCATTGTCTTGCGTCACTCATACTTTTTAAATGATTGAGTTCTGTGTAGAACGGCCGTTCGGCCGCACTGTGTGCAGTCTCCCCTTTCTTACGCGACACCTGCAGCGAAAGGCTTAATCCCCGGTGGACACGGGATAAAGAGCATTGGAGATCTTGTCGGCTGCTTAACACGTTCAGTATAACGTTGACGTATGTATTCGGCGGAAGGTACTCTAGAGACGAAAACGCATACACCGATGCATATGAATATTAAGTTCATTCCATTCGTCGCACATGAAAATGTGTTAAGAAATAACACAAAGTATCCAAGAAGAATTATAATATAAACTACTGCTGATACATTAGAAGATCAGCTGGAGTGAAGGGTCAGTGCAATCAATCAAAGAGAAATCGAAGGAGCTTCCGACAATGGGAGCGAAATTGTACAAATCCTCTCGCATTGAGCGTGTTAAATTGCTCGAGGAGAAAGGGACAAAGGTGTCGCAGCGGAATTTTTGCTCTAGCTCCAAGAGGAATCCGTTCGAGAATCGGAAGACCGACAGGGCTAGATTCAGTGGAACGAATCGATGCTGGCTCGATCGATCCTCCTGTTCGTCTATATCCTCGCTACCGCCGCGACGAGGACCGGATATTGCGACCCGCCGATTTCTCGAAAGAGGACCAATCCCACTGAGGAAACGTTCCTCGGTCGAACAGTAACTTCCTTATACACGTCGTCCCGATTAAACCCATCGCCGTTCTTCGATCGTTAATTCCGAGTTGACGCGAGCTGAACATCTCCGCAATGAAATTCTTCAACAAACTGTCACACCACGCGCTGCTCGAATATCGAGCAACGTAACCGAAAGAGAATGAACTTCAATCGCAACGATGTCCGACTCGCGATCGAACGTCAACGATCCTCTAAAAACGCCTGCTCCGGAGTCCGCTTCGGATAGACGGGTCAGAGCAGGGTGCCTATTCGCTGCTCCACCTACGCGAGGGTTCTAAACTCCGGTTTAATAATAATAATCCCGGCGGCGGGAGGGGGAGGCGCGTCGATCGCGGCCGGGTGGATGCAGGCTAATTCACGATGACCGAGCGCCGCGCTGCTACTTATCATGATAAATGCTCTATACGAGGATCGGCACTGCCGCCTAAGACGGTGAAATATTTCCGCAATAACCATAACCCTCCGCCGTGGCTTCCCACGCCTCTCCCGCGTGTCTGGCGGTGGCGGCGGCGGCGGTGGTGCTGCCGTTGCTGCCGCGCGGGCTTGACCACTCCCGCAAATCCGCGTCTTGGAAAGCGGCAGGCACGTTTCGTTAGGCGCGAGCTAGATGCACGCCCGTGGAAACACGTTTCGGTATTGGGAACGCGATAAACGAAGCATTACTCCGCCGCGCTCGATGATGGATTAGAGATTGTTAGGCGATACCTCTCGTTCCGCGAGCGGAGTCCGCGCTCGATCGTTACACGCTGCTCGGATACTACCCGAGGGGCCATTTGTTCCTCCGAAACAATCAGGATCGCGATGTCTTTATTGCATCGCGTGAAACGCGCGATACGTGCGCTGCCAGCGAGTATCCCGTGTGCAAGCTCGCGGGTTTGCGTACGTCTACGAGCGATTAACCAGTTAACTGCGGAACTTGCTATGGAAAACCTCTCGCGGATAACAAGATCACCGCGCGCCGAGTCTACGGTACGAACGCGGGCAACCTGCATCCGGCATGCATTAACGATAGATTTACGGGACCCGTCAGTTTGACGGATACCGGATTTTTTCGACTGTTCAGCAGCTCGCGTCGATTCTGAATCGTGCTACCACGCGGATACGGATCGCAATGCTCTCGACGCTACAATTTTCAATCTATATTCAAGAACGCGTAGCTTTCCAATAGAGTACAGTGCAAAATAAACGTAAACCCAGTGCTGAGAACCAAAGCAAAACAGTTACATTTACCAGCAGACACGAGTAACTCGAACGAATTCAATTCGCGAGGCTTCGAGCTACAAATTAGTCACCTCCCACAACTCTCGGATGCTCTCTCGGCTGAATTACCTTGTACTCCAAACTCTCCCAAGACAACAAGCGTGTTCCAACGCCGTGTTCGAACTCGCAGAACCAAGGAAGCAAGCGCGACTTTCTAAAGCGAGAATGTCTCCATCAAATTCGACCGGAATCTCCGCGTCGGCCGGCCGCTCTCGCGAGAGAACGATCAACGAAATCGTCGGAACGTGGGCTATCGGTTAACCGATAAATCTCGCGGTTTATCCGCAGCCGGCGGTTCCCGCGATAGCAGCCGCGCGTAAGGGCGGCCCAGGCCCGCGCGGATTCAAAGGGCTCTCCCGAGGCCCCGGCCGAAAAGTGCGAGACGCATTATCCTCGAGGATTTATGCGGCTCCTTTCCCAAACGCATTCATCATTCCACGGTGTCGGCGGCTCGCTTTCAGCCCACTCACGCTCTCTTTCTCTCCTCTCCCGCGGCTAGTTTTCCTCTCTCCTTTGGCCTTCGTTCGAACCTCTCCCGATCCGAGCGTTCCACGCCGCGGACTCTCTCTCTCTCTCTCGCCCTTTCTCTTTCTCTCTCTCTCTCGCACGCACACGCAGACGGTCCGGCACGCTGTCTCCTTTTCGCGACGCGGTTGTACGCTACGGTCCACGCACTAGAGACACTCTCACTCTCTTCTCCGCTCGGCTCCTCTCCTTCCCGCCGGAGGGCAACTTTACCGTACTCCTTTTGCCACTCTCCACCGTGTGTACGTGTTTCCTTTTTATCCTCTTCTGCCGATGCCGGTCTGTCCCTGTCCCTCCGCTTTCTTCCTCTCCTCGTCGGTTCTCCGGGCCATTTTCGGCGTAGCGCGAAGAGCGCGCCGCTCGGACCACCCCGGAACACACCGAGATACTTTTGAAACCCTGAACAGGTGTTGCTGCGCAGCTTGCTCTGGATACTAGAGCGAATCTCGCGTCGGTCTTACGATTAGCTACCCTGTCATTTGGGACTGCACGTTTGGACGGCAGCGATTCGCTGTCCACGGAGTTCGACGGTGCGCGATGGCGCAGGTGCTTCTGGGATTGAGTGTATCGGGCTATTGGTTTTGGAAGTGTCCGTTAATAGAGAGCTATCGAGCTGTTAGGTCCGATTCGTCTTTGAACATTAGAATTGTGCTTTTAATGCGATTAAGAGGTGATCGGTGAGAGTGCAACGATAGATTTCCGGTTTTGGGAGACATCTTACATTCGAGAGGTGTACGAAAGCTTTTGCAACGAGCTGTACATGGCTCTCGCGCAAATATCGTTCGACGAGCATCGAGGAATATATTCAAACGTTTTTGCGGAATATTATTTATTTCGTAACCCACTGCGGGGTCGCGACCCGAGGTTTCAAAACCCTCGGAAGAAAGGAGAACGAGGACTTTCTTCGATAAAAGGGGTTAACAGCGGGCCGGAGAGCGCGGTGAAAGCGAGGACAAAGGACGAAACTCGAGATCTTCGGCTGTCGTAAATCGTGGCTCGCGCGTCACTCATTTCGAATGCAAACGAATCGATAAAAATGTGGAGGCGTCCGGGACGATCGTCGTAATTATTGATTTATCTCGCAAGAAACGTCCGCTACGAAAATAACAGAGACGCATAAAAACGGAGGAGGAGCGTCGAGTAACAGTAACGAACGCGCGCGAGCCGTGCGGCCGGGGAACGCGAACGTTGTTACCGTATAAATGATATTTCATTTATTCAAGGAAACAAATTGCATTCGTATTCATCGGGGCCGGTCTATTCTCCGCGACGCTCGTTCGAATTGCACATTATAATACAACGAATCGATAAAGTTAATTTATTTGGAACGCCCTGCGGGATCCGACGGCCACGTCCGCGAGCGTCACACTCGCCGCAGTTAGTTAACCGCCGGCCGTTTTTTATTAGTCTGTCCGCACGCGAACGTGATTTCGGTCGACCATTATTTTCCGTTGAAATCGCGACGAATTTCATTCCCCGCGCACGGTTGTTAATTAAATTCCGCGTTATTTCTAGAGGCGAGGGACAAAAATAATCGCGTCCGCCGACGTTCCCCGAAAACCGGCCGGTCCCCGATAAAATCCTATGAAAATCGCGCGAGGCGCGTTAACGTCGCGACGCGAATTTCGCCGCGTCGCAATTAAACGTCCACCTGATTGAACGATCGCAAAAAAGATTCGCGCATTGTTCGGCGCGAAATCCTGTTCGCAGGGCGTCAAGAATACGAGCGCGCGTAGCTTTCGGGGAGAAACGCGTCGTTTCGAGGCTCGTTCGCCGAACTTCACGGTGCGGCGATTGTTAACGAGGCGCCGACAGGTTCTCGATAATTAATACATCGCCGTTTTTGCGCGCGAGCGGACCGGAGGGACGCGACCGCGTAAAAATGGCCGGCCGCTGGGTAAGGCTCGATTCACACTGACGATCACGGTCGCGCGATTTTGATGAAACTTATATGAGAAATATGAAATCTCAAGAAAATATTCACGTAATTCTTCTCATCAACCAGCATCCACTCTGAGGCGCTAACGCCCCTCAAAATGAAGGGTTGAAAGTATATCTGTCACGATACCTGAAACTATGAGACACAAAAGAATAGTCAATTTCAGAATAAAACCATCTCGACGTGCGTGACACGTCTTTCCACTGCAAGAGGATGGTCGTTACTGTGAACGGAGTCTAAGGGTGGTCCAACCTCTCGAGCGCAAAACAGCGGATGCCCTGCGCGAGAGCATAGGGCAACGCAGGACTCGCGGGATGACTTTTTCCATCGAAAACCGTCGCTCAGCCGTTGACGCGTCGCGATTCGCGGCTCGTCAACCCGGCCGACGCCGCGGCGAACGCGAGAGATCGTGGGAGAGTTTCGCGGAACCGGCTCGGGCCGGGTTTGGGAAGCGTTTTTCGGTCGGCGGCTCGAAACCGCGGCGGAACGGGCCGGGCCTTACGTAAACCGGACACGGACGCGCGCGTTTCGCGAAGGGGAGGAGCGCGAGGTTCAACGCACCGGGTTTTTCGAATCGGTCGTTCGCCGGGGCCGAAATTTGCATTTAAAACTACGGCCGGGGGCAAGGAAATAAAAGGAAGCGCGCGCGTCGGACGAGCGCGCTCGCACTCGCGATTTGACGAGCCCAGACGCGCCGAGATAAAAGGATCGTAGTCGGCGGGGACCAGAAAACGAGCAGCTCGAGCGGAGGACCGGTCGACGTTCGCCGGGAACAACGCGGGAATCCTCTCCCCGGCCCGCCCAGCCCGCTGCCGAATGATCCTCGCTCGTATCGGTGAACGATCGAGCTTGATCTTCGGACGCGACCCACGCAACCCGCGGAGACGAGGCCCTGCGAGGCTAGAAGCCTCGTAGAACAACCGTTTCCCTAGCGCGCGATGAATATTCATGGCTCCCTGCTTTCTTTGACCCTTCCCAGACGACTTCTGAATACGTAAGTCATAGGAGAGATTTCAGGAGGCTTGCTCCTAGGGTCCCGATCGAAGATAGAGTCGCGAGGATGATGTACTTCTCGCAGCGGAATTTCGTGGATTGAATTTTTAGTTCTTTTTGACACTAGAACTGCTGTACCAGTCTGACTGGTTTGTTTGTTTCGTAGTTGTTGATACCTTAGTATTCAATACTTGAAATGATCTTGAGAAGTTTCGTTTGAATACCATGAACGTCTGAAGAAGCTGAGAATAATCTATTGTCACAATTTTTGTAGGGATTAAGTAATAGTCGTATTGAATGTTTGGTAGTTCTAGCGTTAAACTTACTAATGACATTACTAGGATTACTACCACTGGTGTTTTAATACTTCGCGTATAGAAGCACCAAAAGGATCAAGGAGGAGTATCTCTCACAGCACGTGGAACAAGTCCTTTCACTTTCTTCGATACAAAGTCATCGTTCCGCGCGTGTCGGTGAATTTCGATCACTGGCCAAGGACGACGGAACCGTTCCGACTTCTCCGCTGTTGCAGCGGAGCGCTGTCAGAAAATTGTTGCTCCTTTCGCGCGTTTACGAGCGGGCGAATTACCTTTCCGCGCGAATTCAAATTAAGTAAAGACACACACCGGCCGAGGCAGCGCGTCGGGTTAATAAAGCACTCGGTTGATTTTTCTCGATCCTCGCAACCTTGTCCGTGCATCGCGCCTCATCGCGAGCGTATTTTGTTGCAGCGTTGATCCCGGCGCAATTCTCCGCGCGATACGGAGCGGCGCGGCCTGATCGGGCCGCGTGTCCGGCGCTGATTTCGCCCGGCTATTTCGGTACGTTCCACCGGGAGCCTGGACGGGGAGCTTTAATTTCTTGTCAGATCTGTTCGCAGGCCCCATCAGCAACGGCGGGTAACTCGAGTCGAACGCCGAGGGAGAGACGGGTGGCGAGGCGAGGCAAGGTCGGCAGAGGAGGAGAGAAATTTCGGTTTTTCATCGCGAGTAAAACCACCTGCCAGCGCGAATCTCCGCATAAATTCTCCACTCTCCGGCCAATAAATCCTGCGTGGGGCCCCTCTTCTTGGTTGTAAAACGTCGCGTCGGCGAGCCGGCGTTATATTCGCTATCCGCCGGAACTCTCCCCTTCCCGGCGTTCCCGGTCCTTCCTTCCTACTCCCGACGCCGGCGTTTCGAGACACCTTCGCCGCTGCCCTCCTCCGCAACCTTTTCTTCTTACCCTAACGGCGTCGCGGCGAGTTCCCCCGCTGGATCTCCGGTAGCCTGCGCCTCGCCTTCCCTCCCCTTCCGAAGGAAAGAATGTAATTATCCTCGCGATTTAATTAAAATCAAGAATCCTCGTACTCAATGAGGGTGAATCCGATGCCGGGGGACTCGAGGAGAGTTCAATGCAGCGGAAGAACTCGGGAATTCGCAGTTGTTCATCGATTTTCTTCGCGTCGTCTGGACCTCTTTATGTATTCACGCTTTTATTCCTTCATAGTTAGTAGTGGGCGGAAATATCTTAACCCTTTGTGGACGGATGTCGACATTCTGATAAAATGTTACTTGGAATACTAAGTCGCGAACGAATGACTCAATTACTTGAATAGCAAGAGATCAGCGAAGCGTCCGATGTATCGTTTAGCTTCGCGCGTTGCAAGTTTCGTGCTTCGTCTTCATCCGCGAAGGGTTAGGTTTCTAACATCGCGTCCATTGCTGAAGAAGGGTTTTAGGTTCTCTGGTACGCATCGTTGCTGTAGTTTTGACGATTTGGGGGGCGAACAAGAGTCAGCGAAGTCCGGCGAGCGAGGACGGCGAAAGAGGCTTGGCGGAGAAGGTGAGGAGACAAAGGGACGAGGCGTAGACGAGGAGGAGGTAAAAGCGGCGCGGCGTTGCGCGCAGGAAAAGAAAAGTGGTAGGAAGGTATCGTTGCACGGGGCTCACCTTGTTTTTCCAGCCGTGGTATTCATTTCAAGGACAGGAGAAACATTTCGATCGGTTGTAAGGGCGATTCCCGGCGCAGATTTTCTGCGGGGCAGCTAGCAAAAGGATGCACTAAATCTTGCCCGGATATCTCGCGAGTATATCAGAGTCAGTGTGGCAGCGGGGTGCCCGGCGCAGCTACGCTCCGCTCCGCGGCGAAACAACGCGGCCGCGAGAAGAACAGAGACCGAGAGACGCCCGGGAGGAGGGGGCTGTTGCGGTTGCTGCTGCTGCTGCCGTTGCACCGAACAAGTCCTCGCTGCATCCTGCCCGATGCTGACGTCCGAAGGATCTTGCGACATTTCGTCGAGTCGATATCCAGCGATACTCCCGTTGATCCTCGAATCGTTGACTTTCAAAACGAGGACACTGAATTTCATGGAAACTCAAGGTTGCAGCGTTAGGTAGATGTTTTAAACACGACTTTCCTCGAATCTTGAAGAACACAAGCGCTACAGGTTTCTAAGGTCTATGTTACATCGATTTCGACATCAAGATTATGAAACTAGTCCGATTTCCACGCTGTTTGGACTTATTTCAATCACAACAACCTCAGAAACTCATTGACACATTCGAAAGTAAGATCAACATTTCTGCAATTGATTGCTTCATCGACTCTCACGTCGATCCTCCTCGTCAAGCCGCGCTCTAGTTCCCAGAAGCAAACAGCTCCTGTTCGCCCTGCTCGGTTAAATTTCACTGGCGGTTCCCGAAGCCGTGGAATTTAAGCGAGCATCACTGTACGTCATCGCCGCTATACCCGACTCGATCGTATCGTCGTTTCCGCGGTTCGTTCGCGAGATTCATCGTCGACCCTCGACGTCCGCGGAGGATGCACCTGGCGGTGCCGGGGCTGGCAGCGTCTCGCGGCTCCCCCCCGCCGCCGGAGCGTTTAATAAATCGAACACGTCCTTCGAGAAGAAGCTCGGAAGCCTGCGAGGGGCGCTCGTCCGATCTGGCCGTGCATCGCGTCGAAAAACCCCATCGAATTCCCATTCGGAGGGCCACGCCCGGCCGCGCCGAGGAAAACGCGATCCGCAACGCGCCGCCCGTTTTCCCCGGGAACCTCGTAAATTTCAAGGGAGCGCCCTTCTGCCGGCCCCTTCCACCCCGCGGTCCTCGGCGGGCTTTAAAACCGCTCCGCTGAGAAGCCCGACGGTGTTCCGGGATTCTCTTCCAGGCGGTATCTTACGCGCGAGCCGTGCCGTGCCGTGCCGCGCCGCGCCGCGCTGCGCTGCGCCGCTCGCGGGGGCGGAACTGCGAACAGCAATTTAACCGGCACGCCACGCTGCCGGTCTATTTTATTGGGTTGCCATCGCGCGGACCGTTTTTCTGCCATCGGACCCCCACCGGCGCGACGGCGAAACTTTATGGACACCCGTGCGGTCTATTAACCCTTCGGTACACCGGTTTTTACCCTTTTTTACGCCGGTATTGAATGCCCCGCGTGTGGGGCGAGGGAGATTGATTTACTAGTTACCGATTTGTTTGTATAGTAAAGAATAGTGGACGGTGAAGTAATTATATGGCCGAGTATAGTGCGGCGTGGCGGACTATATCGGTTTAGTTGCGTTCGGCCGCGCGGAGCGGGGAAGATTGATTTAGTGGTTGCCGATTTGTTTGTGTGCTAAGGGATAGTAGAGTGTATGGTAATTGTATGGGGAGTATAGTATGGCGTAGTGAACCGTGTTAGTTCAGGTGAGTTGATTCGTCGTATTTTTGGTTTTTAGTTTGCGATGGTTATGAAGGTTGTAGATAGCGATGACACTTGGGTTTTTCGGAAATTTGGGAGTTGTTTAGGAATAGGAGACTGTCTGGGAGTAACAGAATCACGGTGGAAGTGTAATTGCGATTATAACTCTCCGTCGAGGTGTAGTTTGTCTTATTAAGACTGAGTCTCGGGAGTAAGAAGCTTATCTGCATACGTAATAATTCATACGGAATAGTATATTGATTAAATTAAACACGGCGGCCTCGATACCAATCCTCGAAGACATAACATATTTTTAATGCTTCTCCGCCGGTGACCTCGAGGAACTTCCCCCTTTGGTTTTTCTAAGGTTAACGCTCTTTTTAAGTAGCAAAAACCTCTACGCAGGCAGTAAACCAATACCTCTTTCCATTAACCCTTAATTGGCGAGGTAGGTTTTAATAATAGAATCGAGAAGACTTCGCTGTTCACTGAATTGATAGCCGCCGTTTTTGCAATCCCTAGGCTACGGATGTTTATGCATGTATGTCATATTTTACCGTGCAAAATCAAATCGTTCGCGTTCCGACGCCGACGATTCGAAAGCCAGATTTGCATTACTGTTTCGTAAGCGACGTTACCGTCTACGCGAAGTCTACGGAAAATCGACGAGAACTTGTTGCACGAAAAGATAAAGCAGAAATCTGTGAAGTTTGCTATGATCGGTCGATTCCTGGGTCGTAGTCCTGGATTCTAGTCCTAGTTAGAGTTCGATGTATGGCAGGAGGTCGAAGAAACAGACTTTATGATCTTTATCGAGCGTAATTCACTGCATTCAGCCGAATTGTCTTATCTTCGCAGTCTGAGGTTTAGGAAAATCTGTTGTGTTTTCGGGGAAATCGTTCGGAGGAAAACCTGGAAGGACGTAGGCAGCGCAACACTATTAGCACGTCCATATAACTAATAGTTCAGATTCGCAACGACAATATTGACAGAGTAGTGATAATACTAGCAACAGTGACGATAATAATTGTATAAATAGTACCAATGATAACACTAATAATGCCGACGACGACCATGGTACTGATTATAAGATAAGTACCGATATCATCGACCTAGAAACAGGAAGTAGTCGGATGTAACATCAGCGGTGACCAAAATAACTTATCCCTGATCCGTCCGGTGCATGTTCGGAACGCGATCGTCGTGGCGCGCGTCTATCGTTTAATTTCCAGTGTAACGCCGCTCGAAAAATATTGAAATTTCATGCTCCGCGGGCCGATGCAGGTGAATCGAGGAAGCGGCAGATTACGTCGGCCGGTTTACCCTACGCGGCTTCGGTGTGTATCGATAAACGATACCGGAAAGCGGAGCGCGTCGAACCCGCGCGAAAGTGCCGACCGGCCGAATCGATACGGCCCTGAGTTCACTGCACCGAGTTAGAAGCGTTCGCCGGTACAATGGAGCGTTGCGCTGACCCCCGATGACCCAAAAGTCCGAATCTCAGGGTTAAAACGACCTCGTTGCCTCCCCGCCTCTTCCTCTCTCACGCTTCCGTGGCCGGCCAAAGCGGAGACGAGCGAGAGAGACGGAGAAGGGGACCGCCAATAACGATGGAGAAGGAAAAAGACAGGGAACGCGTGCGTCGTTCTTATCTCGGAAGACGGTGGCTCCTTTTTAGAGGAACAGGACCTAATGGAGCTCCATTTCTGCGGAGCTTGCTACCATTTGCGCGCACTCTAACCGCATTATCTGCTGGTTACTGAGAATTATCGTGCGCGAGACGCGGTCGATTATTGGGCACAATGCTGCGACTCGGAATTTATGGTTCCCGTGGCGTCGATACGTTTCACTTTCGGAGGAATTAACGTATATAGAAGTAGAGCTAAGCGAGATGAAAGTGTTATGTATTCCTTTGAGAGCGAAGTAAACGTGAAATACTTGTGAAGGGTTAATTATTAAAGAAATTAGCATTATTTGGGTTTCACAAGATGAGTACACTCGTGGAGCACAGTGGACTGGTCGATGATTTGTGACATCCCGTCGCGTGATTGATCCCCTAGCGAGTCAATGCTACTTTTAGAAGTCACGGTGTAATTGAATGAAATTTACAAATCGTGCTAATTCTTTATGTGTCGCGGATGACGAGTTGACTCGGCGAATGTAGTACCCTGTAACAAGATGACGGCGTTCGAAGCGCGAAAACCAACGCGGAAGACGAGGTAACTAATATTCCTCGGCTGAAAGCTCCCGATGGATCGGCGCGAGTTCATTTTCCGCGTGCCGGCGAGCCGTCTTTCACTCGGCATCCGCGAAAACGCGGTTAACGGATAAGCGAAACGGCCCCGTTGCGCAAGCATCGACGGGACAGCATGATACAAAGTAATCCCGGGTGCACGCGGAGGATTTACTTTTACCGCTCGACCTTGAATTTCGGAAGAGCCCCGCTCGGCCGAGAAGAGGAGAGTGGTTTGGCCAGAAATTTCGAGCGTCGTCGACTCGTCACGCCTCGACGATCCATCACGGCGATGGTGACCAACATCGTGCGGCTGCACAAAGTTGCGTGCGTGCAGGGAACTGCACTCAGTAACCAACAATACCCACTAACCAATTTTTCGATAAACGAGAACCCTTGCTAGTCTCGAACCGCATCAGGTTCCAGATCGAATCCTACTCGATATTATTCCCTATTTTAGCGCAGGCAGAATACGAGCGTTTCAAATTAGTCAAATTTCGATCTGCGTGCAGGGAACTGCATCCAGTAACTAACAATACTCACTAACCAATTTTTCAATAAACGAGAACCCTTGCTAGTCTCGAACCGCATCAGGTTCCAGATCGAATCCTACTCGATATTATTCCCTATTTTAGCGCAGGCAGAATACGAGCGTTTCAAATTAGTCAAATTTCGATCTGCGTGCAGTATATTTCATCCTGTCGAAGGTAACAAGCTTTCACGGAAGGACTACGTCGTGGGAATGTACGAGTGGTGAAGCGCATTGTCTCGGGCCAGGGTTTCGGACGTCTTGTTAGGGCAATAATGGCGTTGCACCCTAGAGTATAGCAAGATGCGCCGAGTGGCCTAACTGCTTGTCAGTCTGCGGGCAACCGTCGGGGAATCCTCGGGAGCTATATTATCGATTGTACTTCGGCGACTCTGTTACTGTTGAATTCATTGCAAAATCGATGATACTAAGCGCTGCAATCAACACTAGAACCGAGCAAACAGATTTCTTCAGTTTTCTACTGAAAATCCATGCGCTATTGAGATCAACTTAACCCTTTGCGCTCGAGAGGTGACTCAGCCACCACTTAATTTGATACAACAAAATAAAGTCTTATATATAATATTAATCTTTGCATAACGCATCAATACATGGAATATTGAAATAAAATAACTCCCCTTCTTAATTCATACATGTTTCCTCGTTAAATAGTTTCAGAGAACATCGTCTGTATCTCATCGAATATTGAATATTTCTAGTGAAAAACTTTCATGTATGTTTCCTCATTAATTAGTTTCAAAGAAGATCATATCCTATCAGAAAGTGTTGCATTTCTAGTGAGAAACGTTCGAGTGCAAAGGGTTAAACAAAGTTATCAGAAATAACAGATATTCCAGTAATCGTGAAACTCGCATTCGCAACGAATATCTCGCACAGTGAATATCTACCCACATTAACATACCAATCAACGAGCCGAATAAGCTCTATAATCATCAAATATAAAACAACAAACTAAAACAGTCCTCGCTAGGAACCAACGAAAGAGATCGATCGCGAAACGCCGACTCACCGATCGTTCTCGGAGCATCGAGGATCTTGATCGATCGACTTCGTAGCATTCCGTAGACGATGATACCCCGAGACGACCCACTGATACACTGGCACATAAAACGCGGCCGACTCTATCTCCTCCGCCACCCCCGCCCCTTCCACTCCACCCTGTGTCTGTTTCACGACGTGGCAGCTCACCTCCGCGGCACATCCTGCCAGTCTCTTTCTGGAGGCGCTTCCTCGGCCTTTTTTCCACTGCCTCCTTTTTTTTGCGGCTCGTTCCTTTTTAGCAACCCCTTTCGCGCTCGCGCACACGTTCTTCTTTTTAACTCCGCCCGTTTTGTCCGGCGATTCGCCAAGACTCTCCACCTGTTTCAATCTACCCCCGTCCACTTCCCGATCCTTTTATTGCGCCGGGTCCCGGTGCTCCAGGATTTTCCAGGCTCCTTTCTCTTCTACTTGTCTAACCGTCTACCGCTCCCCTCGAGCCGGATCCTTTTAATCTACGTCGTTTCATTCCGCGACTGTCGTTCATCTTGCTTCGAATCCTTTTTTTCCCTCGCCCTCCTCTTCATCCCTGCGGTCCTCCGCGCTCCTTCCCGTCCCGCTTCGCGTCTTTCCCTTGTTCCGTTAACTTTTATGATACCGCGTGTGGTGCAGGTGTATTTCTTAGAGTTTCAACATCTCCTTGTTTATTTTAATCTACGTCGTTTCATTCCGCGACTGTCGGTCATCTTGCTTCGAATGATTTGATATGGTAAAATTAGAAGGCATCGGTTTGTGGAATATTTGAGTGAAGCAGCTTTGCCTCTTGATTTACGTGTGTTTTGTCGGTTGGTTTCAAAGAGCGTCGTCTGTCTTGTCGGAAAACGTTGAGTGTTTCTAGTGGGAAATTTTCGAGTGCAAAGGTTAACCGTTGCGACTGGACTATAAATTTGTGCGTATTTACGAGATGTTGAAAGCATGTATGAAGTGTAATGGTTTTTGTGAGATTTCACGAGGAACACTATTTTCCATCGTAATTACATTTGTCTAGTATCGTCCTGAAAAATGTGAATGTTCGATGAGAATCGCGAGTAAAAATAATGGAGCAGAATTGCACCGTTCAACGTCACTTTCAACTCTGATAGAATAATGTTTCGCTTTGAACGTTTTCAGTTTCGATGGACGCGATATTTTATTTAGCTGCAACGCTTTGGCGCACGGAAAAAGTTGACGTAACGAAGATTAAAACGTGCAAATGCGAGCACGGAGAGGAGCAAAAGAAGAAAAATGGTTAAAATGGAATTAAAGAGGAGATATAATCTTGTGGATGGTCTTAGAGGGAAAACAGTGAAAATAAATGACACGCGCATTAAAAACGCGAAGGAAGAATGCAATTAGAAAAGATGTAGATTAAAAATGCAATTAAACATTACGAGAAACCGTGCTCGTTTAAACGAGTTAAGAGAGCAGCAAAGAGCATTAATGTTTCGCGTGTAGTAATTAACATAAGTACCCACGGGATTTATGATATATTTTTCTCCAGGGGACCACGATAATTTATAATATATCGAGTGAACGGCGAAAGAGATCGTTAAACCGATTACAGCACACATTCTATCATTTTTCTTCCCATAAAGTTTCCAAAAGAATATTCGAAACTGACGCCATGTAAATAGGAGTGCTAACTTTCTTATTTCGAGTAACTAGAGTGTTGCACATGTACAATCATTTCATAACTGCAAACATTTCTCATTTTCTATTTTCTAAACTGCACCGCATTGGCCTCTGAGCGACCCATATCAACCTCCACTTAGATGAAAAAGTATAACACCAAATCATAGCTCTCGAATTGAACCGTCCTAAAAACCACCATAAAGAAATTGAAAAAGACCACTTCAGATTCGCGCCTCGTATCCACAGAAATCCACAAATCTTTCAAGACTGATCTATTACTATCGATTACATTGACAAATTTATGACCAAGGGAACCACCATGACCAGGGTCACGTACGCCACCGACTGAAGAGTTTTCCTTTTTGGAAAAGCAGTTAGTTCCTCGTTAGAGCCACATCGCGTAACAAATATATCTAACCTGACTACTTAGTTTTTATTTTAGTAGCCCTACAAGTCTGAATCAAGACTGCTCTATATACTAATCTAGTCTACTACCTGGTCTCCAAAAGTACCTCCAGTTTCAGCAACTCCAAGTATCCAGCTGCGCCTTTTTAAGCAGCCGCAGTCAAAGTCGAAGTAGCGGAATAGCAAAAGCAGCTAAACAATTACTCGAGAACTCGATCAGTCCGCACACACAATTTGTTGACTTTCGCGTCCCATCGGGTCCCGGCTCCGTTCTCTTCCTATTTACTTTCCCGCGGCCCGCAATCTCCTTCCCCATCGATTTCCCGTGGCGGCCGTCCTCCGAAAAGGCACTCAATCCGTCCCGTTCGCGGCTCTCCTTTCCCGCCATTGATCTTGTCGTCTCGCCCCGTCCCCCCCATTAATCCTTAACGTTTTATTTCGCCGAGTCCCTCTGCCCTTTTGCAGCGGGATTTCCGACGGATTACAGACAACTCCTTCTCTCCTCGTTAATTCCCCCAAATCCTTTAAACCGCGGCGCCCACCTGCCGCCCGGCCTCGGCCCTCCTCCTCCGGCGCGGCGAAGGAACGAGGACGGAGGACGCCGGAAAGAGAAACAGGCCCGAAGGGGCGAGAAGACACAATTTCCAAGACCTCGGCCACCCCCTTTTTTTAATTAAGCGGCCAAACGAGCTCCCGACGATCACACGACTCGCCGGCGAACCTTCGGCGACGAGCGCGGCCTCCTGGACGGAACTCGAGCCCTTTGTGAAACTCCGGCTTCCGCTCTCTCCGTCTTTTGATATTATTATTTTCCCCTCTCCACGCCGGACGATCCGAGCACTCCCCTTCGATCCCGCGAGGCTCGCGCGCCTCGGGGAATTTAGGAGACGTGCTTTCCTACCCCCGTTCCGCCGGAAGAAGCTTCTTCGGGGTAATTTCGAGTTCCGCAGGAATACGACTCGCTGTGAAAATATAAAGAATACCGCGGACCGAAGGCACACTAGGCGCAGTATCCAATTATACGGAATATTACCGTAACTCTTTGATTATAGCTGAACGACTGAGGTTTTCTACTTTAATAATCCTTCTTATACCCTAAATCAACCTTTTCCTCCGTGTTATGGCTTTCGTTTAAACTTCTCTTTCCCTGTCTGCTCAGAGAATGTTAAAAACTGGATTATATTCTTCGGGATACCGCGATTTCATTGATCTACTCGAATTTCGGATAGAAGAGTCTTATTCCTGATACGCTTGACTCGATCGAAGTAATCCTGAGTTGTCTTTAGGCGATGATCTAGTTAGCAAACGTTTAGTTATTCGTTTCGTCGTCTTAACTATTTTCGTTCCTCGCGATCGCGTCGCAGCGAAAAATCGGCGTCGCGTTGAATATCTCATTCGGAAGAGTTAACGCTCACTATCAATTGAAATAAACGCCCGAACAGAAGTACGTCCCCGGAGTATTATCCCGGGATGTTTATACGTTAAGAGTTGGTACGAGACGCGAGGTACCCCGTCATCCGTCCGTAATGTGATTAAAACACGGCGACGACGGTCGGTTCGACGCGCCTGGTTACCGGCTGCGCGTAATAAAACGCTAAAATACAATTTTTAAATCCCCCGAATGGCTCGAACGCTCGCGTCCCGGCACTCCTGCCGGGATAATCGCGCGGCAACGAAATTTCCTTGATCGCGGTGCAGCATCCGCACTGCGGATCCCTTGTTCAACGGCATGGAAGCGCGGACGGGCAGGCCGCGCGCAACGCGAGCCGCGAGGACAGCGTATGCCAGCCTCGCGAATTTTAATTGGTCGTTCGCCCGGTGAGTTACAAGGGGTGCTCCCGTCTAGACAGCGCTTTTAAGGTCACTTTCGAGGATTAACGGCGACAAAAATCGCGCGATCCTGCAGCGCTGCCGCGCGGCGCGAGCCATTACCGACCTTTGAATTAGTTAAACAAACACTTAACGCAGCAATCAACCGGCCCGCAACTCCCCGCGACCCGAACGAACCGTGCTCCGACGCTCGTTCCCCTCAGATCAACGGAATTTCTTTAATTCCCCCGAATTGCTCCATCCGACGGAAGTCTCGTTCGACGCCGAACCGCGCGAGATTGAAATTGCGCCCGAACGAAATCGATTCTCGCCGCGATCCCTCGGAAACCCGGTGCCACTCGAGACGTCGCACGCCCGTAAATATTTCGCTTCCAATCTGCGCGGAAAAATCGTGTCAAGTGCGAGCCCAACCGACGCCGGGGCGAAAGTGGCGAGCCACTCGAGTAAGATTTCGACCAATACCGATACGTTGCCGATTCCCGCTCACACATCTCCATCGGTCCGGAGTTAACGCCGCGCCGTTCTCGGGGCACGGATTTACGACAGGCTTTAGCCGCGAGTTTATCGACTTATTTATTTTTGGCACGTGCCCACGTACATGCACGTCCGAGTGACCGATGCCGGTCGATTTCCCGGGTTCCTGCATCCGCACTGCGGATCAACGTGCGTTGCGTCGCATCGCATCGCATCGCGTCGCGTCGCGTCGCGGCGAATCGCGCCGCACCGCGCGAGAGCTTCGCCACCGTCTCCGACGCCGCGGCCGGCTGTCATTTAGCGGCGGCTTTAATGGAACGCGAGTGCCGCCGCCACAATGCGAGCGCACACCCCCTGTCGGATATAACGAACCGATATCTCGACAAGCCTCGTCTCCGACGGCCACCAGCCTCCGCTCGCCGGTCGATCGATGGAAACGCGGCGGCGAGTTTCGGCGAGCGCGGTCTGTTGGAACGGAAAATCCGTTTGTTTCTTTGTTTATCGGACTATTTTCGAGCTTTCCAGTTTTCGAGCACACCGGGCGGGCTGAAGTGATTAACTTCTTTCGCTGGAAATTAATACAGAGCTCTGGCGAAGTGTTGCGCGAATTTTGTGTTCACCTATTTCACGATACACTGATTTTGTTTGTTAATTGCATAGAATGTGTTTCGAAGGAATCTACTGTGAATAGTGAAATAAGGATTTTAGAAATATAATTTGTAAATGTTTACGCCGATTTTGATTGATGTCACACTGACATGTACCCCAGTTACCTACTATCGAATCTCCAGTTTCCTCAATCTAAATAAGCGAGCATCGATTCTTTTAGAAATAATAAAATGAAGTGTACAATAAATGCCCGTAAACCTAGTGTTAACACTCTGACTTAGCTAACCTATTTCGTCTGGTGCTTCCAGCATCGACCTAAAAAACCAACAACCCATCAAGTCAAACTCATACCGAATGAAATCCAAGGGAATCCTGAAATCGCAGACACCGGGGAGGACTCATAAATAAGCGCGTCACTGGATGGTCCGCAGAGTCGCGGCCGGCGTCGAGGAAACGGAAGCTGCGCCGCGGCGGAAGCCGTACCCGGAGGGAAGTCGGGTGCCGTGGAAAAAAAGGGGACGCCGGGTTGGTCGCGGAGTTCATCTTCTGGGCGTAGACGCCAGCGAAAAAGTTTCGCGTGCAAGACGGCCGGGGAGAAAGCCTCGGGGCGGAACAAAGCGGGCGAAACGGCACGAAACACGGAGCGGCGCAGCGTCGCTCGTATTTTTGCGTGGCGCATTTGCAATGGAAAAGAAGAGGGCCGAGGCACGGGGGACGATAACGCGTCGAGGTGCACCGTAGGAATTAAACGCGCTTAATGGCCGGCGGTTCGGGTCGTAACCGAATGGGAGTTCTCGTTGGCGCGAGCGGAGACGATGTTGCAACGGGCACGTTACGCGGGGACATAAAATTAAGCCTTCCTCTCGGCCGGAGGATCCGGATTATACGACTTCGCGGTTAATAACTGTCGCTGTACGTTCCATAAACGGCCGACGGGGCCGGCGCAGTTCCTTAATACGCGAGGAGGATCGGCCGTGAACGAGGCCGACGCCGACCTATCTGCCTTGATCTACGTGGATTTACAGGTAAATAAACGCTCCGGCTCGTATGCTACCGCGACCGTTGCCCAAAGCTATCGGGACACTTGGATTCCTGCCTCTACGGAAACGTCCAATCGTAAACGGTCCTAACGCTTTTTCCTCCGCTAAGCGCTGCGCTCGGTTCGCGGCTGAATTCGTTTCTCACGGACAATCCCTGGACGATTCGATTCTTGTTCCGACTCAACCCTTTGCATCAGGCTCTCGATCGATGATCGATTCGACGTTGAAATTATGAAGTTTGATGGTTGATATTAACCTTTGCGTAGCCTGTCATTCGCCAATTGATTTGACACAGGAAAATTATAGAGTTTGACATTTAATATTAAACTTCGTACAACGCATCATGTGAAATATTAAAATATAACAGCCTCTTTCTTCATTTATGTACGATTTCTCGTTAAGTCGGTTTGAAGGAATGTCGTTGGTATTTCATTAAAAAATCTTAAGTATTTCTAATGAGAAACTTCTGGAGTGCAAGGGGTTAAACTTTGTAGAATGTATATGTGAAATAATGGGAGGAAATAGTTTCGTTCCTCGATCTATGCGATTGCGACAGCTGTAATATTATAGCAACGATCTTTTCGTAGGATGCTCTGAAATACAATAATTTTACAAGTCATAAATATTTGGACTGTACGTAGAGTAAACTAGAACTATTCGAATGAGAGATGCGAAACAATGCTGCACTCGTGCGTTCGAAACATTGGGAAGTTCGAGATGTTCTTCTGGAACGTTTCGGTAACTTTCGAATCAATTGGGAACAATTTCGGTATTCGAGCGATCGCGTTTCACGTTCAAGCGTATTAGCGTGTTACGTACGTTTTCAATTTTGATCGGAAAATCGCGCTGGACCGGCGCGGTTCTACACGGATCGCCGAGCAAAAAGCTCGACTGCCCGGTGACTCGGTCGAACGTAACGACTGCGTCGCCCTTTCCCTCTGAAAAAGGCTGTAGCAGCGCGCGTTAGGGGCGCGAGCGAGCATTATATTGGCACGCACGACACGGTTAATGCAATTACGTATAACGAAGTAGCTCGGTTCTGTGCTAATTAATAGTAGCCGCGGCGTGTCGCGCGACGATCGCCCCGACCAGATATCGCTTAAGTTCTTGTCACGTGTGCGCCGTCGCGGCCCCGGGGCAGCTACGGAAAATATCGGCAAATTAGATTGTCTTCGTCGGTTCCTCGGCGGTTCGCCGATAAACGCCTCTCTTCAACCAGTGCGCTTGGAATTTCATTTCGGTGCATTCAACGGTGCATCGCGGAAACAATTTCTGACGAAGCGGCGAATGTATTCTATTTACGTGAATACCGTAATACAACGATAATATATTTATACTGTATTCTTGTGATTAAAACACAAAAACGTCGAGAGGAAAATTGTTTCAACCCTTAACGGAGCAATAAGTGTCAAGGTTTTACTTAGTGATTCCAATGATATGTCTATGGCGGTAAGAATCATTTGATTATTTTATCGCTGTTATTCTTGTAATCTTCACAATGAACGCGTTAAGTATTGTTATCTATGTTACGGTATTTTTTCGTGGTAAGTCAACTTGAAGTACTTCTTCGTTAATCCATTTGCATCATAAGCGCATATATATGCGCCACTGTTGTGTAATTTGTATATCACAGAAAAAAGGAATATATATATATATATAGGTTCTTAATTTTTTATACATATCGAACCATGTCCATTTCGATGCAATTGAAACATTTGTGAGAGTGAGGACCAATTTTCCACTTTTTCGTATGATGCAAATGGGTTAAGGGTTAACTCTGATTGCGATTACGATCGAAAATTCAACGAAGAACTTAGATTTTCCAAAGATCTCGGTAAAACTGCTGGTTGTTTCCCTGCCAATGGTATTTGTCCATAGCCGGTAGTCTATTAATAATGCTACGACAATCCCCGGCAAGCCGCAACGCGAGCTAAAATTAAAAATACGCTTTCGACTTGCTAATGACTCTCCAACGACTCTCTCGAAACAACCCCCTCGCGCCATGCTCTTATTCTTATAGGCAGTCGCTGCCACGGTACACATTGGAACTTGACACGCATGGCTCCCCCGCGGCACGTGCATTCCCTGAATCACAGTCGTCCGAAATCCACTCGAAACAGACACTCGAAACTCTTCCGTTCAAACACACATCGCTCACCCTCGGCGTTCGTGTACCTCTTTCAGACGCACCGATATTCATTCCCGTTCCTCCAAGTTCCGCTCCAGCGTGCCACGGATCGTCTTAGCTGCCTCGAAAACCTGCCAGCCTCAACCGAACGAAACCAGTCAACGCGTACACGTGTCCTCTCCGACTTTGTTTTCGATACATAATGGATTAGTCTCTCAATTATCTCCATTTACATTCCGCTTTTCAAGAAACGACTTTTCTGCGTCGAAGCGAGTAATCCGAGATCGAAACGCGAGATACCGTTGTTATTCGAAGGAATATATTTACTTCGACAGGCATATCTCGCGATAAAAAGGCCACCGCAGTTTTTAATCCCCTCCGTTATCTTCGTTAGCGATATTATTCAGTTATCAAGATACGATAATCAACGACGTGACGACACAACATCCTTCTCCTACTTGCGACGATTCAGTAGCATTCTGAAGTAATTATGAGGTTTGTGTCAGAGGTGCAGCGGGCAGAAACAGTAAAATTGCTATAGGAAAGTAAAGAGTACGTTATCGAGATATGGTTTAAAATACAAGATCTACGCGATGGTTCGGCTGAGTGCAGCCAGCGATGGGACACTTAATTTATGGTCCATCATCCACGTGCTTTAAGACATTCTAATGTCTCATCTCAACACGCTCACCACGATCGAACCGTTGCAAGAAAATCAAACGGACGCAGAATCGCGATTCAAAGGACAGGAAAGAAATTCGATCCTTCGACTTTGCGCTGTGAAAACGGCGCGACGAGTATCGCCTCGATCTCAAAGTTTCAGCCGGTAGCGCGAACCTCTTCGGCACCCGAGCCGCGGATCACACACGACGGCGGCTCGCCGTCGGCTGGGACAATTTAAGATAGCCTCGGTGATCTGGTAATTAGAGTTATAGTAGACTTTATAGCCATCAATTATTAGCAATTTTTCGAGATTACACGGCCTCCGCACCACCGGCGGAGATTACCGCGCGATGCCGTACGTGATGGCTCGAATATCACCCGGCGATTAAACTCATTAACCCGCTCGTTTTAATTAACCCGCGCCGAGGCTGAACGCGGGAGAGGGACCGCTGCTGCTCCGCGACGTTAAGTCGCCGCGCGAGATTAAGGTTTAATGCCGGCGAGGTGCGCGATGCTTCTTCGCCGTGTACCGAATCATCCCTGCCTAGGGTGGCCAGCCCCCTCCGATAGAATCATTTTTAATTGGTACTCCGGGAATACGCGCCCTCTCCGTAGCCGGCCCTGTTCTCGTCCGGACTATTGATCTTACGGAGGGCGGCATCAGCCGGAGAGAGAGAGAGAGAGGGAGAGAGAGGCAGAGAGGAATACCAGGCAAAAGAGAGAGAGAGAGAGAAGCAGCGAGAGCTGCCTGCCGGTCCGCATTATTAACTCGTTGCGAGTATGATGAGTCTTCTTCAAAGTTTCCGGATGCGAGCCGTGTCCATTAGGAATGATTCCCCGATGTCTCGCTATCGTTGCACCTGGCATCATCCGCGAGCTCGCTGATACTGCGACGAGTTCGTCGATGCTGTTCGGCGGACATTTTAACGCGTTATCTTTTGAAACTGAACTACTCATCGTTCGATTGAGCGTGCTTAACGAACGATTATGTGTTAACCCTTAACGGACAGGAATTTCAATCTTACGAAAGAATGCTGTAACACGACGAGCGGAAAGAAATTCACGGAAGCGAGCTAGGTAAATACTTAACCCTTTGCACTCGAAAGTTTTTCACTAGAAATATTCGATATTCTTCGATGAGATACAGACGATGTTCTCTGAAACTAATTAACGAGGGAATATATATATTAATTAAGAAGGAGAGTTGTTTTATTTCAATAGTCCGTATATTGATGCATCATACGAAGCTTGATATTGTATAGAAGACTTTATAATTCTGCAAATCAAATCAAGTGATTCGCAAAATATTCCTGAAGCCTGAAGCGAATCACGTCGCGAGCAGACTCCAAGGTGGACGCATAGAATTAGGCGCGACGCGTATCCCGGGCGGCTGCAGGAGCGCGTGGCGCGATTCTCTCGGGGGTCTGCGAGTCACGGAGTCGAGGACGAGGGTGCTCGTAAATCAGCGAAGCGGGAAGGGTCGCTCTCGAGGGCCTGGCCGGCGCCCTCCGACCGATCGAGAGGGGATATCGCGGTTCGCGGCGCAATTTCGGGAAATCACGCCCCACGATCCGAAGTTTTCGATTTCCGAGTCGCGGAATGCGTACCAAACTAGCGGAGTGCTTCATCCACCCTAAAATCGCAGGACCTGGGGAGTTCTTTATATTTGAAGGAACTCGGTTCGAATGGACTGGAAACGAAGTGTTGCGTGGAGAATAGAAGTAAAGCGAAATGTTTTACGCAGCAGAAACTGTAAGGTGTAAGTGATGCTTGCAGGTGGAAATCGACTGTGCTCGAAAAGGAACGCCAACGTCAGCGATTCTCTAGCAAAAAGTTCAAATTGGTTTCCACGTGAGAAACTGAATTGTAACGATATATGGAGAATATAGATCGGTAACAGTTATACCGAATTTCGAAAAAATAAAGCAATGACAGCGTGTTCGAGGAGGTTGATCGCTGTAGGATCTCGTCGCGCGATGCCGATCCGAGTTAAAGCAGGCCGCGCGAATCGCCGGTAATAACATCGACGGATTCCCCGATCGGTGTTGTACCTACGTCAACGTTGACCGGTACCATTGATCCGGAAAGGAATCGAAACAACCGTGCGGCTCGTCGATGAATCACCGCGATTAAGTCTAGCCGGTGTCCGTCCGTTTCTCGTGCACCGGTGTCTGGACGGGTCCGGAGGCGACGGTCGTTCGCGACGGGCCACGGACGACTATGGGCCCGGCATAGGAGAGGAAGAATGAGAAAGAGAAGGGACGAGGCGAGTGCCGGGCCCAGAAACAGAGGCGGACGGAGACGGAGACACGGGACCGTGGCGTGACACGTCGTGATCGGTAGAAAGAATCTCGTTCCGCAACCCGGAAACGCCGTGACTAACAACTCGGTATCACGAAGGTGGAAGAAAAGGCCTGAACCCTTCGGGGTGGATATCTCCTCTGGGGTCCGGCAGGGTCATCAACCATCAGCCGCCGCGCCGCCGTACTAGCTGGCCCCGGTTGCCCGGTCAGGATCGAGCATTATTATGACCAGATCTAATTGAAACTCCATGGCTCGGCCTGGCTCGGCTTCAGCGACGCTGAGAGGCCTCCTCGCTGCTCCTATGATTCGCTCGCAGCTTCCATGGATACTTCGAAAGTTCCTCTCTCCATCGCCGCTACAGTTTCCTAACCAGCGCTGCAAACTTCCATCGGCGGTTCGATCGGCTACGGGGATTCCGGGGATGGAACTGGGAAAAATGCGTCTCGAGCATGGAACCTCGGAAGCTGCGGCTGGAGCATTAAGGCTTCTAGTTTCCAGGACGTAGATCTTCGGATGTGGAAGCTAAAGTATTTAATGCTTCAGTTTTCTTGAGAAATTTGGAAACTTAAGGTTCAAGTTCAGTCTCCGCAAGTGAGGTATGAAGCTTTGAATACTCGAGCTTTAAGATTGGACCATGAAGCTTCGAGTACTCGAACTTTGAGATTGAATTACCAAGCTTCGAATACTCGAGCTTTAAGATTGAACCATGAAGCTTTGAATACTTGAACTTTGAGATTGAATTACCAAGCTTCGAATACTCGAGCTTTAAGATTGAACCATGAAGCTTCGAATACTCGAGCTTAAAAATTCAACCACGAAGCTTCGAATACTCAAGCTTTAAGTCTGAACCATAAAACTCCCGAGACCTAGGTTTCAATGTCCAACCCCGACGCTTTAAATACTCAACTTCTGAGTCTCATCTCCAAAGTCCTCAAAGACCCAAGTCCTCAACCACTAGATCGACCATCGGCGGAGATAACGGAGCGAGCAGACGAACGGCCGGGAATCCGCCGCGACGAACACCGCCGTCTCGGATTCCTCGTGTCTGTCGGCGCGGATCCCTTCCGCTCTAACGAGCCAAAGCGGCCGAGGACGGCCGATGACAACGCGCCCCGTTACCGTTTCTCTCGTCCGCTCTTTTCTTCTATTTCTCCGAGGGCCGATTTTCCTTCGCCTCCCGCTTGATCCAAACCTCCATCGACGGGGAAGCTAAAGCGCGCCAAGGAGATCGTACCGGCCCGGCGGAGCGAGGGGAAGGGGGCCGTGGTCCCCGCGAGGGGACAGACGATTCGGGGTGTTTTATTTGCGATCACGTCGCGACCGGGCCACGCCGATTCATCCACGAGTGCATCGGCGTCGGGCCAGGATCAAAGGCCGACCCGCCGCCCTTCCGAAACGTTTAGCGTCATTTTCGACCGCGCACCTCTGCTCCCTTTCGCCTGTTCCACGGATTCGGGAAACGCGCGGGGGAGCGCGTGAAAGGGTCGAATCAACGCGAGAAATCGCACCGGTCCAACCCCTGTTTCAATTTCCGGAACCACATTCCGCCTCTATTCACATTTTTTATGATCTCGAACGATTTCGCTCTCGAGTTTCAGGCTCTTCACAGGGTGCTCGTTGCTCGTGCATTAAATACAATGGTTACACATTCAGTTTACCAGTCGATCAGCGTTGAGCTGGCTGAGTCGGCTAACAGTATAAACGTTAGAGGTTTCTTAGAGCTAGACGCGCGTTGGCGCAGAAGCGTGCACTCGAGTCGGGTTATTGTTGTTGCGGCTTCCGCGTCGCACCTCTCGCGACCGGCATTACCCCGACATTGTACACCGGAGAATAGAAACGCATCGCTGCCGACTGTCCGCTCCGACGTTTCCTCCAACGATTCGTTGCGACCCCCGTCGATTTCCATTTTCAATCGAAATAAATACAGAAACGTACGAGCATAATGCACAGGAAGCGCTCGGAAAGCGAGGCTTCAGCCGTCGCGGGCGTTTCGATTTTCACGGGAAGCTGATACGATCGCTCCATCTTCCGCGCGCCTTTCTCCAGCAAATGACACGACAAAAGCGAATCCATGTATCCGTATCAAAGTCAGAAACGTCCATTCCCGAATTGATTCGGCCCGATTGCCTCGCGCGTCGGCCACAGAGGGGAGAGAAGCGTCCGCTCGAGTTCCCCGGTCTGACTCGTGGCTGTCGCTATTCACTGTCCGCGCTCTCGATCCCTAACCAGCCGATCGAGCCTTTCCAGAGTGATGAATTTCTTTTCGTCGGGGGATCCCCCCGCGGCGGAGCGGTCCGATGACCCAGATACGTCGCCGAGCGTGCCCGAGAGGAGTCGGGCCGGACGATTTGTCGTTTCTGTCAACGATTTGCCGCAATTACGGGGAAATCCTTCGGAGCGTACCCGCGCTTTTCGAGCGAGCGGAGGCCTGGATTCCGGAGAGCCTCGCTGCTGGATATTGGAGGCTCGCTCGTTTCACTCCCCGGGGAATATGAAGCAGCCCGATCATAGCCCGGTCGTTTCGCAATTGGTTTCGGAAACTTCCCAGGAATCTGTGTCGATTGCCCCGCTTCTTTCGGATCGACCACCGGTCGCATCTTGCTCGGTAGAAGCGTTCGCTCGACGGCTGCATCTCGTCCGCTCTTGCATCTCTTCCGATCCACGGATTTCTTTGATCCCGAATCGAAAGACCTCGATAGACTCTGGGAGACTCGGTTTCTTCCATTGACGAACAGATCTGTGCGTCTACTTCGTGCCATTTCAACGTTCCCTTTTCTATCTAGCACTGATAACTCTTCACGAGGGTTGTTTGAAGTATTCGCTCAGAGGAAGGTAAATTGTACAGGTTCAATACTGAAGAGAAAGACTACTCATTGATCTCTTGTTATTTGAACAAATCAATTGTTCGTTCGCAACTTCGTGCTCCAAGTGTGAAAGCTTGTCGCTAAAACATTCCTCGAAGAGTTGAATATCTGTATGAGAGTAAGTAGCGAGGATACGATACACGTTAACCCTTTGCACTCGGAAGTTTTTCACTAGAAATATTCAACAGTTTCCAATGAGTTGTAGACGACATCGTTATTATTTGAATATATCAAATATTGGATTGTAAGAAGCTTAACGCGTTGTATGCCATGGGGTCACCGGTGACCCCCAACCAAATGGAATTACTGTAATTCACTCGATTAAACGACGATTATTTAGAAATATTTCTATATTATAAATAATGCTACCTAATGTGGTGATGTTCAGCTAGACGACTATGCGATAATAATAACGCAATTCAATCGAATGATTTAATATTGTATTTTTTCCATTTTGTGTATTTTTCTCTATGAAATCGTGCGGCGTTCAACGTGTTAATATTATATCTAAGACTTTATGATTTCGGTATACGAAATTGTACGGTGACTGAGTCACCTCTCGAGTGCAAAGTGTTAAAAATGTTTCGCTAAAGGAGTAGGATACAAGTAGATATCTCCGAGGATCGTTTCGAACGATGAAAGGTTGCTTCCACCTTCGACACAGATAGTTCCATAGGTAGAGGAAAGTTATTCGAATATTCTATCCATTTCCAAGCACCTTGCACAAAAGGGGATCTAGCGCGGCAAAGGGGAAACGAGGTGCACGCTTATAAAATCGCACCGCTCGATACACTTCCGTTTCCACCAGCGGCGGTTGCGGCGGGTTTCATTTTCTAGCGAGGCGCTGGATAGCCGGTGTCGTGACCGAGGGAACGCCTAATCTCGGCGAAACCTTAGGGTCTCGGGTATTAAGATCGAGCGTTGCCCGCGAGAAGATAAGTGGGCCTTTGTTCCCCACGGACGAGAAGCGGCGAGCCGCCAGTTTCTGGCGTTGGTACACACGGTTGCGCGAAACGCCGCCCGTAAAAACGGTCCCACGGTCAAACGGACCATTCCCGTCCCGGCGATGTACGCCCCGCGCCACGATCGCGTATCTCCAGACCGCGGCGACGGAAAAATCGACTGGGGAAAGCACGCCGGAACCAGGGGCGGATCGTTTATCAATGGAGGCGAGGGTGAGTCCGCTATCCGATACGCAAATTGTATCGGAATAGAGAATATATGGGCGTCTTTGTCGACCCAGATCGCATCGTAACGCGAGCGGCGAAGAGGGGAACGATCGCGATCGAACCGAAACCGAACGATTTGCGAACGGCGGGCGTGAATAGAGGGAACAATGGATACGACCGGTTTATACGTCTGAACTGATCGTTTCCATTATACCCGTTATTTACAAATCTTCGGAAACCTGAAGACTCCGAAGAGCTGCGCGCTGGTATAAAAGCCAAAGAACGAAAGAAACATCGAAAGCCTTCGATCCGTAAATCAAACACGACTGAAAGCTAAATAATAACTCGAAGCTGCTCGAAGCGATCCCATTGTACTCGGTATAAATCCAATACAAAAGGAACGTCGAACACGCTTAACCTACAAATGAAACACGGTCAAAGGGCAAGTAACGACTACGCTGATACCCACGGAAACGGAATGAACGAGGAACGATCGCCACGGAGAAAATCCTGACGGAAGAGCGAGAGGAAACGCCTGTTCTCGCGCGTGTTTCCCTGGTTAGCATGAAAATCGTCTCGCTGAGTCGACTCGACGTGTTGCGTGTCTCGAATTTAATTACCGCGGGGTTTCGGGAGCAACATCCGGCCGCGCAATTTTCGCGTCGATCCTCCTCCCGCGACTCTCGTTGTCTCATTGTTCGCGAATAATGGCACCGCGGTACACGCGTGTCGCGTCGATTATGTCACGTACCGCCACGCGTGGAATGCATACAAACAAAAGCGTCCCTCTCGCCCCCGCCGCCGCGTCCCGGCGCGTCCCGCGCGGCTTCTCCAAGCAGCGGCCGCCGCCGCCGCCGCTTCCATCGCGCGAACGTTTCTCACCGTCACGAGCGAGCCGCGGAGCCAAACGTGAGAAAGAGGAAGTCGTCGACGATCCCTCGGGCGCCGATGGAACGCGGGGACAAAGCGGCGAGCCGATCGGACAACCTTTAACCCCTTAACACATTATTAACCCCTCGCAGGCGAGAGGTGAGCATCGCTTCACTTGACACGCCGACGTTCGAGAGTTTCGTGTTTAACGTTAGGGCGGACCGAGGCGAATCGGTCGAAATAGGAACGTTTGTTGCACTAATTCGATGGATCTTCGATCGGTTCTGTTGTTTGTTGCCAGCACGTGCTAGAATCGAAGCGGACCTAACCGAGAGCTAGTTTGTTTCGATATTCTAGAGGTTCAGGCGTTAGGCAAAGCTTAGACCGAGGAGAATCGGTTGAAATAGGAACGTTTGTTACACTAATTCGATGGATCTTTGATCGTTTCTGTTGTTTGTTGCCAGCACGTGCTAGAATTAAAGCAGACTTAACCGAGAGCTAGTTTATTTCAATATTCTACAGGTCGATGCGTTAGGCAAAGCTCAGACCAAGCGAATCGGATCAGGTTAGATTGAACAGCTAGAAACTAATAGCTGGAACTTAGAATCAAGTTTTGTTTCGTAAGTTTCTCATTGGTAGACGTTTAACTTTGATGCCAGTAAAAGAAATTTTACGTGAGAAATATTGTACCCGTTTTTGAAGCGACTAGCTTATGTGGTTCGAAGGTCTAAGCGATTGCTGGAAGTAGGTCAAGTGCTTGTACAAAGTGGTACGACCTTTAAGCATGAATTCAAAGCTCTGGATGAAAGGAGATCTCGCCGGAGGAAGGTCTATTATTGCGGTCGAGTCTGAGCAAATATTAGTTGAAATTGAAATCGAAAATTAGCCTTTGATAGTGTAATTGTTATCCTGTATCTCGATGAAGGTTGTTTAAGTATCAAGAAAACAGCCGACCAAGAAAGATACGCGAATAGACTGTTCTACTTAATTACAGTACTCTACTGTAAACACGTTCACCAATATAAATAAGTTGTCATTTTTCAAAAGTCAATCGAAGTGCTCGGTAGTTTTAGTGTTAAATAAATGTACGCACTTTTACGGACACAAAAATCCGCGCGAGTCCCTTCGAATCTCGTGGAATGTATCCGAATTAGCATAAAAAGGTTCGAGATAAATCACCGCAGTCGGCCGGTAGTTCTGGTATTAAAAAGCCATCAGTAAAGCAAACCTCGGAACGATATTTCACTCGCACCGTTGGCAGCCTCGTGAAAACGAATCAGGTAGGGTACTGGATCAAGTTATGCGTCGCGGCAGTGCGGATTTACAAGCACGCTTCAATTAGGAACGTGCGAGGAGTCACGTATCCCAGGTGGATGCGAACTGTGTAATAATCGCGGGGGAAAATGTAGGAGAAACAAGATAGGTATCTGCCGCCGCGATGAGGAGGAATGGCTAACGAAGATTGTCAGCGTGTAGGCTGAGACGCGCTTTTGACGGGTGGCGGGATTCATTAGCACGAAAACTACCGTGCCAGTCGAAACTGCTTTCGGTCTTCTTCTTTCGTAATTATTGGTACCACGAAACCGTCGAGCATTCAAATTATTACATAGAAATTAACAGTTTCGCTTGCACGTTACGATGAATGCCAGAAACTCAAAAATCCAATGCTGAATTTTACGTGATAATTAGAAATTAATTACATTACGCCACAGTGGTCGATCGTTTAATTGCTAATCCTACGTTCATGTAACATTTTAGATACGTATAACACAAATCCAAAGTAAAATCTACAAAATCAAACCTACAAAAATGTATCAATATGATCATCGACGCTCGCGTTTTTAGTAGCTGAAATTTATCCGGCGTTCAATGTGTTAAGAATTCGTTCTAATGGCATTCGTTTGTTAGGGAATAATGCGTAGCGTTACACAAGACGCTGGAAACTCTCGTCGCGGCGAGGTAGTCGGCAGTTCTAGCGTAACGGAGGAAGGGAGGGAATTTCGCGAATTCAAGCCTCGCCCGATGGAAGAGAGGATTCATTCATCGGACGTCCCGAGCCGGGAGGAAGCGAGACGCGGCGATGAATGAAAATCGCGAGAAACCAGGAAGCGTGTACGCGCGGTGGCCACAATCCGATCACTCCCACGGTGTTCCCTGTGTTATCTAAGCGACTCGTTTGTAAGCCGCTCCTAAGGAATTGCAGATATCGCGTGCGAACGTTTTCCAGGCGGCGTTCCGCGTGCGTTGCCGTGTCCCGCTCGCCGAGCCCTGTCCACGCCATCTCACGGGCCAGAGCTACGTCTAAATTATGGTTCCCATTAAAGCCAGTCAATCAACTTAACGCTTCGTCCAGCCGCGTCGGTTGCGCGAGGATGATATAATTGTTTGTCTCGATTCGACGGTTCGTTACTGTGGCGACGCTCAACGGAGCTAACGCTTCGCGCGCGAGAACTTATGAATCCTTTAACCCTTAGCAGGTTGCTTTGTAATCCATCAGCAGCTGCAACTAATTTTTATAGTATTCCTAGCGAAAGTGAGAAATATAACATTTCTTCGATCTTTTATTTTCCTTCTTAGAAAATTTGGATTCGTGGAGAATCTAATGATTTTAGGGTAGTTTAAGATTCATTGAAATATTTAATATTTCAACTGATGCAATATTGGACACTACAGAGTTCAAAGGGTTAAAAGCTCATGGAAGTTGAACGATGTATCGAAATCTTAAAGATCAGAGAAGACGCAAGTCTATCATTGTTCGAATAATTAAATCATTCACTTGTAGCTTTCGATTTTAGATATGAAAGCTCGAAGTCTTCGGTACGACATTCGATCGCAGTTAAAATCGAATACAGTAAAGAGGTCAATTGTAAATTGAACTGTTAAATACCGAAGAGAAGTGTACATCGATCCTCTGTTATTTGCATAGTTCGATGATACGTTGGTAATTTTCCCCGGCACGCGAAGAATGTTCGAACTTCGGGCGTCTTTAACGAAGCCAACTTTCCAGGATCGGTTTTTTCGTCGCTTTATTTATATTCCCCGTGTATCTTATCGAGGTTCCATTTCAGATACAGCTCGCTTCGGGTTTCAGGCCTTGAGATACCACTCGTCGTCCGCACGTATTCATCAACGATAATTTCGAGTAATCTCGTCCGCGTATCGGCTCTCGCAACTCCGCGCTCGATCACGATTATTCACGCGAAGCCCCGTTGGCTCGTTGAAAGCGAACGGATCGGAATGATAAAAACATCCCTGAAATTCCACGTGCCGCGTAAAGCAATCCCATAGCTACCCGTTTATTTTAAGTCGTCCCCGGAGGAATAGCCGGTGAACTCGCGCCGGAATAATTGACGCGCGGGAGAGCGAGGGTTTCGCCCCGTTCCCCCTCTACCGCACGTCGTCCCCTCTCCGGCGAAATGATTAATGAAACGTGTTATCCCCTATCAGGCCACTGATACAACTTCCACGTTAGAAATACAGGGGCTCCCCGGCTCGTGTAATGTAACGCGACAGCGGACCTGGTTCTATTGACATCGCCGGGACGCTGATACGCGATAATCACGTGAAACCACTCAGCTTTCCAGCCGTCGAAGTCGTATCTCTCCGCTATAGATTAACCCTTCGCGGAGGAAGATTCTTTGGAATGTAGGGGACCAGTAGATCAAGCCACATTATATACCGATTGCTTAATTAATGGAAGAAAACGAAACGAGCCGATCTATCGCTGTCGAGTGATTTAACCCTTTGAACTCCGTAGGCTCCAATATTGCATCAGTTCTAATATTAAATATTTTAATGAATTTTAAGAAATCTGAAGATTATTAGATCTTCCAAATATGCAAAGTTTGTACTGAGGAGGGAAATAAAGGTCTAAGAAATGTTACAATATTGTTAATTTTCTAAATACGAACATCTCATCTCCGAAATGTCGACATTCGCGAAGGGTTAACAGATCGCTGAAAGGTTCAACAGTGGATCTACTTATTTGTTATATAGATTAGAAAAGCAGATTTCTCAAGATTCGAAGAGCAGGGAATATTTTGAAATTTCCTATAAAGACACCTTTATCTTAATCTTGAAATAAGAATCTTAAACTCGGTCATTTTGACCTATCTGACCCAAGTTTACTGCAATTATCGTCAATATCATTTTATCGGCGCCTATGGACGCCAAGAGTACATCGAAACCAAATTATTCAAGTGTCAGCAGTAGCTAAGGAGTTAAAAATTCACTGATTGACGAAATCAAGACGACGTCGTTCGACATTCTATTCAGTAAAATTACCTTACAACAAACAAGTCGATTCCATGCTGCGTGACTAAAAGTAGATCGAACCGTCGATACACGTGCCCTTATAATTTCTGCGAAAAAACAGAGATAATTTAACCGGCTGGTAGTTGCAGCGTTAACCCGGACGTCCACGGGTACACAGACACAGCGAGAGGCACGCTTAATTACCTGGCCCGCGCGCGATCTTTCCCAGAGGAAGGGTCTCCTCTATCCCAGCGGCTCGTTATCCAATGCCTTCCCCGTAACCCTCTTAACCCGTTTCCGTCTAACAGTTTTCGCTTTTGTAAGTAGATATTCAGTCGGAGCTCGAGCGTCCCTCTTTCTTTCTCTTTCCCTTTCCCCGCGCCGCTTTCCCTCTCTTCGCGCGGCGAACGCGGCTATTCAATAATTCGCGTTTCGGCCGACTCGTTAAATCGCTCTCGAAGGGGAGAAGGGAAGGAACGCGAGGAGACGCGGCGGTTTCAATTGCTCCTGGAATATTATTTCGGGAAGCAAACGTTGAATATTTATATTACCGGAAATTACGCGCTGCGATATTAATGTTACGTAATACTTTCTGTAAACCAAGTCCTATTTCACGACTGCGAGCTCGGAGTTAATGGATTAATAACGTATCGCATGTTATGTAAATCATTCACTGAGAATTATTCGTAACATTTAATTTCACGATGAAAACGTAGTAGTATTCGTCGAGTACACTGAAACTACTAGACAGATCGAAATGACCTGATATCTTTGGCGATTATTCGGAAGACAGATGATTCTCTGAGGAATTGTTCCAGAAATTGATTCAGTAGTTTGCAAAATTAATTATGTATCAATTAAAGTCTCGATAGATGCACTCTTGAAGTTTCCATAGCGGAGAAATAGATAAGCTGCGACGTTGAATCCAAATTTCACGATGAAAATGTAATAGTATTCGTCGAGTTAACACTGAAACTACTAGACAGATCGAAATTACGATTCTCTGAGGAATTGGTCCAGAAATTGATTCTGTAGTATGCAAAATAAATTGTAAATCGATTAAAGTCTCGATAGATGCACTCTTCAAGTTTCTATAGAGGAGAAATAGGTAAGCTGCGACGTTGAATGCGAATTAAAATAAAAGAATAGCATTAATCGAGCTTTTATAGATCACAAGAAGATCGAAGCTCGCTTTACTCTCGCGCGAGTCGAGCGGACCGACGGAGCTAAGATTGCCGCGCAAATGAGTAATTTGTTATATAATCGCAGCTCGAAGCGACGCTTTCCGGCGTTAACGTCGAACGTTTTCTCGCGACGCGAGAAATCCCTTTCTATTCGCGAGTGGCCGCGCGTGAACGCACCCGATTGCATTTCCGTGGAATAACCTACTGAGAATCTCGCGTCGCTCGTGCGTTTCGAAGGGAAGTGTGAGAACCGTCGGATCGGATCGGACCGAAAGGTTTCGACACGGTCGACCGGTTAATTAGAATTTCTAACAGCGGAAAGGTCTGCGATTCGTTCGCGCGGCGAGTTCCATTTGCGTTGCGCGCGGTGTCATCATCCGGAACTATTCATTAACCGATCCCCTCCTCCGATTCAAGATTCGCATTTCAAAAACACGTTTCACTCATTTTTTCCACGCCGATTCCTTTATTTCGCCTTTTCTCATACACTCGCGTTCTCATTTTGCGAAGAATCTTACTAAATTTAACCCTTTGCAATCGGATGTTTCTTACTAGAAATATTTACTATTTCTTCACGAGGCACAGACGATGTTCTTTGAGACTAATTCGAAGAGATATCACCAGTGCATTGAGGAACATTAAAGTTTAACATTAAAGATCATATTCTATAGTTTTACCGTGTCAAATCTGAGAGTCACCTCTCGAGTGCAAAGGGTTAAGAATAATACAAGAACACTTAGAGAAACAACAGATCTACGGTGATGAACAGAGACTGCTTCGAACCTCGTAACACATTCTAGTAAAGTTCTCAAACCAATTTGCAGAAATCTCTCAGAGATCTACTCAACGTAATCCAAACCTTTACAATTTCCTATACACTTGTCTAATACCGTCACTAAGTACCCCATCGCTTCCTTAAAAAATCAAGAAACTCACGGTATTCAGTCCACATTGCACTCGCAACGACCGCTTCCCGAACGATAAGAGTTCCCATCTAACCAATAATAATCACTCATTATGATGCACGTTCCACAGGAAAAGCAGACCATCGGCCGAGGCAGGCGCGAGCCCTTAATTACATCGTCTGGCGAATCGTTGTGCGGAGAGTCCGTTCCACAGGGACGCGAGGCATTCGTTCCCCTCGCGCTCGTTCGCCGACGTCCCGCGATAACGGTAGCGAGCGAGCCGTTGCCGGTAGCGTCTTATCTGGCTCGTAAATTCGAGACCTTTTTCCCCGTCGCGGGGGCAATCGGTTTTCGACGAACGATTAGGGCCTGCGGATCGCGAGTCGGCCGCGGCCGGCAGCACGCGCCCGGCGATCTGCACGACGTTTCGCGGTGCATCCAGGTGCGCGGCTGTCTGTAGGTCAGTTACACTGTTACTGTTACCGTCCAGGCTATTACCGGTTATCGAGCGGCAACGGTACGCGCGGCGCAGCTCCGTCCGCGTTGGAATTCTCTTTGAGTGGCGGACGCGGCCGATCCAAATCGCTCGCCGGCCGCTTCCGATCCCGCAAAAACACGGGACTGCGCGCAGCTTTTCGAGCTCGCGATCCTCTTGCGCGGAATTTTCTCGACTGCACTCGCTTCCCGACTAAATAATTGCATGATCGAGTGAAGTCTATCCGAGAGATGCTTGGTCATTGTATCGATTCCCTGTACGATAAGGTATTGGTGGAATCAAGTCTTTGAGACAGGATTCTAAAGAGAATAATCTAAGCTGCGTAGGATTCAGAACGCAACAATCTTAACGGTAATCTTAACAATTTATTGATTTCGGTTCTGCAAATGTTTCTTTTCATCTATCTATGCACGTACCGTTAGTCCATAGCATTCCCAGCCGGCAAACTTCGAAGTACTACACTGTGCGACTATGGTAACTTCAACTCTCCTAGGCGAATTATCCCCACTGTGCATAGAAAGCAACGGGTGGAGAGTTCTTAACCTAACCCCGAAGAGTTCAACAGAACCGATACGAATCAAATGGAACTATTTCAATATCTCTTGTCTAATTACGCTACACAGTACATAATATTCAATTCACTTTTCCGCGTTCCTCGATACCAAAGCAACAGTCGCAAACCGTCCAGTAGAAGGTTAAACGGAGCAAATGACAGGACTTACGAGTGACAGTTTCCAAAAGAGTGCACGCTTCTTTCGCGAGGCGCGAGCGTAACGCGGTTATTACGAGAGGAAAGTATCCGAAGGAAAAAATGTGGCCCACTGCGTCCGAAAGCGAAGCGTTCGCCCGGTGGGCCAGGAGGTTAACAGCCCGCCACCGTATTTTCGTCCGATGCCGGGCAACCGAGCCGAATCGGAATAAAGGAAAAAGACCGCGAGGAGGCTGGCTGTAAACGGGCACTCGGATTACGAGGTGAATGCACGTTTTTCAAAGCTTCCACGTTGTCTGCTCGGTAAAGGGTTAATCGGCCTTTCGCTCCACTTCCGTGGCGCTCGGGCTCTCTCGTCCGCGCGTTGGTCGCTCGCTCGCGCGCGCGCGCTCCCGGTAATCCCGTTGCAGGTCTGTCGCTATTTTTATTTTCAATTTGCCTCGGCGCGGTGCTTCGGTGCACGCCGCGGGCGTCGCGATCGATAGCGCCGCGACGCGCTCCCTCGAATTCGAGGATCGGCCGCCGCCTCGCACACACGCGTGAGAATTCCCCCGGTCGGCCGGCGAAAAAAAGGGGGGCCCCGGCCGTTGCCGGTCGACTTTTTCTCCCTTTTCTGCCGAGCCCCCTAATCCGATGCCACGAAATTCTCGCCGGCTCCGGGCGGACGGTCGATAGCCGGGCGTCGATAATTCCCGGCATCGAGCCATCATTATGACTAATGAGCTAGGCGGGAACAGGCTCTTTGATCCGCGGCGTTAGAATTAGAGCCCGGCTGCGGGTCGGGTCGTGTCCGATCGAATCGAGGCGAGTCGACGCGGAGAGTCGGCCGGATAACCGGATAAAAACCGCTCGAGAAAAACACCGGCCGAATTACACCGGCCACACCCATCGTTCTACACGCGTGCACCGGTCTCCGTGTCTTTTCGCGTGCCCTGCGAACTGAACGCGCGACGACGAAGGGACCGTGGCTCTACGAAGTCGGAGAGTTAGTGGAATGAGGACGAGCGAGTTTGCATCGAGGATTAACGCGAGGGACTTCGGAATGATGCGTTAGAATGTGAACGCGTGATAGAGGAGATGTGAAGCTTATGACTTTCGATCTAATTTTCTGATAGTGCTGGAGGATTGTTGAGATTGTGAACCGAGTCCAAACGGTGGAGATCGGACTAGTTTCGATTTTATGGAAGCGAACCTTTATTATTGTGACTACGTTGAATCGGTGGAACTAGTCCGATTTGCATTTTGTTTGAACTCCGTGTTAGAATATGAACGTGTGATAGAGATGTGAATTTTATGAGTTTCGATCTAATTTTCTGATAGTGCTGGAGGATTGTTGAGATTGTGAACTGAGTCCAAACGGTGGAGATCGGACTAGGTTCGATTTTATGGAAGCGAACCTTTATTCTTGTGACTACGTTGAATCGGTGGAACTAGTCCGATTTGCATCGTGTTTGGGCTTGTTTTAATCACGGTAGTTTCGACAGTCCACTGGTACTACGTCTGAGAAAGTAAAATTGGAATTAATAACATCGATGATTCCTTATCGCTTTGAAGTCTTGCCTCGACCTTCGATGATCGGACTGTCTGTCTCGCTTCTTCTTATTCTACTGATTCTCCGACTTCGTCGAACCGTGCTCCGAGTTCCCTCGCCGTTGCCCCTTTAGTTTGATGGAGAAGCGAAGAGATATCGTCTGCGGATAGGACTGGTGTGGATGTTTTTAGGCGATGCGAGGGATGATCGCGGCTATACCGATGCATGCTAATGGCGTTTGAACGATTTGATACCGTATCGGGCTATTGCACGGAAGCATCGAATGGCGTGGAAATTTTAGATAGTCGGGGTATCGATTTCTGCTGGGTGTATTCTTTGGGACATTGCCAAATCGATGGAGATACGAAGTACTGTAAGGAAATGATAATCGATCGATGCTGCGGAGAGATATGTTGTATTGTTGCGTTGAATTGCGATTTTCCTATTTTGCATTGCGGGATTCATTGCAATCTTGAGTTTCCGACGTTTGAAGTACCTGTATTTAGATACACTTGGATGAACTTATGGGTACCATAGGAATCGAGAAGCGAGTGCAGTTAAGTCGATCTTTTTATGTCTGATTTTTCTAAATTTTAATTATATAGATAATATTCTGTTTGGTTATTCAAAGATTCACTCGATTCCTCGTTTTCCTAGTTCAGAAGCCCTTTTTATAGCATGAAACGGCAATTAACAATTTCCGATACTGTTCGATAAGAAGTAGCGATCCTATCTTTAATGCTGCAGCTGATTAATTTTCCGTAGCCGTTGTCCTTAGATAACTTACACATCGTGTAGCTGCATAATTCGTAAAAAAAGCTTCGCCGGGAAAACAAAAGGGAGAAAGGGGAGTGTGGAGATAATGCATTATGCAAAAATCACTCGGAATAGAAATGGAGAGAGGTAACTGTTCGATAATATATTACGATCCGCGGGCTGGAACCGATAGTATTGATTCCGTATAATTCCGATCACGACGCGGGGCTCTCCGATTGATTCCGAAGTCTCACGGGACACGCCACGCGATCCGTCCGGGGGAAAAGCCCCGTGTCGCGCTGGGGACCGTGCTTTTCCCCGCTCGAACGTGGAAATTCATTTACATTTTAGATGAGCCTTGTAACGTCCATTGTTCCACTGGTTGCGGAAGCAATTATTGGTAATCCTGTGTAGGCTAATTAATTAGATTAATCGTCCGAAAATTAATACCAGGATCGATGAATCGCGAACCGTCGCGACGGTGCAACGGCTCCGTTTTTTCCAGGAACCGACGCTACGTTCGATCGATCAGAAATTTCATTGTAACGATGTTCTAATTCACTTATCCATTCTCAATATACTCAGTTTCTATTTTCTAGACTGCACCGCGTTAACTTCTGAGCGACTCGTATCAACCTCCACTTAGATGAAAAAGTGTAACACCAAATCATAGCTCTCGAACTGAATCACCCTAAAAACCACCATAACGAAATTGACAAAGACCACTTCAGATTCACGCCTCGTATCCACAGAAATCTACAAATCTTTGGTTCAGAAAAAAATCATAGGCCAAGGGGTTAGATACATATATTTATTCCTAGTTCTCGATTACTCAAGATCCTTTTCATTATATATAATATAGTAACCACTATACTATCTTCTCCTCGCCAGAACAGGAATAAATTCGAGCAGACTCGAATAAAATCAAATACTTTCGTCCTCTTGTACCTCGATATTTTTCGAAAATTCCGTTCACGAGTAATCCAAGCGCAACTGCGGCGATAACGATAATACCGAGATATCGCGATTCAGCGTTTCAGAAGTACCGTATCCAGTTCTGCGTGAGTCCATCGCAACGTGCATGACACGCGGCTCAGGCAGCACTGCAGGCGCGGAGAACATCGGCATGCAAAGCTGACGGGTCACGACAGCGTATTCCTCGCAGCCTCGGACGGCTGCCGATTCGACTCGCTCACGAACCGACAGCGTCGCTGTCGCGCACACGAATGTTTCCGCGAAAAACCTGGAAAAAGTTGTTCTATTCAATTCCTCGATATAACAGAGCTTAACGCCGGGTTCGCGGGAATTTGTCGTACGGTTTATTCCATTGTTCCTGGAAGAATCGATGTTCGTACGTTCGTATCTTGGAAATTTGCTTCGAAGAATCCAATGATCGATTAAGATACATGTCCGTAACTGCGTCGATGAGAATGTAGACCTCTAAATCTAATGCCAACAGCAGTGCGTTTTCTATTTGGAAATAATTGCTGACTCCACCGTCGTCGCACTCGAGAAGACTGCGCGGTTCCGAGAATGCGCTCTTTTAACAATCGTTTTTTGCGCCCGACGTCTTTTTCCAATTAACTTATTATGCGCGGACCACCTTGTATACGGGCGATGCACGAAAATTTCGAACGTTCTGGGTACAAAGCGCACACGGTCGGCCGAGCGATTAAGGATGGGCCGGATCGGCCGGGGAAGATGAAATGATCGGTGAGCTACGAGCTACGACGCGCATTTATTCAGGGTGCGTACCCTCCCGGATCGATGCACGGAACACGGGACCCCGTAATTATAAAGGACCGGTTCTCTCGGGTGTACACCCATGATTCTTGCCTGTCCGCCGCCAATTTCGCGTGATTGTCAAGCGAGTGTCAATATTGATGCACCCCCTTTCGCGTTGATTAGAACTACTTTGCCGCGGACCCCTTTGCGGTACGGAGTGTCTTCGGTTTTCCACTCCGGAACGCGCGTCGAAGTTACTCAACACTTAGGCGACCACCTAAAAGAACTATGACTACAACCTCCTTCGCTATCTTCGATTCAACTCGTTCAATTAATTCGGTTAGAAACTGTTTTGTAAAAACAAGAACCGCATTCGATGAACTGCAAATAATCTCACTTCGAGACTTACTAGATAACGAAAGATAAACAGAATAAAAGGCAATACGTTGCTAAGTGAAAAGGAGATTTTCACAAATTTTATTAAGATTCCCATTCACTCTTATCTCGGTTTTGCCATTACCGAATTAGTTGATAATTTTCAGAAGTGTCTACCTTTTCGATAATTGTAGAAATCGGTAGATTTTGTGCCATCCGATAGTTCTACTGTTAACTCGAATATAGCGTGATATAGCATCTTTCTCGACGCTTTAAGAATAATCGATAAGCACAGGAATATATACTCGTATTATTAGTTCGTCTCCGTCTCGGTTTTATTCTCGTCTCGCACGGATACAATCGTATTCGTTAGCTTCCATTCGAAATCTTTGATACCAGTCTAGCAACCAGTTTGGCTCGGCTCTGTCGCCGGTGGGAAACAGAACTATTCATTTTCGCGTCGAGACAGAGCCGACCGCGTAAAAACACCTCTGTCTCAGCTCTCCCCCCGCAACGTCGCGCGGTCCGTGGACGGCTGAGCGCTGCAACGCGAGCTTCACCGGGAAAAACGAGACGGGACGTCCACCAAGATAAATCGAAGATGAGTCAGCTCCGCACCGCGAGACCGTGAAGAACCGTGAAATCTCGATACGTCGTCCTAACTTCGCCTCTCGAGCGCGCTCCCGTGAGACCGTTCTCTTTTAAACGCGGAACGTCCAGGCAACGTTGTAACCACTTTCGCCTGATCCTTTCTTTTTCGCCTCCTCTTCTTTTTCCTCCTTTCGTCGCCTCGGAACCGGTGATTCACGAGCTGCTCTTCGACGGAATCGCCTTTTTCTGCCCCGCGGTTCACGGCTGTGCGCGGACTATGGATATTTATGCAATTCATAGACTCCGCGGGCATCAGGCCCGAAGATCGGCAACTAAGAAACACTCCGCTTCGCGGGGATTCTCAATGTACCGCAGCCGGCGTATCGAGGTTTTATGAAATTCCGTTTAAGACCTCTCCCATCGCGTTCCGCAGAGTCATTGGTCTTACGGACGCGTGAACATCGATGGATCACCGGTATACACCGTGAACACGACAGAGTTTCAATCTACTTTTTACCACCGTGCATAAATCCGACGACTAAACGGAGAGCTAAAGAAAGTATTGGAGCACCACCGGTGGCTCGAGCTTCGTTAACACTTAGCCGTCGATACTCGACAATGTATCTGCAAACGACCTATATTCTTAATACAATAAACAAATATAACCATTCTGAAAGTGTCTTGATCAAACTCCCTAATCAACCAAAAAGAAATCCTGTCATCACTAATTTCAAAGCGAGCAACCTGAAATTTCCTTATCGATAACCTGAATGATCTCAGAAATCCTTATCTCCCTGCCAGTAGGGTGGACACGATTATACCGGTAACGAGAAATCTGTCCCTTTTTCCCAGCCGGCAACCCAATAATTCTCTGCGTTTTTCCGTCGTGGAATACGGAGTCCTCCGCGCTCGTATTTACTTTTGCAGAGATCCAGTCAGCACGCTCTCGCGAGACAGACTGTATATCGCAGCCTCCCGGCCGGCAGACGAGATTCCGCGGGAGAGGGCACACACGGGCTGCGATCGGAATCCTTTCACGGTCGAGCGTGCGCGCTCGGAAGGCTGCGGGGATTTCTAATGCTCGCCCGCGGTCAGAATTACCGGAGCCGCGTTAATAAACCGCCGCGCCGGTTCAGTCCGCGTGTATCGCGTGTCGCGAAATTCCAGCCGGCTGAGTCATGCGGGAGAGAACGCGGACCGTGTTCGGTAAGAGCCCGATCGAGGGGCCGCGCTTCGATTTCTCGGATCCACGATCCGGAGGTAATTCCTGCGCGCGGTCTACTCCCACGGACCCCGTGTGCGCCTTCCAACGGCGCGCACGCCCGCTCCATTTCCAGCTCTCCCGCAATTTCCACGTGCTGACCAACCGAACGGTCCGAGGGCTCCGCGAAAATTGTTTTCCGTTACACCGCGGACGCCGCTTGTTCCCCGGGATCCACTTGTCCGACGAGATCGAAATGCAAATGCGGCTTTCCGCGAGGCGCGTCTGGGATTTACGATTCTCGATCCTTCGGCGTGATTTCTTCTTCGGAGAGTTGTGTTCGGGGTCTTCTGGGAGATTACGGGGGTTTGTTCTGATCGTTCTGAGCTGAGTTCTTTCGGTTCTTCCAGTTCTACATCACGGGATACCGGAATAATCGAAATACAAACGCAGTTTTCCAGTCGCTTTCGTAATTCCCGACTTTTGACGCTTCGACAGGATTTCTTCTTCGGAAAGTTGTGTTCGGGGTCTTCTGGGAGATTACGGGGGTTTGTTCTGTTCATTCTGAGCTGAGTTCTTTCGGTTCTTCGAGTTCTAAATCACAGAATCCCTGAATAATCGAAATACAAACGCAGTGTTCCAGTCACTTTTGTAATTCCCGACTTTCGATGCTTCGACAGGATTTTTCTTGGAAAGTTTGGAGTTCTAGATTCTCTGGGAGATTCTAGGATTTTGTTTCTGTTGTTCTAAGTTGATTTCGGTTCTTAGAGTTCAAGTATTTCAAGTACTACATCAAAGAATCCTTGATTCTTTTGTCTGAGTTGCAAACAGCCTGTTGATTGTAGGCCCTAAGATTCCCATAGACCCCAGTTACGCGGCATGTAGATATACGACGGGCCTGTTCCAGCAAAGTAAAAGTTTCCCAGTGAAACGCGAGCTACTTCAGTTAGCCACCGAAAAAGGCGATCGCCGCGTGTTCGGCTCACCGCGATTTCCTCACGCGCTCGTCAATCTCAAAGTCGAATCATCCCGGTCCGGTCCGCTGGAAGCGGCCGTATACCTGGCTAGGGAAGAGACACGCGCCGGAAATTCGAGAGTTGCCCGTATCGCGGGTCAACCACGTGGTTTCGTCGCCGGCCCCGACCGTACAAGGGAAAACGATCGGTTGTAACGATTATGCGAACGCACCGGCCAGCTGAATTAGCACGATGGACGCGTGTTCGCGAGCACGTGCCTCGAATGCTGCGCGCGCGCTGTTGCCTCGCCATCTAGCCGATCCCAGCCACCTGGGAAAGAAGATGATCATGTTAATAAGTACTGCGACGAGCTAAGCTTCTTTGCCACTTCTCACACCTCCGCGAGGTATTCACTGTCTACAGATTTTCATTTTCTCCCTTGTACGTTGAAGGACTTGTAGTTCGTTTCAGCTAATCAATTAAACTAAGCGATCACTGAACTGATTAGCGAAAGAATCTTAGACGCGTATCATTCACAACCCAATGGAATGATTAGTCACTTTGAGATACTCATTCTCAGAAGCATTATTCGAGTTTTATAGTCATTTATAGTCAATTTTGATTGCTGCTATGGAGATGCCGAATCCTCTGTTTCGGAGACTATAGTTACGTCTACATGAAGGAACTCCTATTGTTCTAAGGACGATGAAGTAAAATGTACAAATGTCCGTAACCTAGCTTTAACCCTTTGCACTCGAGAGGTGACTCTGTCACCATTTGATTTGATGAAGTAAGATTATAAAATTTGATATTTAATATTGAACCGTGCATAATGCATCGGTGCCTGAAATATTGCATCTCAATATGCATCCCTGATTCCATTTCGCAACGATCGGAAAGACATGATGCTCCGAGAGATTGCCAAAGAAATTCAGCGACTCGAAAGTACAGTTATAGATTCGTAGAAATTTCAATAGATACACTCTTACAGTTTCCACGGAAAAATGTGGGAAAGCCAACTCGACTGTCCAGTGGTTTCAACGTTGAACAGTCGCTCTCGACGAGGTATCGCTGCAGCGTTGCAGCCTATTTGCGAAAACGGTTGCATAAATAAACAAAGCACGCAGCGGGAGAGCCCCCGTCCGCCCCTCAGCGCGCTGCCAGTCTTCTTTCCAGCGGCGCGCGGTACGTGTGCTTTCCACCGGCACGACACGCCTAGATTTTCGCCGCGAGCGATCGACGTTTCGATGGAAAACGCGTTCCAACGGAAGCGCCCTGCGTTCCTCGGCAATGCTGCGCCCTCGACGCGCCGCGCCGTGCACGCGCGGACCGTGGAATATCATTTTCCGTGTAATTCCGCTTTGCGGGACGGAACGAGCACGAACCACTGCGGGCCGAGGCACGTTAACTCGATGACTTCGAATTGCTCGTAAATTACTGGACGCGGGGAAAATTGTTTGAGCGGAAGTTGCGTGATACCGCGCGGAGGATACGCGGAAATGACTCTGTTCTTAACCGCTTCGCTTGGAATTTGATCAACCGCTGCGCGAACCATCTGCGGCTGTTTAATTCGTGTTAATTGAAAAGAGTCTTCGATGAAATGGCGAATGCGATTTGCGCAGTTGTATTGGTTTAATGCTAAAATTACCGAGTAGATAGAGTGATTTATTTCGAATTTCTTGAGATTTTAAGGGTCCAGAAATTTTATTTGAAATTTTACGTAAGAACGTCTTCAGAATTTCTCTATAACGTAACAAACATATAACCACCATACGCTTAGCTTCATTTATCACTCATACTTCTTTTATTGAGTTTTGTCCAGAAAATGAACGTTTGACCGCACTGTGCGTCGTTCCAAGGAAAATTGTTGAAGCTTCACATTTTTATATAGATAGGAATGCGTGTCGACACAATGATCTTTCAATTAAGACGATCTTTCAATAGTTTCTGGGATATTATATCGAACGTCCACTTCATCCCTGGTTTTCAGGCTGGTTTTCGTCCCCGAGACGTAAACGATGCCAAGGATCCCATGGATTATAATGTCTCCTAAGGCCTAATTAAGAATATTTAACGCGGGGAATGTCTCGGGACAACTTTCAACAGTTACTGGTTTCTCGATGTTGCAATTTTTCCGAGTACCGGTATTCTAAACGAGACAATGTGTTAATACGCGGCGACACGGTTGCGTCGAATGATCAGCGAGCATACCTAGACTCGCTTAGCAGCTTTCTTTTGTTCCTGCGATCGTCGAGATCACGGTGCGCCCGGAGAAAAGTACGAAGCCGCGGTTGTGCAATTCACTATTATTAAACTTTTACGCAATCAGGATTTTTAACCAATCAACGTTTCGCCCTGATCATGCTTACCGTTCAGAAATGATACATAATTGCGTCTTCCATCGCTTTATTTGCAACGATTTCGATTAGACGAAGAAAATGTACAAGATCATCGACTGACTGGACGATACGCGAGTATATACAAGGTGACGAAAAAGGGAACGAGCGGTGCGCTTGATCGACGCATAATCGATCTCGCGTCGATCGGTAAGCTGCGCAAATCCGTAAGCCCCTCGGACTTTACGATTGAAATTTTTCAATAAACACGCGTCGATTATGAACCCTCACCTTTCTCTCTCGCGACTGCGTTCACCAGAATTATTTCATTGCTAACGATTTATTGAAAGAGAAAGGACATTCTACTTTCACCGTAGGTCCACGCACGCTTCGAGCACCGAGCGCCGATCTTAAAAAAGTAAACTCGGATTTCAACCGCGGAAAAATTCACAGTATCCGCGTTCCCTAAATCAAAGACGCGAAACTTTCGCCCACGATTCCGGCTGATGTGCCAATTTAAAGCAACCGATGCTAGAACTATCGAACACTTAACCCAACTTTTCAAATTTCATTGTAGAAACTACAAGCGTGCTTTCATTAAGATCTCAGTTACTTCGGTTTCAGTTCAGCTGGAACTTTAACACTGACTGCCAAGTAGACACCTGTTAAAGCTTGAAACAATGATCTTATTAAAGAGGAAAAAGTCAATCTTCTTCAAATTCGGTTTGATGAGTCACCAAGAAACTGAATGAAGTTTATATTAAAAACGACGTCAAAAATTTGAGTGACGCGACAAAGTGCTAATCGTTTCTTAAACAAGCGACTGTAACAGAAATCAGTAACGAGTCGTTTCAGTCGAGCCGGCAGTCGCGCCGTTAAACAGATTCCACGTAGAAAAATGATTGGAGCCGCTGCAGCCACCGATTCAATAACGGGACAAGCTCTCCGTCCGATCAGGCCCGGTAATTGATCGATCCGCGGCGATTACGCGAACGGCTCGCACACGGCGCGCGGTGCGGAGGCAAGGTCGTGATTCCCAGGGCAAACACAATCCTTATTAATTTGTAAGCTCGATGCCGGCGAGCGATAAGACGCGAGGGTAGAGCCGGGAATGTGGGGCAGGACGCGGCCGCGGCTGCGGCGACGCGATCCTCCGCACAATGCGCGGCCTTACAATGCAAACGAGCCGCGTTCGGCCCTTTTGTATCCCGCCGGGGCAATAATCCACAATGGAGGAACAGAGAATATGAAATCTACGCCGGGACTGTTCGGTTCGTTAAGCCGGCCATTCCGAGGCGGACTTTTCCCGGCGACCCAAGACGAACGAGCGTATCCGTTGATCCGCACGCGATTCCGTCGTTTGTTCGGCCCTATTCGGATTAACATTCCGCCGACCGTCTATCCGTATCCGTTCGCGGAATATTGTGTAACCGAGAGGCTCACGCGACGAGCCAGCCGATCCTGGCTCCAGTTTCTCATCTTTCCCGCGTGTTTTCCGTTCGGAAATGCAACGGTAAGATTTATGGAGTGAGTCACTGCGAGAGTCTTCGCAAGTTTCGTTCGAACCTCTCGCGCATTTTCCTTTGAGAGGTGTTTGCGTGTGATCTATGACACGTTGGAAATCTGAGAATCGAGAGGGTCAAGAGCATTTCGAATAATGCTTCGGAAATGTCAATAATTAGGAAACTTAAATCGGTCATTTTGATTGGTACGGTTTTAGTGTTAACTCTTTGCACTCCAGAAGTTTTCAAATTGTCTTGCTGAGAAATGGCGTATACATTGATGAAAGAGACTATTTTCTTTCAGTATTTCACATATCGATACACAGTTTAATATTAAATATCAAACTTTATAATTTTACTGTGTCAAATCAATCGGCGACTGAAGGGCGCCTGTTGAGTGCATAGGGTTAAAGGTGACTCTTTGGCAGACTACAGTATTTCTTACGCCGATTTCCGACTTCGTTCTTCCCATTCTTTATCCCATTCTCCTCTGTTCCCCGATGGACGGGTTTAATTAAATCCAGCGCATCGCTCTTCGTCGAATTAGATTCGCTCGCGACGTCAGCCGATATTTCCCAGGAAACGTGTCACCGGCCCAACAAGCTTCCTCGTCGAGTCTCGTTTATACGCTTTATCGCTGCGATCGACAACCCAGCGCCGTCTTATCGATGTCGACGGGATCGACGATCTCCGCTGACTGCCGCGGATTTCGCTGCGACGCGGACACGTGGTTTCTGGTCTCTGTTCGACTCAGCGAAAACGGAACCACCGGAATTCCTGTTTGCGAGATCCATTACGGATGCGTGATAATGCGAGGGAATTCGAAGCGTAAGAAAAATTCGTCACAGGATAATTTACGGTATCTCGGCGAGAATGCTGATAAGTATCTTCCGTTCTCTACTTGCAACACCAGTGCACGCTCTAAATGATCCAGCAGCTTCGTGTCACTTAATAAATTAAGCAGAACACGCGTATCTGAAACTAATCACGCGATCAAGCATGGAGTACGGACGCAGGATGATATTAGAAAATTCGTAGCGTAAGAATCGATGACATAAAACAATTTACACCTGTCGCTATCTCAACAGGAATGTTGATAACTAATCATTCCGCTCCACTAGCAACACCAGCACACGCTCTAACTGATCCAGTATCCACGTATCATCCGATAAATTAAGAACGCGCATATTTGAAGCTAATCACGCTACCAAGCACAGCTCCCAATCAACGCTTCGCGAAATAAAGATTCCAAGCGTAAGAAGAACTGATGTCATAAAACAACTTAAACCTGTCGCTATCTCAACAAGAATGTTGAAAATTAATCACTTCGCTCCACTAGCAACACCAGCGCACACTCTAACCGATCCAGTATCCACGTATCATCCGATAAATTAGCAACGCGCATATTTGAAGCTAATCACGCTGGCAAGCACAGCTCCCAATCAACGCACGCTTCGCGAAATAAAGATTCCGAGCTATCATCCGGCAGATAAAATAAAGCGCAACGTCGGCTGGAACGATCCCGCGTAGCCGCAACGGCGCGCGCTCGTTCGGCCAACGCCGAATTTGGCTCGGCGATCCGTTCGTCCGACATGTTGCGTCCCATTATGCCCGTTAATTAAAAGAATCGAACGAGCGCCGGGAGCGTATTAAGGATTTTCTAATTGCGGGTAATTACGGGCGGCCGTGGGTACGCGGGTACGCACCTGCCTCGGTAATAGATATTATTTTCTAGTCTGTAACGAGCCGTGACGGGCGAGCACCGCCGTAACTGTACCGTGCGTGAAACAAGTGCACGGTGCGCGCCTACTACGTACTACTACGGAGCACTCTCGCGAGCCGAGCGAGCGAGCGAGAGATCCCCGTCGCGGCGACGGGAGATGCCCGGCTATCGGGCGAATCTACCGTTCGAGGCAAATAGCCATTTTTCCCCCCGATCCTTTTAATTAGACGACGGTGCCGTAAGATTAGAGGCTCGGCACGGTTCTACTGTATCTCGAGGTGCGGTAACGGTAAACCCGAGCCCGGACAACCACCGGCGGCCGAACAAAACGACGCCGGCGCTGCAGCCATTTCGATTACGATCGAGCACCGTGCGCGAATGCACTCGTCGCCCGCTCGCGAGCGCCGTTCCTTTCAATGGAGACGTACGGGAACCCGCCTGACAAATTTCTTCGCTCGGAATAAGTCCGCGGAGGATGCGAGAGTCCGCTCGAGGGTTCCCGTGATCGCCGGTCGAAGGCTTTCGGGGGTTCGAGAAGGCATCCTTCGATGCTTTCGGAGTTTCGTGTAGAATTTTTGTGATTTGGAGTTGAAGGGAGGCTTTGGTGCTGTGGGTCCGTTTGGTTGGGGTTTTTGAATGTTAACGCGATGGCGAGTAGCTTGGATGCGGTTCAGTGTGGGAGAGAATTGAGGATATTGGTTTTTGAGGTATTTTTAGATTGAATGGTTTCAGAAGCTGTAGGGCTTTGTGATCTAGGACAAAGAGTAAAGAATTTTTATTTCTAACTTTCAATATAACTAAGGAAGTTACGAAAAGCAGAAATCTAAGTAGGATAATGGGACTATAAAAGCAATGGTGAAACAAGTGAGATCACGATGCTCGATATTATGAAATTGAAGGAAATGTGAATTAGCATACACGTTTGAGTCGATAGATCAAGGTCATCAGGAATGGCTGGGTAACAGTTAAAGCTGAGATCGAAAATCTATAAACCACTTTGCGCTCGTTCCAACAATGTTCAATAGCGAAAGAAAAGCTGTTTTTCCCATTACAAGAATCGCGGTCGTGAAAGGTTACCGTAAATCGATCTCGCGATCCCGGTTGATGGACTCTTGCCTCCGACGCATGCGAACGTCGAACGCCCACGAACGATTGATCGGATGTTCGATTATGGAGATGCGGAAGGTGGATCCACGAGGAAGCTGGCAACGGACCAGCGAACAGGTGCGCGCGTTTCCAATCGACACCTGTCCGTCTATCCCGGAATGGGCCTGGTTCGCGTTAACGTCCATTTATATTATCCGTTCGAACACGTTCCATTACGGAACGCTTCGCTTTCTGACGAAACAAAAGACCACTACCATCGGTTAACACGTTGACTGCTGCGGTGGTCACCGATGACCGGAGCGTTTAAATTACTCGGAAAGAATTACTGGCAGAAGACTGATGTCAAATGTTCAGTCGCGTGGGTAGCTAAATAATAGTGTGACTCTACCTGTTTTAACAATTTTTTCTATATTTATCTGTAGCATCACAATTGTACCATTTAAAGGTAACATTTCAATGACTCCCAAATATTCTTGAATAAATAAATAGAGCGTCGTATTAATCTGTAATTGAATCAACTAACGTCGACGTGAACTCAAAGTGAGTAAACTACCAGATCATTGCTAATTAGTTCTAATACCATTTGCGTCTGTTATGATATGCTAAGTGATGTTATGCGGAACGCTCTAGATTCTCGTGGCGGCTAACGTGTTAATAATCTACGGTTATATCATCAGGTGGTCATCGAACGACGTCAGGAATATTCCTTATTGAACCTTGAATCAAGTTGTTTATGATCATAAAATTAGTGACATTTCCTAAGTTCACAACAATGTTCGGTCAGAGATATGTACATCAAATTTGCGACAGGGGTGAACAATAAAATGTACACACAATAATTGCTTAACAGAGGCGGGTAAATAAATATGTATTTACGCGCGGTTAATGTCTATCGACGCGCGAGCAACAGTTCAACTAGCAATAAAATAGGTACTACAATATCCGCGTAGTTTGAATATCCGCGACCGTTTCACGGAGATCCGGAGCAACCGATTAATCGATTCCGCGAGCGCACCGAATTACAGTGGACCGTCGTTAATCCTTGAACCGTGTAGCGTGCCCACGCGGACACGCGACCATCTTCTCGAACAAGCCACGAACGTCTCGCCGGATTTATTGCTCGTCCGAATTGTTTCGCTCGATCTTCCCGCAGCTGTGACGCAACTCCCGGGACTTTCGAAACGCGTTTTCGCCGGAACGTTTCTCGCGCGTTAATCGCCGGCAATCGAACAATCGAATTAAAGGCAATTTCGAAACGATTTCCAGCGATTTTCGTTGTCCCGCGTTTATCTGGCGCGATACGGTTCGCAGCGGTGATAGCGTCGTGGTAAAACGGTGGCGTCCTGTTTCGACGGTTTATCGGTACATTTGAATCGCATTTAATAAATGCACTTATCCGCGGAATATCGCGTCGAATGTCGCGTTCGTTTCACTTTGGGTGTTCCATTTCCCTCGTTTAATCGCCGATTCGAATCGCGTTACTCTTCATCTCGTTTTTCGAGTACACCGCTTCGTTCCACTCTCTGTTTTTCGGTTCCAGTAGGTTCCGCTTCGAAATGAACGTCCGGAAACCACGAGCAGCGAATCTACAAGTCGAAAACAACCGATAAACTTTTCCCGCGCGACGATCCGTTGCCGAGATAATCGCGATCGAAAGTTTATCGGAGGCGCACGCCATTCAACGGCAGCTCGCTAACGTGTCTGTCCACGGCCGACCGTTTCTACTTGCGAATACTAATACGCGCGGGTCACGCGATCTTTCGAGCTCGATTATCTCGGAAACGAACCGTCCGATGAAAAAACTTTGGAACAACATTTCGACACAGTTTTCCGCGGGGATGCGACCTGTCGCGCCGTAATTTCGTAGCTGCTCGGCGTCGATGGAAAAGTGACTGAATCAACGTTAGTGGCGAGAGAATTTTCAGTGATCGATATACGTTATTCTCTTGTAACGAAGATACATGGAAACAATCGTTATTACAAGGTTCCATATAGCGGAACTATAAGGTGTCACATGTAATAATAAACGTAGAATGCATCAGTATGTAAAATTTAAAAAATTAACACTAGAACTATCGTACCAGTCAAAATGTCTTCAGTTTTTCTGTTTCACAATTATTGATATCATCAAAGCATTGAATATAATAAATGATTTTGAAAATAAATAGTTTCGCTTGAATACTATAATGAGTCTGAAGAAACCGAAAAGAATCTATCACTACAATATTCATAGCGATAACATTTCAATCGTATCAGATGCTCGGCAGTTCTGTCAAGTGATTCTTCGATCAATTAATTCACGAATCATCGTGAAATGCTGAATATTTCCATCGAAAACTCTGAGTTGCGAAGGGTTGACCATATCAATTCCGGAAATACACAGTGCATCACGCGAATCGGTGAACACCTTTAATCGACACGGATCTTCTTAACATAATTGCTCGAAATAATTCGGAGGCGCCGGTGATCGGTCACCGGGATGGCAGCCAGCGCGTTAAAGGATTACACCGCGCGTCGACGCGCGTACACGGCCCCGTAAATGGGAATCCATTATCGCGCGCATAAACAAACACGCGATTCAAAGTTCATCTGCGCTCCGTAACGCCCCGGTGAGCTGACCTACATCCCGACAGCAGAAAATTATTGCGATATCATCGCGAGCGACGCGGCGAATAATAAAGCACGCCGGGCTCGCGATGGGTGTGGATGTTCCATAATGTATAGAGACCGAGATATCGCCGGAGCGCGCGCATTTCCAGGCAAAAGGGAAGAGGTCCGAGTGTCTGCTGCGGCGACTCGCGGCAATCCTATTTCAAAGTCAATGTTCTTCGCTACTTTCTACGGTACTAATAGTGACAATAATTGAAGACGTTTCCTGCTGCGCCGATGCGCTGGACGAGGATGTGTCTGAAAGTAACCGAAGCTTTCGGTAGTGCTCAAATTTCCGAATTTTCTGGCCGAAATATTGGAAGGGAGAGTTTGACATGCAAAAGGATGAATTTGATTCGCAAAGGGATGAATTTGATTTGCAAAACCTACGTGACCTGTAGCCGCTGTCTTCGACCACACGTTGGCTACAGTGATTAACACTAGAACTACCGTACCAGTCAAAATGACTGGTCGATTCTTTTGTTTAGCAATTATTGATATCTTCGGAGCAGTTAATATTCGAAAAGATTTTGAAAATAATCTATTACAATTTTTATAGGAATTGCATATTAATCGTATTAAATGCTCGGTAGTTCTAGTGTTAAACAATAACGACGCGAGTTTTTATACAAACTGGGACAGTAACTTCCTTGGTAACGCACTGAACGAACAGAATTTTGGATACATGAGATATAAGAAGATACTAGAGCAATCTTTCGACGAGTGTCTACTTAGCAGTGAAAGTGTCAAAAGGTATTTGAAGACTGTCCGAGCTCAGAGGTCGAAGATGAAACTGAAACTCCATCGAAAAGCATTTCTCCCTAGGAAGAAATGTTCGAATCGGCTGCCGCTTTCTTGATCAGAGACCATTCGTCAGCATCGACGTTCGGCGCGAGGAACGAAGAGAGAAAGAGACAGGGGAACGGAAGGAAAAGGGTGGAAAGTGGCGAGAAGCCGGGCGATAAAGAATGGAAAGGTTAACAGGAAACAGCGTTGCGAGATGATTCGTTTTAGCGCGGTTCCGGGTCGCCAGGCAACGCCAGGCTTTTAGCGCTTTCGTTCAGAGCGGCAGCTATTGTCTCGGGATGAGAAAGATTCGCGGAGCTTTCCGCTCGGGCTGGCCAGGCTACCTTTCGACTCCTGCGAGCTTCGGATTTACCAAACTTCTGATGGCTGCCCGAATAAACGTGCACGCAGGAGCAGGTTCAAATATAAACGTCATACCTGACGTTTTCATGGAGCGTCGCTGTTATCTTTTCGTAGAATGCCGTAGGATACCAGAAATTCAGCGTGGAACGTTATATTTCTAGGTTACATTTCTCGGGAACTTACATTTGGCCAGTAGAGCGATCTAATCTTCCACGGCACAGATATTTCTTAGTTTTTTCAATTTTTCTAATCTATACAGCTCTATGAGCATTTAGGACACTGTCGAATTAGTAGCTAAAATTTTGCATATCTTAACCACATTTGGAGTATTAATAATATGTGAACATTCAAGAGATGTAGAATTAGCTCAAACATATCAACCAACTGGAGGCGAGGACCATTGACTCACTGCAGCCGCCTGTAAAACTCCGAAACTCGACTGTTCACAACGAAAGTCGAAGGTTGCCAATGCACTCCATGCAACTCGTGAAACTTCTGCAAATAAATTCCGCTTCTCTATGCACACAACGTTGGAATCGAGTCGGAAAATATCCGTTATCACGGAAAAAACTTCACGATAGCCCAACGGTATAAAGAAAACATAACCACCATATGTTTCTCTGTATCTCACAATTTCAAACGTTTATTTGTATCGCTGGTACTTTCGAAGTTCTGTCTAAGAAACGGCCGCTCGGCCGCACCGTGCGAGCGAAAATTCGACGGTGATTTTCGGCCAGGCCATGAGATTCGGAGAAAGGCGAACGGAGGAGCGGGCCGGCCATAAATCAAACCTCGGGGAACAACGGCTCGCCGCTGCGTCGTAAATAATTGATAGCGGAGAGAAAGGAGAGGAGAATTTACTCACCATAATCGGAGCGCGATCTCGCCGGCCAGATACAGACGAAGACGGTACGGCGAGCGCAGCATCTGCAACGAAACAAGTGACTGTTTTAACCGCTAATTCACCGTTACCGCGCCCGCTGACAATGAAACTTCCTGGGGAACGCGACTGAATCGATCCCCGTTAGCAAAAACGCGCTCGATCGGGGCGACGATCGCCTCCGGTCTACCGGTCGCTCGCTCGCTCGGCCGAGCGCCTTTCTCGATCTATCCGCAACGGAATGCCGGGACGAACGACCGCGGCTGCGCTTCCTTTTTCTACGTGTTACACCTTTTTCCGCGGTTATTATCGTTCATTGCGGGCACCGTTCATTCGGACGCGTGAGAAATTCGATCGGCCCCGAGCGCGATGGACGCGTCACCGGCACGGAGGTTTTCGAGGCTATTGCCCCTTGCTGCTTGCCATTTATCCGCATTAATTACGCGTGAATTGATCGATGATAAGACGCGTTCGAGATAAACGGATGAAAGCGACTTTAGAGTGTGTGATTTATTGAAAACGCGGGAGTCTTCGTTGCTAATAACGATTCGACTTGTGCAAGTGTTTTGAGTATGAACATGTTTAGAGATTCATGGGGAACTTCAGATACTGTTTAATGTTTGATATATCTACATCATTTTATTCACAGATACGTTGCAATGGTTCGAACTATTAACCCTTTGCACTTCGAGCAGTTTTTAGTACGACCTTCCAGAAACTCCGAGTCGTTTTTACTATGAGCTAATACTCCAGTATTTACAATGGCACGCGCGTCCGTGGAAGATTGAACGAGCTGCTCTCTTAAAAAGAGCGCGTATACATTTGAAAGTTCAGTTTGATCAAACAAGGAGTTACCAAGTTATCTGACGATGTCGCCGCAGCGGCGACAACGGAGTGCAAGGAGTTAAATACGGTGTAGAACACTCTTACAAAGCGTCGCTTTCAGGCATAAATCAATGTAAGTGCATACACAACTCAACTCGAGAATTACTCGAACCGTGAAAACACGAGTACGCTCGCGCTCGGTCAGCGGCGTGTTAAGAATTGCCGGGAGGTGCACGCGTTACGGAGCAACGAGGAGTCTAAGCGCGTCGCGCTGCACGAAAAACGGCGTTATCAGAGGAAACCGGTGGATCCGCGGGCATTTATCGCGCGGCTCGCGCAAGCGACGCGCGTATGATCCGGGCCAGCGTGTTTTCCGGCGGTAATCCGTTTACGGATCGGCGGTAAGCTGATTACGGGTCACGCGGCGGACAAGTTGGCCGCGCGCAAACGACCGCTAACTCCTCGAGAATGGCCGGTCGACCGGTCGATCGCGGTCTGCCGACGGTTAGCGTACACCTGGCCCCGGCCGAAGTGCAAAGTTCAACCGTGGACCTTGTCAAATATAAAGTTGCACGCTCCGGGGGCGTTCGCGGGCTGCGCGCCGACCAAGTTTACTCTCGACTTGAAAATCATGCTCCCCCCCTCGAGTTTGCGAAAACGTGTTAGCAAACTCGTGGAGCGTTTTCCAATCGCCCCTCCTCGTGCGATTCGGCCGATCGTCGTCGTTTTCCAACCTGTTTCGGTGTTCCGTCTTTCGTATTTCCCGAGCGGCATCGAACTTCACGAGATCTTTGTTCAATTAAAAAGTCACTGTGCCGAAACATTCCGCTCCGACTTTACAGCGTATCGCGTAACGTATCGAGATACCGTAAACTTGATGAAGAACATAAAAAAGTTGCTTAATATAGACGGCCGAGCCTGGCCGACGAAACGAGCCACGCATAGTTCGTCGAAGTTTAATTTAATACGGCGAAACTTTCCTCGGAACTTCATTGAAAAGCGGGAGGGGCTCTCCAGCGAATCCGACGTGTTCGAGCGAACGCGCCTCGAGCCTCGGAGACCGTTCGTTTCATAATCGCAATCGATACGTCTTTACCGCGCGATAATTAGACGTTCGACGCTCCGAGCACTCGGATTCGATCGTTGGAGCATTTTTCTGGCTGATCCCTAACCGAGGACGGCCATTCCACGCCACTTTCCTCGTCGTTAACGCAACGATCTTCCGCGTCCGTTACGGGAATCGTTTTCCCGGATAGAATTTCATTTATCTCGGGCTCTTAGCGGCCAGGCCGTCCGAGGAATGGTTTTCGTCGCGATCAAGCGACGGCGCACCCCGCCGCGTGTCCGCGCGTTTCGGAATTCCGTCGCGAGAGGATTTCTATCGGACAGTTTATATCCGGGACGAAGATCCGGCCGAGTCCCAGCCGTAAAGTCGCGGAAAGGAATCGCCTGCGACTCGCGTTAAGAGCACTTACGGCTCGCCAGATTTTCCTTCCGCTCCGGCGTTTCCATGGGGACATTTTCGCCGGGGAATGCCGAGCCGAGGCCCTATCGGATAGGTTATCTCCTCCTCGGCGTTATGAAGGCCGCTGGCGACGCGCAATCGCGCGAACACCGGCGGAATCTCCGTCGGAGCGGATTCAGTCGCTCGGAAGCCAATGTGGTTTGGTCCAATCTTTGATATTTTGTTTTTTGTCAATTTTAATGGGATAAATGATATTCAAGGATTTACTTTCTTCGTTTTTCTGTATATTCTCCAGTCACATATTCCTGTCGCATATAATCGTTTTCATAGTCTGCTTCGATTTTGAAGAAATTTTGAAGGATTTTGAGATACCCGGTATAGACTACGCGGTACATAGCTTGATTAGTCAAAGAGCTCGATTACCAGCGCGATATTGTTCGAAAGCATAATGGATCGCGGAAGCGCGAAGTTTCCAACTATGTACATTCGACCAAAGAAGTTTGCTCACCCACTTAATCTCTAGTGCTTGTAATTCTCGCCCGAAAGAAACACAGGACGCTTAAAATGACTAAATTCCAAGGAGCGCAAGGAACTTCGCGCAACATTTTAACCAAAGGAACTTTACTTCGCGTCGGAAGTATCTTCTCTCGATAAAGAAGAGAGTCTTAGATCTTCGCAGGACCGTGAAACTTTAAACGAAAGTTTCGCGTTGCGCCGAGGAATCCACCAAAAATATGTGTGACGTTTTTCCTTAAGTACAGCGTGCCTAACGACGAATAAATTTTGAAGAATTCTTCGAAACTAATGGAGTAGCTGCGAGAGTTTCCTTGATTAGGTGCGAATTTTCGGCGAACTATCTGCTATATATCGATAACTCCATCGATGTCATTCGGAATACGGTCCACATCGCTTTTATCAATGATTCGGAGCTCCGAGTATTTATCGTGTTCCCTCCAGCTTGATAGGGAAACGCGAATAAACGATATTCCCGGCGAGAGATGATCCCTTTCGTTCATGCACGAGCTCCCAGACGAGATTCGCCACGGAAGGGAATCAGACGCTCGAAACGGGAGCGATCGACGAGCGAAGGTAACCTCCGAGGCGATAAAGAATTCCATTTTCACGGAAACATCGCGGCGGAGGGGAAAGGAGGAGCGAAGTTCCGCCGATCCGCGGAGATCCCCCTCGCCATGAATAACGCACGCGTGCTACATTCTATCCCGACTGGATTTGCCGGCCGCGTTCCTCCTCCTTCCGCTACCCTTCACTCTTATTCGAAATCAATGTACGAGCCCCACGTGACAAAGACTTCTCGGGGAATTCGATGCCGTCCGAACACTTTTCATCGAAAGAACGCGAGAAGATAAGGTGTGGAGTAACAGCAGCCAAGGGACTTATGAAGTTTCGTTACGACAGTTCGTTAACATTAGATTTACGGAACGCGTCAAATTAATGCATATTGGATCTTAGAAATATTATTTTGTAAATGTTTACGCCGATTTTGATTGATGCGATCGCACTGACATGTACCCCAATTACCTGCTATCCAATCTCCAGTTTTACTATATTAAACCAAGTGGTGACTGAGAGTCACTTCTCGAGTGCAAAGGGTTAATATAATATGGTTAGCACAATACATAACGTATCATAGTTTATATATCACACGATACATAATCCAATTAAACGGTAACTAAGAATCGTCTCTCGAGTCGATACGTGTATTATCGATGCAAATAAAAAGCAAATTTCCATCGATCCAATTCCCTAATTTAGTTCATAGAACTCGAGATTCGGTATCGAGTAAACATAGTGTAAGTCCATTGCGAGGTCTACCACGACGACGAATAAAATAAAACAGAGAAAAGAAGCTAGATCACGCGATAATGAGATGAAAACGGTAATAGTTCGGAGCTACAGAGATCGAGGCAGAAGGAAGCGAGGGAAACCGGCAAAGGGAGTAGGGGAGGAAAGAAAAAGAAGAAAAGAAAGGTCGGTGCCGCAAAAGGCTCGCTCCGAGGCAATTCGCAACAGAATTGCGGCGAAATCGGCGAAACACGGGCACGGAAAAGGAACCACCGACCCGGTTCCCGCGACTATTAATTATCAGCTGAAAACCGAGAGAGGTGCCGGTAATTCCGCGTGTTCCTTCCTCCCCTGACAGGGGAACCCACGCACGCGCTCGCTTTCAATGCTCACGGAGCGTGGCGTGACGGCACCGGACCACACCGGCGTATTTTTTTCTTGGAACGAGCGTGAATCGTGCAGGAAATCGCGCGGTCCTCGCGTTCGCGTTTCGCCCGAACCGATTCACCGTTTCGAAACTAACTGGCTGCGAATTGGCGCGAACGCCGAAGATGAACACGAACAGGGGCGAATTTAACGGGAGCCCTGAGCAATCGTTTAACTCGGGTGAATGGCAGAGCTGGTACCGTAAAACCGATCGCGATTAGGGGCGAGAGACTAGATTCTAATTTGGTAATTACATCTTCCGTTAGTTGTATATTATATAAATCTGATTATTTTAGATTGATCGAATCCTGTTCAATTCAGTGTTTTCATGATTTTAACCCTTTGCGGACGAATTTATCTGTGAATTATCGTTAAATTAGTTTCAAATCATGTCGACTGTATCAAGTCGGAAAATGTTGAATATTTCCTGTGCAGAAACTTCCGAGTGCAAAGGGTTAATACGGTTTCCTAGGAATACCCGCTAACGCAAAATTCTGTCGTGGTCCCAACGGATGAAGTTTTCCTGCGCGAATTGATTGTACGTTCGAAACTCAGTGGTAGCGGAACAGACTTCGCGGAAACGTCTTACGCACTTTGTTCCCCAGTTCCCTAATCCCACGGGACAGCGCAGAAGCTTCGCTTACCGCGATCCGAACTGCTTCCTGGAAATTCTTTGTCCGAGGAACAGGACGAAGCATGAGCGCGAGGCATCCGGTGTCGAATTTAATGCAGGTGACGCGCAGTGTAATGTTCTTTCAATCTGGTATGTAATTCAAGTTGGTAAACGATTGCAAACTGCAGAAACGCGTTAACAAGTGGATAATAGATTGTCCGTTTTCTTTTATCGTGTAACCGCCGTTAACGCAACCATCCTTAGTAACAAGCGGAAAGAATAACCCACGATTAAGAACAATTACAATTAACGCGACGATTTTCATCAACCGTATTACCGACGCGTCACGAAACGCGACGACTGCGACGCTTCGAGTTATCAAGATCCTCGAGGATTTCCACCGTTTTTCTTCGTTCTCGCAGTATTCGGGAATCCTCGGGTCGACGGAGGGATAGGAAAATGGATCGCGAGCGGATCGGAGAGTCAGCGGCGATGCTCGCGGAGTAATGCACTCGTTATCGGAATAGTAAACGTTACGAGGCGCGCGTGACCGCGCGACGAGTTCTAAAGCCGGCGCGAGATAAAGACGTAGAAACGAAAGACCAGTCGCGTTGCACCGTCGCCCGATAAGCAGATAAGGATTACGGCGAGCGCATACCGGCCGCCTCGAGTTTTCATATCGCGTTCCCGCTAAATTGGATTGGATTACAGGCGCAGGAATGCCTGTGAGAACCGCCGAAAGAATTTCGAACGCGTTTCGCGTCCGTCCGTCCGTCCGCTCCTCCCTTTGTCCTCCCTCGCTGATGCGTCCGTGAATTATCGCGGCGACGAACCGAGCACACCCAGAACTTTCGACGAACGAGCAGTCTCTAAAACGGAGAGATCGCCTTAACGGGAAGCCGCCGCGGCGCTGCGTGGCACGAGCTAAAGGGCCGAGCGCGAGCGAGTCTCGATCGTTCCTTACGCTCAGCCTTCTCGCGGGGAAATGTGCGCACACTTGATAGCCTCTTGAAATGGGTACACGCGGAAACTTGCTAATTTTATTATACTTCGCGCGCTTTCAGTATAGATTCCGCGAACTTCGAACGAACCGTTAGTCCCACTCCTGCCTGTCGTCGTGAAATTCGTGCGCCGCGAATTTAACTCTAGGATTACCAGACGAGTTAACAGCGAAACTGCCGAGCAGTTGAATTGACTTTCCGGAATTCCCCTGTGGATGCAAGGGTACATCTACCGAGACTTGAATTGATTATGCGGTTTACAATTTCTAACTCTTGCGAGGAGTTCTAATTTTTATAAAGTGAAAAATAAGGCTGCTCGGTAGTGTTACTATTAAATGAAACAATTGCTAAGAGAAAGGACAGGTACATAAGTACAAAGCCAAAAGTTTCGTCTCCGGTTAAAGGCGATCATCGAGAAACGATATTAAAAGCGACAAAGTGAAGTACCAACGGAGCGTTTAAAATGCTCAATTACGAAACTCGAGGAAAGTCGCGGACTAAAATTCTGAAAGCGACCGCGAGAGCCAAGACAGATAAAGCGGACGCGAGGCAGGCAGCGGCGAGGCTCGTCGACGTCGACGAGAGAAGAGCATCGTACACAGCGAACCGTGGAGATGTTAGCAACGCGCTCTTGCTTTCGAGACTGTTGCGCCTGCCGCGGGATCGAAGCGACGGCGAACGAAGGGGAACGTTTGAAAACCGGCGAGAGAGAGCCGAGCCGTCTTCCGCGCGCGCGGCGTTCATTTTTCTCCGGGGCACTTCAACTTCGCTCGTCGAGCGCGAAGCACACTACGTATTCATCGGTGTTACCGGAAGGATCCGCGGCGAAGAGGTCGTCGAGGCACGCGCGTTGCAAACACGTCGCGGAGCCGGGCGCAACACGCTCCGCGCGTCGGTCCCCGTTACTCCGGCGCGAGCACGGGCAAATTGTTATTATCGCTGTCGTTATTATTGCGGTCCGCGATACCCGCCGCGGTGAATAACAATGGCCCTCCGCCGCGCGGCCGGCGGACGCCGTAATCGGCGTTCCGCTCGCAACGTGTAATAACTTTAATTGTAAATTACCATACGGTTGACAGAGGTATTAATCTGGGGAGAGTTTATCGCGGCGCTCGTACGGGTTAACGACGTCTTTATCGAAAATCCCCGGCGCGAAAGAAATCTTTCAATTGACCCCGCGCAAATAACCCGTCCCGCGGAGCACCGTTTTAGACCGGCGTATCGCGACGCGGCCCGATGAAGACGTTTAATCGGCCGGCGCGCCGCGCTTCACAGCGATTTCGCGAAATCTCGCGCGCTTAACCTGTTGCTTCGCGACTCGTTCCGCGACCGCTTCCGCTGGAAATGCGTTTTACAAGGAGAAACGGCTAGTTTTAATGTTTGCCTTCCATTCCGGCGTTACTTTCAACGATACCTCGGGCTGCTCGCCGGTTGCAACTCTGTTTAGCTGCGGGAAGTTGGATATTGTGAGTGTTTCGACTAGTTGAATCATCTCCGCGCCGTGATTTTACAGTTTTCGTTTAGGGAACACGATGTAAACCAGTGTTCGCGAAATTTAGGATGATTTTGGAAGGATGGTTTACGTTTTTCATTGTGTTCTGCTCGTTGCGGCGGTAGATGGTCTGAAATTGTTGTTGGATATCGGAGAACAAGGAGTAACGAAGCGTATAAACTCAACTTGGATTACGATATCTCTGGATTGCCACACGGAGATCGATATTCTCGCGTAGATTCGCAGTCCAGATATCGTGAATCGATGGCTGTGCTTGCGGCGCCGCAGGAATGATCGTCGCGGGGAGCAAGTGTGTATGACGATGCAAAAATGTCAAGGCTGCAATTACCGTGCTGGAAGACGGAGACACCGTCGGACATTCTTCGAGGAAGGCCAAGGAACAATCGCCACGTGGTTCACGGAAAACATCGGCCGACTTCCTTGCGGCCGATGGATCCTGCGATTAACCCCTCGTCTTATTGTTTCCTTCGCAACTATTCCCGCGAGAGTTGCTTTATATCTAATAATAATATGTCTAATAATTTACCAACAGGAGAATGAATTATATCGATCCCACGTTTATCGTAAACGTGGCGTTTATTGCAACGCCTAGATAGATATACGAAACGTGTAACCGTGAAACATTATTCGTATTTTACAGGTTATTAACGTATGCTATTTATAACTTAGTATTTAGAACTATTTGAATATTTTCTGATTTTTGTAGATTTTCATGGAATATTCTTTTCAGTTACTAGAGAATTTACTCGTTTCCTTTGTCAGAAAGACTTTCTTATTGTAGTTTCTGAATACGTTGTACAATCATTTCAGAAGCCAAAGCATTAATTTTCTCTGATTTTGTTTCTTGGACATAACCGCATCGGCTTCCGAGCGACTCATTTATAACTTCCCTTAACGATCGTATCGCTCAAACTATCTGCAGGTCGTTGATTCATCGCAACAATATATATTAAATCCGATGTCGACTGCCAGCACTCGGTTCGCGACGTCAGGAGGCAAAGGGTTAATCGGAGACACGGTTCCCGTGTTCGCCAATATTCGCCGCGTGCGCGAGCAACACCTCAGAACGCGTCCAGCCTCGGCGAGCAGTGTCGGCGCACGGATTTACAAGACCGGGCGAATAGCGCGAGAAACGCAACCCGCAGCGCTGTCGCCTGTAACCGACGATCTTTTACTACATCATAAAGTATCACCGCACTTTATGGATTTCAGACGTTCATAGGTTCCCGTGACCGAACCATTGTTGCCCGTTGAATGGCAACCGTGTACGAGACACGGTTGATTACCTGTCGTCCGACGCGACAGTTTGCTCTTCTCTGATTTCCAACGGACACGCATTCACCTGTCCGGAAGATGGAAGCTAACCTAACCTTGGCGGCGAGCCGGCCGCGCGAGAATAGACCAGACGCCTAATGGATTTTCGAGGTTCGATCTTCCGCGGCTTTAACGTTCTATTACTATTCGGAACTCGCGTGGAATGCCAGCGAGAGTACAGCCACAGATGGAATGCCAATTCCTGCGGCGAAATATAATATAAATGACTTTTTTCCAACCGTTCAAGCTCGCGTTCAGCGGGAACCTTTCAAGTTTACTGCAAGTTCTCCGCCGAGAACCATTAAAGATCCTTTAACAACCGAAGTTAAGAATCCCGTCGAGGAAAAACCTCGAATTCTTACTAATTCCAATTAAATCAACAATGCATCGATACCTACTTCTCCCCGAAACTTCGACCGGTCGTTCCCGGCGCGGATCGCGGGAACGATCCCCTTCGTTCGAGGCTTCGCCCTGCACTCTCGCCGTCTTATTTAACACGGATTCGTCTCGAATTGACCGTTTACGAAAGAAAAGGGGATTGAATCGATCAATTTCCAGGTTGAATAGACGCGTCTGCAAAAACGCGGGCGCACGATTAAACATCCGCAGTCTATTTACGGTGCACAGAGCCCGTTTCAATCGGCTATCAACAGATGGTATTAATCCGCCACCTCGCCGCGGAGATAAAGACGCATATTCTCCGTCTACGCGAATAACGGCGGTCTCGAATTCTATGGCCGATCGAGCGCGGGGCCGAGCCTTGAACCGTTTCCCCGGCGCAAGGGAGTGCGCGCGATGTTGCAGCGTTTCCCAACCGCTGTTCCGTCATCAATTTTCGCCGGCCCCCAAAGAAACACTAAGCAAAAACTAATGACCTTCAAATTGTTCTTCTTGTATATAAAATTATATCTATCCTTAAACGATCTATTTGCCCGGAATGTCTTCTAAAATTCTCCAACTAACGAGTCCGCGAAAAGACGCCGTCGAAGCGGTTGAGAACCGCTGCGCCGCTGCACACAGCGAGAGGAGACGGTGCCATTGTCTCTCGCGGAACAAGCGCGTTCTAGGAACCCGAAGAAACGAACGGATCGATGCGAAGGGGGAAGACGAACGTCTGTTCGCGCGTGCACTTGACATTTTGCAAGCCGCGCCACTGTCGGTGTCAGTGGCACGCGTCAATCCAGCGGAGCGGAGCCGCGAGCGAGCGAGCGGGCGAGTCCCAGTCACGTCCGGCCGAACCGAACGGCCGACCGTGTTCACCGGATCTCTTAATTAATTTCTTTGTGTATTCCGGGAACGGTCTGTCCGTGGATCTCCGTTAACCCGACGGCTGCTCGTCGCGTCGCGGCGCGACGCGAGGCGACGGTTCGAATTCTTTCGAGATAGCATCTCGACTTCCCGATTCGGAGTCCGAGCGGAGAATGTCTCTCGCGAACGATCGTCCTCTTGATAAGAGCGCTGTTATTATTATTGATTTATCGCGGGGAATGGCTTCGAACGCGTAAGGGAAGAATGAGAGGTATGCGAGAGAGATGTTGCTGGAACGATACGGGGGACTCGAGAAATATACGTTGCCGTGCAGCAAATATTACTGCGACCGTGAGTTATTGTAAAGTTAATACTTCCTTAAGCGGTTGGCGTTTAAGCGCGCTCGCTTAAATTCACACTGTACACGGTTGTCTCGCGACGATCGTTTATACTGTTTCATCTGCTCGTTTTATTTCGCGTCGGTTTCCAAAGATTCTAGACGTCTCGAAATTTTGTAATATATTTTGGTGTGCGTTACAATAGTTTAAATAGAAAGTGGTAATCACGTTGTACGTATGAGCACACTCGTCAATCACTGCTAACTGGTAGAGATTCATCTCGTTCGCAAACATTTCTTTCGTTAACGGTGAAAAAGTCCACGCTACGTGGAATGGTATTCGCGAGATTGTGTTATTATCGAGCAAAAACCTTTATTCCGCGGATCCGATTCATTTTTTCAAGGAGAATCACCCGCTTCCTGTTTACACCTTGGCGTCGGACGCACGCACGGTGCAATTAAACAGTAAATGATGAGATTATAATCACGCTCGACGCGTAAAAGCAAGCGTCCCAACGTCCAGCCATTACCGCGGACCGTAGAGACGCGTGTTTAATCCTCGCCGCGCTCGATACCGCAAGACATTACTCCAAATTACCCCGAAAACACGTTTACCGAGGTATAAATCGCGTCGAATCCTTTTTGCTCGCCGTTTCTTGTACCCTCGCGTCTGCTTATTATCGAGAAATCAACCGTTTAACAAGTTAGGGTAACCAATAATTTGCTCGCCTCTGCTTTCAAGAATCCCTCGGCCGGCAGGAACGAGAGAAAGAACAAAAATCGGCCGCAAGAAAACAGAGGTGAAAAAACGAGATTCGAGCGGAAACCGTTCCGTTTAACCCCTTTGCACCGCTTCGACGAGTCTCGCTCGTGATCGCTGTTTCGGGCCGAACACGAATGTCACCGGCCAGACTCACGGTTTCACGTACAACATAACTATCACGACTGACATGTTTACTTAACACTAGACTTACATTAAGTTGACGGATATTGAATTTCTTAAACATTATCTCGCAACAATCTAACTATTCCTGAAACTCTAAAGTAGAATAAATGTCTGTAAATTTAGCGTTGAAGTTAAAGTTAACTCACGTTTCTTTTTTTACACACAATATATTCGAACAGAAATGCTCAGTGCTCGGAGAATTTATTTATAGCTCATATTGATAGACTGACGATATATACAACCAAGACAGAACAGTCCAATATGAGAAAACACTTTACAGTACTTATGTAAATATCCAAGAACCCTTTCGAAATCGCCAACGATCGCAGACAAAAGTTCTATCGGGTTACCAGTTCTCCAGAACTCATTTCACAGTTCGAAAATTGTATCGTGCGCGTACGCGAACGTAAAGTTAGGTGAATAAACAAGATTACCAGACCCAGTTCGATGGATATCGGCCGCTGCGATTACGGACCGGATTTTGCCCGGCGAAATGCTAACGCGAGGGGTTCAACTGGAGCAAGAATATACTCCGCGCGATCCGTCGTCGAGCGCGCCGAAGTAATGTTTGTCGTTCTCCTTTGGAAATCGGCACCGGAGCAGTCGGCCGCAGTTCTGAATCCGAACGCGAGATTGATTTCCACTTGACCCCCGTCGATTGCTTTCGCCGCAAGCGGCGAGCGCCGGCACGAACTTAGCCCGGATTCGATTCACCGGCGACACAGTTCCACGCGCGAAAGGGAAATTCGTCGTTTCTGCGCTCGCTCGCTCGCTCGCTCGCGGCGCGCATCAATATCGACCTCGATCCTCGAGGATCGAGGTATTATGCCACGATTGCGCAACGAACGCGTGCCGTCGAGCACCGACCTGTTTTCGTGCACGATCCGCGCTGCGGAGTTCCTTCGTTTTCTCGTCTTTAATTCCTTTTTCCCTTCGCGCTCGAGGCCTCACAGCTGGGATCTGTGTCAGCGTTGCGATCTTCGAGCTCGACCGATTTCGGATTTCTCGTTTTCACTCGTAACAGAAATTAGACCAGTCGGCTGGCTGTTAGAGATCTGTCCGAGGCACAATTTCGTATTCCACGTTCGGTAGAAACTGTTGCAACTCTTCGACGCTTTACCGTCGACTCGTGGCTCGAAAGATAGATTCAAGTAGCTCGATCCCCATTCGAATCACTAGATGTCTATATTCTCAATTGTTCTCCATCTATCCTTCTCACACGTGTTTGATAACTTCTTTCACAAATACTTCCGCTAGACATAAACGTGATAGTTCTCTTCACGCGCACGTTATATTCGTATTACCTTCATAAATTTCTATTGCGCTTCAATAACCTAACAACATTCGAATATTTCAGGTTACTGGTAACGATTGAATCACTTGTGTTAAAGATCACAATAAGAGGTTCGGGTATTTCCAAGTTTACGGAATCTCCGCTTTCCTTTTAGCCGCGCGACCTAAAGATTTTGTCGACCTGTTTCAAAATATGTACAGTTGTCGCGACGTGACAAGTTCTTTAAAAAAAACCGCACCGTCCCTCCTCGACTTGGTCTACGTGAAAATAGTGTAATACCGGGGTTTGAACAAACGCAAATGGTCGGTAACGGAAGGGTTAATGCCACGGATCGCGCGTCTCGCAAGCGGAACGTGCCGATCCGCCGCGGTCGGAGCTTTCGCGTCGCGCGATGCAAAATCGATACGGCCGCGCCGGCAGGTATCCGTGTCGGGGTCGGCGCGACGGTGCTCCTTGCAACCGAGTGAGCTTAGATCGAAGATAACGGCGGGCCGATTGATTCGACTCGATTACCGGACAAATTTCTACCGGTTTAACGATCCCGCGGACCGATCCGATACAGTCGGCAAACGATCCAGCGGTTCACGTCGTTCCGATGAGGCCAGCCTGGTCTACAGTCGCTTGACGCGGATGCTCGTGTATGTGTGTGTGAGAGTGTGTGTGTGTGTGTGGGGGGAACCCCGTGTGTCGGTTCGTCGCGCAACCTCATCTTGAAACCCGCAACTATCGGCTCCCGTGAAATCGGATGTCGGAGCAGACGTTCATCTGGGGTTTTTGTGTCAACTCGGCGACGAGAAAAGTATCGCGGAATGAGTCGCTCGCAGGCCAGTGCGGTTTAGTTGATTTTTTCATATTTTCATGGAGTAAATGTTCTATTGTTGCGGAGTACACGTTTTGAAAAACGACTTTATATGTATTTTTGAGAGAATTAGTAAATTAATACATTAAACCTCTGTAGATGAATGTTTTAATTAGTTGAACAAGAAATCGGTGCATAGTTTCCTTGTTCTATAATAGTTAGGTGTTCGATGTGTAATTTGAATCTAGAAGGTATTATATAGTTTAAGGAATTTTTGTCTGCGAAGGATTAGAAAGCATTAATTTCAATTTCTGTTTTCCGCATTTATCCGTATTGGTTTCCGAGGCATTGAAATAGATAGATCTGCATTCTCAGAGAGTGTTGCTCGCACGAGGCACTGGTAATACCACCGAGCAGAGTGCGCATAACGCGAGAGACACGATATTAGACTGTTCAGTTTGAACCACGTTATCGCTGTCTGCAGGTTTATTTTACCGAGCATTATCGCCGGGCGTTACATCATTCATCGCGCAGAAAACTTAACTAGTAACCACCATTTAGTTGAATGAATTGCAGCGATGCATTTTAATTGATGGTTACCGGGGTGACCTCCACGGCATTCAGTGCGTTAAAATTACAGAACCGAGAAGGAAAACCGCGTGTTTCTCGAACCGCGAGAGGGACGAGCAGCGTTACCGCCGAATCTCGTGGCAACGAGCGCGGTTGTGGGAGAGCGAAGCCGCGCGTACGCGCGAGCAACGCTGAAACTGGCTATAAATAGAAACGCAGGCGCGTTATTTCCCTTTAATCCGAAAGGAATAGCGAGATATCTGTTGGCCGGTTCGGGACCGGTTTCTGCCAACGCAACGCGCTCCGGGGACCGCTCGCGCTCGCGCTAGCTCGCTCTCCCCGCGTCTTTTAATGCTCTTTTAATGAAGAGGTTCCCACGAATATCCTAATTACCGGGGGAAATTACTGCGACGCGAGCCGTTAAACACCGGAACCCTATTACCCACAAAATTAAGGCGAAAGACGGGTTAATCGATGGTAAATTTCAACCCAGCGAAAATGTCTTCATGCCCGCGATACCGGCCGCTCGATTCCAGCAATTTGCGAATTCCGTCGATCCTGAACGACTGCAAATATCCCCCTTTGCCCGGGAATCGGCCGGAGACTTCTTTTTATCCGCTGCTATGCGCGCGAGCGCTCGCTCGTCGCGTTCGTATTCATTCCGCGGTTAACACGCGTCAGGACTATTCGCGCGTATCGGCCTGTTATTCCCGTGTAATTTGCGAATATAAATCTCGCGACTGCCGGTCCGAGGAGTAGAACCGTTTGCCGGCGTAATTTACGAGCGCGATAATTTGTCGCGGCCGAGTGAAAGGAGCCTGATTAAAATATCGTCGCGCGCCGGTTCCGGTGATCTCCCGTGGAATCGGCGTTGCGCGATTACCGCACCGATTACGCGTCCCCGACGTCGAAATCCTCCGGTGCAATTGTCCACCGAGGAATCCGATCGATCCTGGAAAGTTCCAGCTCGTTCGTCGCGTGATTTCTGCCTCGGTCCTCTGAAATTGATGCGACCATAGGAATAACGTCGAATCGGTGCAGTCGTTTCTCATCCTCTAATCAGTCGACCAATTAGAAAACGGACTGCGTCGGACGCGTGTATCTCGGGAATTGCCGATTCCTGTTCGAAACTATTTCATACGCTAGGCTAAGTTTTATTTATTAAATGCGTAAGGTGTAAGATTATCCTGAACAGAACTTGTTCCGTTCGTATTAGTACGGAGGAATATGAAACGATCATTGATAATTCGATAAAATATCAAACTGGTATCGATTGAGTGTGACTTCTACTGCGGCTCGGTATCTTTCCGCGAAGATTCTTATCGATAGTTGATGCCGGGTAGCTGGAACGTGGGTAGCTTCCGATACATCCTGCGGAATACCCGGCATCGAAGCGTGTAAAAACGTCGTCTGTATCGATATCGGTAGACACGGGCGCCGTGCAAGCCGGATTCGATAATCCCGGCCTAAATATACTCGCCGGCTGTGGACACTTCCAGGTCCACGGGCAAAGACAACTTCCTGGTTGCGCAACGCCGGGATCGAGACCGGGACCGGTACGATTCCGATGCGATCTTCTTTTTGCGGGACGATCCGGCGAGCTCCGGAGAAAGAGAGTCGATTGAAACATTCGTTAAACATGGAACGCGTCGCTCGGAGCTACGATTATGTAGCAAATTACAAACCGCTTTGCTGAACTTGACTTTATCGGTGCATTCGATCTGCTCTTGCGCACGCGTCCCGCGGTACGCCGTTCGTCCCGGATTGATAAGACTCGAAACTGTACGAAAATGTGCTCACAAATTCATCGGAAATTAATAACACGTGGGTGCGTGTATATAGATAAAATAGATACATAAACTAAATAATCAATTAACTTCCAGAGAGGCGACTCCCAGTGGCCAGATGATTTGATCCAGCAAAATTATAAATTATGGGATTCACCATTAACCTTTGTATTAACACGTATACATCAGTACGTGAGATATTAGACAAAAATACTTTTGTTACCTAATTTATACATAACTTCTTGTTAAATTCATTTTAAAGAATCTCGTCTACATCAAATTAGGAAGTATAGAACATTTCAAGTGAGAAACTTTCGAGTGCAAAGGGTTAATCGTGATACTGTTACGTACACAGGGTTTCATTCAAAAACTGATTTTCATATCTGACTCTCCTTATAAATTGATTTCTTCTAGTTCTTTCAGTCTTTTAAATTTCCAAAGTCCTTCGACTTCTTCGACTACTCCAAGTTCATCAAAGCATCCCCAATAACCAGACGGCGGACATAGAAATCTCGACACACGTAATTTGCCATTGCAACCCATCGATAAACAAGCTTCAACTTATTTTCCAATGATACCGCAACGACTTCCATCGTGGACCGTAAGATTCCTGCAGACCGTCTCGTCGTCACACGATATTCGTCGCTATGGTTTCTGCCGCGACACGCGTGGATTATTAGACGCATCGGAAGACAGATTCCCGTCGGATAAGCTTCGCGAAGGAAAGAAAATAAGCGGAGAGATTAATGGACTGTCGGTGGCGGCGCGAGGAGCGGGAGCCGGCGGGAGGTGAAGGTGAAGGGAACGAGAGTGAGCGAGAGAGAGAGAGAGAGGGTCGCTCGTGGTTCTCAGCACTTTCACCGAATAACGCCGACGCGTAACGGCCGCTAATTGCTCCTCGTAATTTTAATTAATCTCCATCTGGTACCCAACGCGCCGGGAAGACGGAAATTTCTCGTCGCGGACATCAAAGGTGAACGAGCGACGCCTTCACGCATCCTCGTCGCGTTAATTACCGGCACGCTCTGCGATCCCTGAGCAGGATGGCCGGCCACGGTCGTGCGGGACCGAATTTTCCGGCAGACTTCAGTCCCGCTGATCGTTAAACTTCCTTGAACGTCGGATTCTTCCGTCGTCCGCGTGTTTTTGAGGAGTCGCGTTCTACGGAGCGTCTCCGAAATCGTGGCGCACGATGTTTAACCCGTTGCACTCCATAGGCTCCTCTCAGTCGCCGCTCGATTTGGCAGAGAAAGATTGTGGAGTATAATATTTAATGGTAAGTTCCGCGTGATGCATTAATACGTGAAATATAAAAATAAAACAGCCTCTTAAATTTACGTACGCTCAAGCCAGTTTCAATAAATGTTAACTATATTTCATCGGAAAGCGTTGGGTATTTTTGGTAGATTTCATAGACCACGATAAGGTTTCTCGCGTGATTCACTTCCGACAGTCGTATGTGAACATTTATTACTAGAATTCTATATTATTTCATTTCCTCAATTTCAAGAATTAATATTCTCCTTTCTATTTGTATTTAATAACGTTATAAATACACGTGCAGCACGATAGAAGCATCCGTTAACGCGTCTGCGCGTTTCTACCGCTACCGAACGCGTGTGCGGTTCGAGTCGCTCGATTAAACGACAATCATTTGAAAGCTGTCCCGCATTATAAATAATGCAGCCTAAAGCAGCGACGTTCCGCGAGATAAACGCGCGAGGATGGCGATGCAATTCAATGAAATAATTCGATTCATTTATTTCTCGTCGCCTCTATTTCTCCGCGCGAAGTCGCGCGACGTTGAACGCGTTAAGCTTCGGAAGTCGGTTACCCGGGAACGAAGCGGCCGTAAGAAAATGCAACCGCATCTTCTCGATTTATTGCTCTCGTTAAACCCGAAGAAAGCGACACGGTTGCGCCGACAAAACAGAAGTAACGCGGCGGCAGCGGCGGCGAAAGCGTTAACCGCGCACTGCTCGCCAATTCCGGCAGCGAGGAAATCCGTCGCACGCGTCGAAAAATCCGCGGGGAAAGTACGTGCCCGGAAAGGACGATGGGAACGCGGTTCCCCTAATTTCCCGGGCGAGACAATGGCCCGGAGAAAGAGGGAGAGCGTCGCCGTTGCGTAAGGACGAGATCGCAACGAGGAAACGGCCCTGCTCTTTTTCCATCGGCGGGAATCGCACGCGATCCGGCCGTTCCATTCGCGAGCCGACTCCGTTTCCTGTGGATCAGCGGGACATCCCGACCGAGGAGAAGACCGAGCAACACGATCGTATTCTTCTAATCGAGAACGGTACGCGATTTTTGTCCCTCCAACGCGGAACCTAATTTCTAACGATATCAATTCTCCCGTCGGTATCGAGTTCCCGTGACGCGTAACGAAATTTCCTGTCCTTTTTGCAGAAAGCCTGCGGTTTCACGTCTGGCCGGGCGACTCTTGTTAACGACAAAACCGACGCTCGGCCCGCTGGAAACGGACGACGCGAGTTTCACGGAGGTATCGCGCCAGTTTCGGTCGCGATGTCCCACGGGGCAGAGTCTAAGTTCTGAGTGGTTCCCGTTCGAGCTAACAAGGACAGGCCCCGGTGAGAGACATTTGACTAGAATGATCGCCGCCATGAATCATTCCCGCTTTTTCGCCGGCGACTTTCGCCTCCATTACTCAGCGACAACTCCTATACGTCTTACTCACCTCTCGATTGTTGTTTCCTTATTGTGCCAGCCTCCTCCCTTTGATTATACTTCGCGCACGAGGCTGTAAGCTACACCGCCGGTCAAAAGTTATGGATAGCTCGTTCGTCGGGAGGAAAACACGAGCAATCGGCCGACTCGAGTCTCGCGGCGCATATCGAATCGTCGTTTTCAGCTGTTGGAGAGCGAGCAGTTTCGTATTTATTCGGGATTGCGGCTTCGCTCCCGTCGGAGGGGCACGTCTCCGAGGGACAGGAATTACTCGACATTCGTCACTCGAAAAGTGTGTCTTTGTAGAAAATCCCCCGTCCAATCATCATAAATCCACAACCGCAAAGCCACACGGCTTCCGAGAAATCAAAGCGATCGAATTTTCACGCTCCGCGTGTCGCAGAGTCTTCTCCCGCAAAAACGCCGACGTCTACCGGACGAGGAATCTAACGAACTCCGGCCGTCGGTTTATGTTTTAATCCTCTGCGCCAGAGGGACTCTCGATCATCGTTTACTTGGACACGGTAAACTTGCGAACTCTGATACCTAGTAATTACCGAACTTTCTAAAATGTGTCAGTACGCGAAATACGAGATAAAATAGCCTTGTTCCTTAATTCATCAACTAGTTTCAAAAAATGTGTATAGTTCATTGGAGATGTTGAATATTTCTAGCGTGAAACTTCCGAGTGGCCCTTTAACCCTTTGCGGTTCGAAGTGTTCTTAGTTTCTTGGTTTGAGGTTCACGTCGACGTTAGTTCATTCGATTACAGCTTAACACGACGCTCTATGTATTTATTCAAGAAAAAATTGTTAAAACATCTGACTCGACACAGGACTGCTAAGGGTTAACTTAGTGAAACCGTTTTCCCCAGATCCCGCGGCAACGATCGCGTTAATAGAGACCGTATCCGCGTCTTAGCGATTGCAGGGTAAATAAGAAGAGCGCTCGCCAACGACGGAAAAGAGGAAGAAAGGGAACGCGGAAACGACGGCGCAAGGTAGAGACGGTCCCTATCGGGTTCAGATAATCGCGAGCACTTTCGAAACCGCTTTTGGGAACGAACGTAGTCGCGAGGAAATTTCAAATTGTCTCTCGCGACTCGATGTTCCGCCGCGTTATCGCGTTCCGGCCGATTTTTCCAGCGGCCCCCGCCTCCGTGTACGCCGAGGTCGTCGTTAACGTCGCGGCCCGGCGCTCGTATTTAAAGAATAACACCGAGCGGGCCCGAGTACCGGCGGCGAGCCAGTTCTATCGGGCTGTCCCATCGCCGCAGATCATTCTGTATTACGCCCTCGTACGTTGTCGGCCCGGTGCGGCCGGCGACCGCTCGACTGCCCGGTTTAGGACGCGAGCTTTCGACGAGACGTCGTTATTTAACGAGTCGACCCTCTAACCGCGGCCGAGTTTTCGATTTTTCGCTAGGAAAAAGCTAGTTTTACTAGACGCGTCCTCGGAATTAGATAAAAACTAAATAACAGGACAGATAATTAACACTAGAACTACCAGTCAAAATGACTGGTTTCGATTTTTTTGGTTAGCAATTATTGATATCTTCGAAGCACTGAATATTCGAAATGATTTTCAAAATAGTTTCATTTCAGTACTATAATGAATGCCTAAAGAAACTGAAGATAATCTATTGTTACAATTTTTATAAGAATTGCATATTAATCGTGTTAAATGCTCGGTAGTTCTAGTGTTAACAGTAGTCACGATCGTCCTGAAATCGCCTGAATTCTTCGCGATCCGAGAAGCAAGGGTTCCTAGAATGAACGAGCAGCGAGGAATGAGTAGAGAATCATTAGAGAAGTTGGACGAGCGATTAGAAACCACAAGAAGTTCGAAGTTCAAGGAAACAAGACGCGTGACACGAGTTAAGCCTGCCAGGGAAGTAGAATTAGCAAATCAGTTGTCAGACGTAGAAGCGGTAGTTGCGAGAGGCAGCGCTTGTCTCCTGGCTAACTTCACCGGCAGACGCCCCGAAAATTCGGAGCACGTTGACGGAGCCCGCGGCCGACTTTGCTCGTACGAAAGCGTCTCGGAAAATCTTGCCAAAGCGCGAACTCGAATCTCCCGGCAGTGGTTCGATATCGAATTCCGCTCGTTCCGGGAGCCGACATTAATTTCAACCGCAATATCCGAGCTCCGGAAATTACTCGCTTGTGCGAGATATCCATCGGGTATCGATGTCCACGCGGAAAGCTTCCCGATCAGACTTCCCCGCGGACGGGATCAATATTAAACACCAGCATCTAGTAATCGAACTGCCTTTCCTCGATTCCTTGATACTCTCATTCGAAACACAAATTGCGTGCACGTTAATCAGAATCTCATTAAATGTACCCTCCTCGTTTCCATGAAGAGATGAATCCATCTGGCTGCTCGGTAGTTTGCGACAATAGCTCTATTGACGTCCCAATAGACTTATCGCGTAATTTGCTCGTTACCAAATCAATTTCTTCAGTATTCTCTCAAAGGAGCGCTCGCGTGTTTCCAACGATTCGAAACGAAAGAATCGGCAGAGGGTCAATTGGCCGCATCAGGTAATATCGGAGATAACGAACCGTCAAGCATACACACAATGGACCAGTGATTGGTGTCTTTAACTGGGGCGGAAGAGAAATCAACGCGCGACAGATTCGGGTTCGTGTTATTGAGCAATCGATGACGGGCGTGTCGTCCGACCGAGGCGAGCCCGGATCGCCTCGCTTGACGCGCGCGCGTCCCGCGATTATCTCCGGAGACATCGAGATCTCTCGAAAGGAATCTCATTAGCCGGCGGTTTCGCCGCGCGGCAGACAGGAAATACCCTCGGGTCGCGGTTACAAAACGTTGCGAAACGATACGCGGCCGGAACGAAAGGGGAGACGCGATCGCGGGATTATTCGCGCGTCCCGTTCGTCGGAGAGAGTCCATAGAAAGTCCCTTCCCTCCTCTCTCGCTCTTTTTCTCCCTTTGTCTCTGTCGGCGGGCTCTCGTTCCCACGGCGAATCAGGCCTTTCGATCGCAAAGCGGACCCGCTGACCGGTCAACTCCCGGAGGTGCCGAATTCAATCGAACCGCCATCTCCGAGACCCATCGGATTTCCCCGTGTTCCCCGTCCGTTACGTCGGACGCTCGCGCCGCGTCAGTCGAAAGCAATTTCGCCGTTCAAATATTTCCTAAGCTCGCCACTTCGAACGTCCATCCTTCCGATTGATGGATCGTCTTTGCTCTCTTCGATCGGCTCCGTCTCGAGTGAACCGAATTATGATTCTCCCTGGGAACGCCGCAATCGAACGACCAACAAAAGGAATCCCAACAAATTCCATTCTTCGCTAGACGATCGATCGATAGAATTCCCAATATCAAATTTAAAACCGTCGTTGACCAGTTAACTGTGTTCGAGAAGTATACAAGTCAACGTGAAAGCCAAAATAATACAAACTGCCCCAGCAATGAACGTTTTACTCCTCGATTCTTATGGTTTTATTTTACCGTACACATAACTGCGTCTATACCGCGCTCGTTGCTGTAAACTCGCCATTAGCCGAGTTCGTTACACGCCGTACAAGGGATTTTGAGAACCGAATTCCTCGGTTAACTGGTTAACGCGGCGATTACCCGAAGAACAGCGTGCAACGGTTAACGAGGTAATGGATCGCGTTCCCGTCGTTGACTCAGCGCGACAGCGGCGAGATTGCGGGGCCATGGATCGCGGGCGAGGACGACGGAGAACGGCGCTGGCGGTACGACAGCGATAAAAGAGGAGAACAAGCGTGGACAAGTATTACAATGTCGGTTATGCTCGGTGTTACAGCGGCGGCGGGGCGGCTCGTACACACGAGCGGAACTTTTACATAATGCGACGGGGCCGCTCGCAACAGGCGGGTTCAGCCTTCGCCGGAGGAGAGAGGAGGCGGGACAGGCTGCCAGGAACGGTAGGTGGGTGAGTGGGTGACTAGGTAGGTGCGCGCGATCTGGAAGAGTCGATTTCTATTCTTCGCGGCAGCCTCATCGGCCGGTCGTTCGCCGATCGCCATAGGGATCCGCGGCCGATCGAGGTCGGGCCAGTTGCTCTCTTAGAAACCTTGAATCTTCAGCTGCAAAACTGAAACTGTGTGCTTTGATTTGCTAGATAAGAGCGTTTCATAAGAGTATTACGGGTTAAGGGATAAAATCGGGATTTAGGTATGTACGGCGATCGGTACCGAGTTGTGATTAGACAGTTGCTAAAGATAGGAATGATACCTGTATGATGATAGGGCTGTTTCAGTTTGGAAACTGGATTATGCTTTTCTATTTTTGTATGAGGAAGTAGGTAATAACAAAAATATATAATTAGGAGGAAAGGCTGGCACTTTTAATACATTGAACCCTTAACCCCTTGGCCTACGATCTCTTTCTCAACTCTGATCGATACGGCTACTTTGTCACTAATAATTTATAGGGAAAAGAGAAAAACTCTAAGCATATGTTATGCCTATTTCCTTTTAAGTATAATAGTTGAATACATAGGAATGTTTACTTTGAAGTCGAATGAACTGAGTAATATATATTTGTTGAATCACGTTGAAAATCTTCAGCACGAGTCTGACTCGTTGTTCAATTCAATTATTCGTTCGCAACTCTACATTCTAGACACGAAACTTTGACGTCGTCACACGCCGACAGCCGTCCTCGAAGGGTTAAGAATAAACTAAACGCGAGCCACGCGAAGCGCAGAAAACCCGACCGCCGCTCGACGCGTTAATGGCGGCGTTCCCTAGCGAATCCGTTCCCAGAAACGAGCGCGTCGGGCACGGGATTCTCGAGCCACCCGGTATGTCGAGGTTGAGCGAAACAAAGTGGCCCCGTTACGCGGACACGGCTTTCCTGACGCCCAGCAACGGAACGGCTAATTACCTAGTGCGTCGACTCGTTCGTTTTGCCTGGAAACCGATCCGCAAATACGACGAGTAGCGGAGCACGCGTCTCAAGTACGAATTGCCGGCTTCTCGGTAGCCGAGACAAGATCAGGTGCAGGCAGGATCACGCGTAAGCCCCGTTGATGTAAGACCGGGAACGGGTCTACGCCGGGTTAATTGCGTAAGGTGAAATTTCGCCGGAAGGTACATCTCCCCGCGTTCGCTCTCGATTCCGCCTCGGCCTGCCCGAGCGAGCGAGCGAGCTGCGAGCCGCTCCGCCACGAAAACCACGACCGCGATGTATCCAGCCGGGTATCCGTTCCGCGATACGGCTTCCTCCACGCGCCGCCGCGCCGCGTAACCGCTCCATCGCGCGCCGTTATCAATTTTCTCCGACGCCGCGCGTACGTGTCCGTTTCCTCACGCATCGACGTGCTCCCGCCTTCCGCAGTCGATTTTTTCCGTCGATCGCCGACGTTCGATCGACGGCTGAAACGAGTCTATCGCTGGGAAACTAGTTCCTCGATCGCCCCCAGTAAGTTCCTTCGCGCGATCGGCTCGCGTGCGCCTTTCGCACTCGACGCGTTTCCTATGGATCTTTTCTGCGTTTCGGCAGTGTGAAGAGAGTGAATGTTGAGGCAGAACTATTTTCGTACTGTTTTATAGGGGTATTTTAGGAATTACACCCTTACGGATGAATATTCTTCGCAGTATGCCAAACCTTTGGTAAATAAAGCCGAATCATCGAATGCTTAGATCGTAGAAATAGAATCTGTACACTGATCTTTCGCTGTTTCACTGCTTGAATCATTCGTTTACGATCTACTATTCCAAATATGACAGTTCGATGTCTAAATATTGACACTTGTGCTCAAAGGGTGAATTCAATGGAATACTTTCGCTTTTCTCTTCGACTCAGCTGAGTGTAGCATTAACCGTCCAACCAACTGGAATTTTAGCTTCCTCGGTCCGCACGTCGTCGCGCCGAATGCGGGGATATTTCAGATAGGAGATAGAAAAATTCGACGGGTAATATTCGAAGGAAAATTGTCGTGCAGGGACCGAAGGCCGTAACTTCCGAGGCGAAAGGGACGCGGGAAACGAAGAGGAGCGTGAATCGTTGGACAGGAAACACGAGGAGACGTTGGTTTTCGCGGTGCTCGCCCGGCCCTCGCTCGTTTTCCCTTTCCATCGGCGAGCCAGACTTCCCCACGGCGTGTAATTGGGAAGTTCCCCGGAGAATCGATCGATCGATACCACGACGTCGTCGCCAGCATCCTGTGTGCGGAACCTTGGAATTCCGCGGATTCCTGCGGTACCGTTCGGCGCACCCTGCGTACGCAGGAGCTTCTTTCGACAGTGTGCAGGACTCTCCCGGGATCAGCGGCGTAGGAAGAACCCTCGGCGGTCTGGGTTTTATACGGTTGCTCGACCGAGTGCGGCGAGCTCGCCGAGTTTCGTTCGAAACCGACGCGTTGCTAATTTTCTGGAATTTTTCCGGAATCTTTCTCATACTTCGATAAGAGGCATGCGTCCTAGATCATTACGTACGCAGAAAAGTTCGCGTTGCCGACCGATATCTATTATTACTAGGTACACAGCATCTATAACCGTGCACCGAATAATAACAATATTTATACGGCAAACCATACCGTGCAGTATTCGTTATCGAGAGCCCACGCGATAGCCGATGCCGATGAATGCGCGGAATTCGAGAGCGAGCACATCGCGGGCAAATATTAGCTCAGCCCGAACCAGTGGCGGCAAGGATTAGGTGCCAGGACGAAAGTTTCCACCGTGCGTTGAATCAAAGGAAACGATGGAAGTTACCGAATACGAACCAGGGAATATTACTATAATTTCGAACCGAACCGCGAGTTTTGTAGCTCCCGATTTTCCAGAGATCGGTGCAGATATTCGGAGAAGTCCAATAAACTCCCAAATAAAATTTCCATTGCACCTCCAATTTATCCAATCACGAGAACAGAGATTTATTCTAGCCCGTTTAACGTCTTTATTTCGGGACGTCCAATTCCAGAGCTACGCCGAAACTCGGCCAATTCCATCGTCCCTTGATCTTCCAACTCCGTGAACTCCGGCCCGTCCCGAACTTTCAGCCGGCGAGTTACCGGAAACTTCTGAAAAAGCCTCTGTCGACTTTTACGAGTTCGCCGGTCGGTAGCCAGGAGCTATATTCCCGACGCGACAGGAGACAACGGTAACATATTCGATCATAACGACTTCTGGCGCTCCGCGTTTCGACGTCGCGGAGCGTCGTCCGCGCAGAAGGCAACGAGCAAAAGTCGAGGAGCGGGGAAGGGAGGGAAACGAGAAGAAGCGGAGGAGCGAGGGAGCCGAACGGTCAAAGTTACAGGACGATATATCGCGTCCTGGCCAGCATCGATCGCCACCGAGCGGCCGGCCGAACAAGCGGCCCCGCGTTTCCGACTAAATATTCAGGCGCGCGCTGCCACGGAAAAATCGTTTCCATAAAATATTCATTAAGCAGATTGCATCGCGGTTCTGCGCGGAGCTCGCGTCTTGCGCCATTGAATTTAGGTAGACGCACGCTGCTCGCATCCCAGCGGGCATGCCCGCGCCCGTGCCTCGCTGCGTACACATATCTTTAATATCTCGACGACGAATCGACATTCATTAGGATGCACTGGCATTCTTTCGCCGTACGCACGACGTAGTCGTCGTCGTCGTCGTCGAGCGGGGAACGGGTTATGGTAGAATCGTCGTGGTCGTTAGTAGCGCGAGAGGATCCTCTCCGATCCGATGCGCGGATTTCATGCGTCGCGGAGGAGCTTGTTCTCGCGAGAAAACTCTGCGACTTGAAGGATGCAAGTGAAACAGGAATTCAAACGACAATGTTTCAGACAAAAATCGTAGTCCTCTTGTCAACCTGTCAACCAAGGTTCGAACGTGTAAACCACTAAATCTGACGGAAGTTGCGAGGTACACGAAGCACACGCTTGAATTTGTTTCATTGCTAAGTTCCAAGGAATGTCGTCTGTATCTCATCGGAAAGTGCTGAATATATCAGTGATCTTTCGATCGCAAAGTTACTCCGCCGGCGCAGACGTTGATGGTCGAAAAACCGGTCGTTTAGCAGGATAAGAAAACGGGTTGATCGGTTCGCGTCTTCGTTTCACATTGTACGCGTTGAAAGCTCGAGGAGCCGCGTTCGGGAGGAGTCGGCCGGCGTTTCCTGTGTGTAACGAGGGATTACGTCGGCGATAGGTCGCGTATATCCTTATTAGGCCGGGGCACTCCTCGGATGAAAATAATCCAAGTAATTAAGCTAATAACGCGTCGGACTCGAAAATAGAAATTACAATGCCGAGCGCCCTCCTCCGCTCCGGCGACGCGGCCGCCTCGCCGAAGGCTCCTCCGCAGCGCGATGCTCACGGAGAGGGATGTAGCGCCGACGCAATCAGCGAGGATCGATTGCATGGAAATAAGCGGGGCTGCATTAGCCTAATGACCGCGAGCGCGGGTGATCCGATGATCTACGGCCGCTACCCCGCCGGGGAGACGTCGCGTCGCATGGATCACGGTCGCGCGATCGCGGCCCTGGATCGTCGCAATTACGCCGGCCATTCGTCACTCGGCTCTTTGCGAATTAAAATAGGCTGGGACGGATTCCCTCTCGCGGCGGACTATCTATTAGGCGATTCGACGAGGGACATCAACACCGGTGCCCAAAATTTATGAATATTAACGATCGGATGAATTTTTCAGCCGCCCGCTGCCCCCCGGCGACCGCGGATGTAATTTGCTTCAGCTGTCGACACCTGCTCGAATGTAAGCAGCTTTAACGCTAGCTTTACGGAACACGTCAATTTGACGCATATCGAATTTCATCGAGCTTATTCGGCGAATGATACGGTCGACTCTGATTGAAGCGGTTGTACGAGTACGTATCTTAATTGTCTGTCTTTCAGTTTCCGATGTTCATGCTCCGAATGAACGAACATCAAGTTTTCTAGGAACAATAGAACTGTACAATAAACATCCGTAAAAGTATTAAGCTGCGACTATTAGCGAATTGAACAAAGATTCAGTTGAACGCGACGATACTATGTTGTAACAGTAGTATAGGTAACTTCGGAGCTTTCAAATTCCGAGTGGAAACTCGAGTCTGAGCTCGACGAACGTGTTAATTACTTCGTCCCTTAATCTTTGTCAGCGACTGTGTACCGATAGTCAACAGCCGTGACCTTCGCGAATCGCTTTCAGCGTGCACTCGCCGTGCACTTCGTAAACGACGACAAACGTGACGGAATCGACGCACGGAGCAGCCAAACGGCTGTTTACTGGGCAGAACTCGATAACTTAAAAGGTATGACCGACACGAAACAATGTTTCAGACAAAAATCGTAGTCCTCTTGTCAACCTAGCACTCGCTGTTTATTGCGCCCTGAAAATCGATGGTGTTTTCCCTTAAGAATTTCCCTTTCTCTTCACTCAGATTATCTCACAGTACGCTAAATCGCGTACGATATATTTTACAAGCTTCACGACAAGTGTCAAAAAATCGGTCCGAACGTGTTCGTTGAGCGTGTCTACCTGCGATTCCCTCGCGGAGTCCCAGAAGCGTGCGCGTAACGACGCGATTCGAGGCGCGAAGATTCGGTCCCCGGCGAGAGGCACGTAGCGGGCCGAGACGGTCGGCCACGTACGCGATAAGGTCATTTGTATCCCATGTTAAATGCATCCAGCCGTTCCCCGCGCTCTATCAAGCTAACCGGAGTAATGGCGTGGCTCGATAAAGAACGCGCTCGGCCGGGATAGAGGCGATAAAGCGAGCAACGTGCACGCCGGAGATTTAAGCGCGGCAATTAAGCAACCATCTCGGGCCGAACTCGCGTTTCCACGATACACTTGTCCCGATAGGGGATCCCCCGCGCGTCGCGGGACTCCCTCGCGTAATTGGACGAATGTATTTCGCGCCGGGACGCGCATTCTTCCCTTCGATCGCGATACCCGCGCGGCCCCGACGAGGACTCTCTTCGCGACCCGCCGACCGGGGACACCGTGAATCTCGAATCGAGAACGAATGCGACTTCGCTGAATTCCAACTTATACGACAACGGCTCGCGACTTCTCCTTAGTTATGGTCTACTTAAATATCTGCGAAATCTTGATACTGGCTCTCGTTACTCGGAAAGTGAACTCTCGTTCGGAGGAAGTCATTAACATTAGGTTTAAGGACGTTCCTTCTACACTTTCCTCTATTGTTCCTAGAAAACTGAGTTCGTATATATGTCGCGAGGTAGCTTGGAAAGTATACTATCGCGACGCGTATTCGCGTAGTTGCACGAATCAACGACTCGAACTATTAGGGAGCAATGTTTAAAACGTTCAGTATCAAAGCGACGAGTTCCGTGAGTCTGTTGATCCAAAGAACCTTCAGAAACCATGGCATTCATGGAAGAGAAAAGTGAACGAGAGCCAACGAATTCCCAAAAAGATAACAGTGCTACAAAATGACATGAAAAAAGCAGCGAGGAAAGTTGCAGAACGTGCAGCAGAAAGTGGCAAACCGGTCCCGCGCGTTTAGTCGCACTCGAAATTCCACGGTTCCGGCGTGTGCAGTCGGCCGCGCGAGCGAAGCCGGTGCGCGCGTAAACCGAACGGATGGGCGTTGATACGCGAACGCGGCGGCGAACGGAATCAAACGGGGAAAAGCTACGCGGCGGCAATGATATTGGCAAGTCGGAGCCACCGGGAATATTTGGCAAACAATCATCGACGCGAACGGAACGGGATGCACGCGCCCCGCCGTGTCGAAATTGATTAACAGACGACGCGATCTCGTATTGGACGGCGGCGCGAGTCTCGAGGAAACCGGGCAAAATTTCGAGCCGCTCGGCGGGACGATTTATCGCGCGCAAACGTGTCCTCTTCCCGGCGCTCGTGCACCGTTGCTCGGCCTTTTAAATCACGCGGACACGTACTACGCACTCCAGATTCGCGATTAACAGCGTCATTCATTGCGGGCCGCCGCGCCGCGCCGCGCCGCGCCACGCCGCGGTCGGCCTTCTTCGTTCATTCATTCTCGGCCGGTGACGTAACAAATATTGTCGGCCGTTTCGTTCCAGATGAAAAGCGAGCCCCGCTGAACACGCGGCTCGCTTCGCCTCGTTTCCCGCTGCGCGCCGCGGAACGTCTCGATTGTGTACACCTCGGGACGGGCTGACAGATTCTCAGAAAAATGGCTCGTCCACGGATGGAATCGGTCCTCGGGGATTAATCGATACTGGATGGGACGGGATTAGCATTTAAAGGAGTGGACGTCATCCGAGCAGTTCGTCGCCGAGGATTTAACGCCTGCCTGGCACGTCAACGCGCGCGAATGACGCGGCTTTCGGTCTGAAATTAGAATGCCATCGTGGTTGGTTCCTTTTCTTTTCGTGCGTTCGGATGGTGTGTCTTCTTTGGATTCTAATGTGTTGAACCTTTCTCTTTCTGTGACTTTTGTAGTTGTTCTTTTGTAAATATGAACTTAAAGCGGATATACGGTAAAGGTACCAGTGATTGACCTTAGTGACCATTTTTTAAGGAAACGGATAGAAAGGAGATTTTTCTTGACTCTTCTACTATTGGTGCTTTTACCTTACATCTCTGTTCATTGATTTTGAACACGTCAAACCAATAGTATCATAGAGAATTAAAAGCGAAGAAGTTGAAGAGATCATTTGGATCCTTATGGACGACTAATAGATTTGAAGCGCGTTCACCGATGGCAAAGGAGTAGTTCGATTCGCGACACGAGAGGACATGCTTCGGAAAGTCGGGTCGTTCCGAGGTAACAGCTCCAAAATCGCGACTCGAAGAACGCAGTGCACATCGGGGGTTGCGTAGGTGTGTCGCGACGCGCTTTCTCGATACGCGAGCTAAAGAAGCGAAACGTGGGGACAGGGCGGCCGCGCAGCGCGCTCGAACAATACTCGATTTATTCGTCGGAGATCGAACAGCCGCTTTCTAGTCGCATGCTTTCCAACCGGCCATTAACGCGTTGAATATCGAACGATTTCACGGAACTACGATGGCGAAGTGAAAGAAATATCATATCGAATTATTTCATCGAGAAATCTGTCGTGAGACATTTCAAAATAAATTCCTACATTTCTGCAAATGCGGCGATAGCTCTTCGAATCTCAGGAAATTGACTTTCCTAACTTTTGTAACGAATTAGAAATAGCTCGGTCTTACTGCTCGGCCTTTGCACTCCAGAGGCTCTAAGACACCAAATGACTTGACACAGCAAAACTGTGAACTTTGATATTTAATATTAAACTTTGCATAATGCATCAATGTACGAGATATTGAAAGAAAATAGTTCTCTTCCTCAATTCATGTGCGATTTCCCAATTCAATCTAAGAAAATGTCTGTATCTCATTAGAAGATATTGAATATTCCCGGTGAAAATCATCTGGAGTGCAAAGGGTTAAATTCTGAACCGTTTGCCCGCGCAACGACGAACGACGATAACACGCGTTCAGGGAATCGGTTCTTGTCCGCCGAGCGAGGTCCGTTCGTCAGGGCCAAGCGGAGAAGCCGCGCGGATCTCGGCCGATAAATTCGTCTATTTGCCGGGCCGGTCGGCGACGATTAAAGGGGGTTCCCGGATCTCGCGACGAACCGTCGAGAATTCTCGCCCGTCCACCCACAGCCGCGATATCTTCGTTTACCGAGAACACAGCGACCGATCGGGAGAAGCGGCTGACCGAGAAACGGACAGGACCGACTTCGCCGGCAGATACACGGGGAATGCAAGGACACGTCTTCCCTCTGTTCAGCGTTTCGCGAAAATGCTCGCGGACGAGCGGAATGTTCCGTCCGCGTCGTACAATGAATCTCGAACAATCGTGGGTGCAACTAGATCGTGAATCCGCGGGCGATCCTCGATTTCCGTGGGTTACTTTCGTGAAAACCGGATCGAGGGAGAAATTTCTTTGAGGAATTCCTGGTGTAAAAGTGAGATACACTATCACTGATTAGTAAGGTTTAAGCAAATTTGAGATAAAACGTAGATATTTAGAAGACTAACTCGCAAAGGGATGATTCAATTACTCGAACAGCAAGAGATCAGTACGTAGTTTCATTGTTTTTCAATTATTTAAGCAACCGATGTATAATTTCTAATTTCCAACGCGTAAACGAACGAATATCTACACTGTCTTGCATTTTACAAACCGGATTAACAGAAGTAATCGCTGTAGCGCGTTAGTGGTCTAATTTCGAGGAAAAACGAAATCGTTCGAGTTCGATCGGTATCCGAGAGCGTCGACGTTCTAACCCGTTTTAGAAAACGGAAACACTGTTGGAAATTGATTGGTTAAGAACCACTGAAATCCCCTGTTCGAACAAACAAGCCTATACGAAGATAACAGGATCCATTATAGGATCAAGATCCAATTCACGGTGACGTGTCATGCGTGTAATCCATATGCTCCCGAGCGTTCCGTCCGCTTCCCGGCTTCGTTAACCCGCGAACCGGTTGATTTTTCACTCGCGAAGATTTACAAAGTAATAAATATGAATACGGTATTATTTTATATTAAGCCGTATTATTAATACTGGTAAGAGCGGAATCAAATTCCCCATATAAATATGTACTTCCTGACAAACAGGTCATTCTGCGGCTCGGATCCCTCTGGTTCTCCGGCCGGCTTATATCATGCGTCATGTTTCTAGCCTTACCTCATTTAGATAATCCAATTTACAACCCGAAGAATCCCTGGTAAGAGGGCCCTGAGCTCTCAGGAACAGGACACCATGCTAAAGGGACCTAGGAGAAAAACGAAACGTTCAGTATCGCTGTGTCTAAAGCGGAGCCTACTAATTATAAGTGGCGTCTTATCGGCGAGTCTACCAGCTGGATCGGACGATAATAACATCAACATGCAGGTTACTCGTATATTAACAATAGTCGACGATTATATTCGTAGCTTCGCGAAATAATTGAAACTTTCGAGCAACTTCGAAAGATCACGTCTTACCGTGCGACACACGTTATCGAATATTAAAGTCTCGAATTTAATAAAGTATCATTAATAAAGTATCAAAGTTATCAAATATACTCTCGTGTTATGCGAACAAAGTTTCCAAACATCTTTCATTACGAAGTTTCGAGCAACCATAACCGTCGGGATACAATTATTTTAATCTGATACAAGTGTTATACGTCGGTTACCCATGAAAACGTAACACAGTTGTATCGATGACACCATCGAAAAAGGACCGCCAGCCACTCCGTCCCCGAGTAGCGTGAAAAATCAGATCACGTCTCGGGTGAGAATAATGTAACGCGAATAATAACACTGGCATGATCGCGTGCGAGGGAAAAACGGACGGGCGGGGGAGAGGAGAGGAGATAAGGCTCGGAAATCGTGGCGCGTTTTCACGGCGCTTATCGACTCGCGCAAAAAGAGCGTTCCCCGGCGAGCAAGATTCGCAGCGCGTCTCGTGGTGTCGGGGCAGATACGCCCGGCGACGAGACGGCTCCATCGTTCCGGCCGCTTTATAAATCGAGAACCGTGTCGATCGCTTCGCGTGAAACGAGCGAGCGATCGAGCAATCTCCGAGCACGCCTCGCCACGGATCGGTCGAAATCCGTATCCCCGTCGCCGTTGATCAGCGCTGATGGACCATCGAATCTCGGTATCCCAAGTGATTCGAAGCGGCTGGATACCGTGAATGTTCGAGATACATCGGATATGATTCGAATCTATAATGGGTTTGAAAGAGTCTTAGTAAGTTCTGAGCCTTGAGTGATTCGCTGGAACTAGAGAGTGTTGAAAATTTTTGAAAACCTTGGTGGTTTTGAATGGCGTTGAATGTCTTGAGAGTCTTGGTAGTTTTGAATAGTCTTGAATGTCTTGAAAGTTTTGAAAGCCTTGGTGGTTTTGAATAGTCTTGAAAGTCTTGAAAGCCTTGGTAGTTTTGAATAGTCTTGAATGTCTTGAAAGTCTTGAAAGCCTTGGTAGTTTCGAATAATCTTGAATGTCTTAAAAATCTTGGTAGTTTTGAATAATGTTGAATGTCTCGAAAGCCTTGGTAGTTCCGAATGCTCTCGAAGTCCTTGAGACCTCCTAAAACTCTCGAAAGTCTTCGAATCGTATTCGAACGACATTCAAGGCGAGTCGAATATCCCGCGACTTGTTCAGATTCGCAGCGATTCGCACCGCTTCAGTGTCCATCACTACCGGCTAGACTCTTCCTCCGCCTCTCCCTCGAACGAAGAATCCGCCCGGCGTGACGGATCGGCCGCGTCAGCGCGGCGATTCGCGGCGATCCGTCCTCGATATTCCGCGAGTTTTTTGTCCGCGGCGAGAGAGGGACGGGCACGGAGCTATTATTCACGGGAATTTATTAATACACCGCGTGTAACTCGAATTCGACGGTGCTATTAATTTTCTGGACCGCGTGCAGGGAAAACAGGGGGGGTGGAAACCTCGGAGGAGAGTTGTCGGCCGCGAAAATTGACTGGCATCGCGTTAATCCTGTCCGTATCCGTCGAGTACGCCTTCCCGATCGTCGGATCTATCGCGGGGATCGACAGGGCGAGCGAGAACGGCCCCGGCACGAGAAATCGCCGCTCGTAAATCACCGAGTCACCCCGTGCCTGCCTTCCTTGCCTGCTCGCTCGCCTGCCTTGCCTGTCTCGCCTGCTTTGCCTGCCTTCCCTGCTCGCGGTACGTGCGCGCGTGAGTTCCGCGCGCAAACATTCGCGTTTTTTCTCCCCCGGTGCGTGCACGCGCGAACTCCGCGGAAAACACGAGGGTGCAGTGGCGTACCGTCCCTGAAACCGTCGCCTCGCGACGACGATACAGCGGAACGTCGATCGTCCGGAATATCCAGATTCGTCCCGACAATCGATTCTTCGGACAGCCGGAAGTACATCGGAAAACACGAACGACGACGGAAAGATCGGCGTCCCAAAATATAAACGTTGTCGCGTAGTCTCGAGCCGTGACTCATCGAGCTCCGATACTACCTAGGTAAACGCGAGGAAATTGCAGCACGTGTCACGCATCGATTACCCACGTGATCGTGCGCCGGAGAGATAAATGCCGGCGCCAATGCGTGAGCGACAAGGGCTGAAGGCCGCGGGGAGGTGAACAGGGGAGCCGGCCGGCCGGCCGGCAGGCAGGCAGTTATCCTGTAGGAAACGAATAAATTAGAGGTGGCTTATCAACGAGTCCTTGATAGGCGTGCGCGCCGCGCCGGGTCGACCCGGTCGGCCGCGGCCGAGGGGATGGACGTGTTCTCCGCGAGAAAAGGGGACAGCGCGCTGGGACGTGTTAATCGAACGGCCGTGGATTTATGGCCACCGGGAGCCCACGGGAAAGGTGGAAAGGAGGGACTACCCACGCTGTCTTTGCGCCAGCGACGTACGCTCCTCGTACGCGACCGATCCGAGAAGGGATAGACACGGCGAGCGAACATTTTCTGCGCCCGATGGGACGCGTGCGATCGGGGGTGCAATAACGGACATCCTCCGGCGGTCGAGAATCGATACCACGACGCGATCCCATTTGCCGATCGAATTTTAACCCTTTGCGGACGAAGGTTGCTTGAAATATACGAAACCAGCTTTAGTCGATTGCTTAAACAATAGGAGAAGTGGGAGCTGCGTGACGTGTCCTGCTGTTTGAGTGATTAAATCATTCGTTCGTGACTTTGGGAAAGTTAAATAAAGGGTTAACCTTTACGAGAAATATTTTGTCAACAGGAATGTTCGAGGTAATTAGTTTCTGTGTTGTTCCCATTCTTGTGGAATAATTTGTTCGCTGGACGAAGGTCAGGACTTTTAGGAAGACATTTTTTGGAAGCTTGGGAAATTATTGGAAAAAGTGAAACTTTTGAGGGTTTCGAGGGAAAAACATTTGTCGATGCGAATGCAATTTGATAATAGACAACAAACTTGGAAAATGCGAATTTTAGAAAGTAATGCGAATACATTCATTTTGCTTGTTTTATTAATATCTACAGTGTCCCATAATTCTACAACTTTATCCGCTGTACACGTAAATTGCTATTCATTCTATTCCGCAAAGTGTGCTAAGGGTTTCCCCGGCGCGCAAATAAACGAACGTTTGAGAAGCGAAGCGAAATGGCGTATTTTTGTAGCCTGAAAATACGGCGTTTCAAAGGGCGGGGAGTGCATCGTCAGCGGTGCGCCGCAGGGTGTGAGGACAATTTCCGTTTTCCGCGTCCAAATAGACTGTTTATATGGAAAGGACGTATCTGGGTTGAAGCTACTTGACCCCTTCTGGCGCGACGCGTAGCCAGCACCAACCTAGAATAAATGATGGGGTGAAAATGGTGAAAATAGAAAGCGCGCCCGGTAACTGGTCGAATACTCTTTTTATTCTCCTTCCCCGAAACACTGCCACTCCTCGTCGAAATGAGATTTACAAATTTATCCGGACGGCGCTGTCGGTTCGCAAACATGTTTTCATTTACAACTCCGATAATCGCTTCTCCGATCCTAATTACCTTCCGCAACAGCTGTATTTCGATTAATTTCACGGAAACACGAGCTAACGATCGTATCGAAGTAACATTCATCGATTTCCACGATAGACTACTAGAAAATTGTTCTTACAGAAACACTACTCACACACTTTCGTTCATCCGTTCAACCCTTTGCACTCAGAAGTTTTCCATTAGAAATATTGAACGTCTTCTAATGAGACAGAGAGGATATTTTGTGAAACCAACTCGACGAGAAGTCATTTTGTGAAACCAACTCGACGCATTGTACGAAGTTTAATATTAAGTATCAAATTCTATAGTTTTACTGTATGAAATCAATTGATGAGAGGCACCTCTCGAGTGCAAAAGGTTAATCCTCATCGAACGGGTGAAAACAGTCCTCGGGGAGACATATTTGATCGATACTTTGAAGACCACAGGGGCGGAATATTGCACACGCTCGACTCGCATACTTCTAATAAAACACCTATTCATGAACCTAGAAACTACCACACGAGAACTACGAATACATCCGAGAAAATTCAATTTCCGCCCGTAAAGAGTTGCTCGCTGAAAAGTGGACGAAAAACTTCGCGGCAGCGATTTTCTCCGGGACTACTTTCCAGCGGACTCCGGTGAAAAGCTACGCACACCGATTCGTTGCATCCCCTGCGATCGATAGGCGGGGCAACGACACGCGCACGGTTGTAATTAGCCGGCAATTACGTCCGCCTTGTGAAAGCGCGCGTCGCGTGGCAAGGAACCCGGGAAAATCCGCTCGCGGAGCGCGACACAGAGATCTCTCTCGTCCCGGCGATCGACCCTGACCGAATATCGAGGTCTTTTCCCGGCGACGTAATTTTCAGCGACTCGGGAATGCCGTTAAGACGGCGTTAAGAGCATTTCTGTGCCGCGCGCGCGCGCGCGCGTGGTCACGGTTTCGCGGTCGCGGGGCTCGTAAGCCGGGCATTACGAGGCAAGAACGCGCGGACGGAACTTGGCAGTCATCGTGTTCCCGACAAAACGTCGCGTTTCGACGCGCCTCCATCCAATCGCAGTCTGATTGGCCGTACAGTTACATAACCGTTCGAGTGGCGCGGATCTTGGCAAAAGTTCGCTCGAAAATCGGCAGGCATCGCGCTATCAACTCGGAAACGGAATTACGCTTCCCATTTTCGCTGAGAAAAGTGTTAAACGCTACGATCGTTGCCATACTGTATCCATAAGCGAGCTAAAAATAAGAAACTAAGTGAACGACTCGAAGCGAAACAAATAAATAAACTCGTTCTATGAATCGATAGACCGGCAATTCTTGGCAGTGTCACGGAGAAGCACGATCGCTTTCGTTCCTGCTCGGAAACTGAATTACGCTTTCCCATTCTCGCCGAGGAAACTGGTAAACGGTGCGATCGTTCCGTTACTCTATTTCTAAGCAGGCTAAAAATAAGAGAGCAAAGTGAACGGTTCGAAGCGAAACAAACAAATAAACTTAATTCGCTTCGGCGAACCGATACCGGCGATTCCCAGCGATGTCACGGAGAAGCTTGATCGCGGTTCTCTCATTTCCGCTCGGAAACTGAATTACATTTTCCCATTTCCACTGAAAAAGTGCTAAACGGTGCGGTCGTTCCATTACTCTATTTCCAAGCAGGCCAAAAACAAGAAACCGGCGAGCGGTTCGTAGCAAAACAAACAAGTGAACTGAATCTGCTTCTGTGAACCGATAGAGAGACTGGCACTTTCAGTCGGTGTAACGGCGCCCGTTTTTTCCCTCGCGCCCGATGCGGCGGATGATTCTTCCCGAGTTACCTCGATCTTCGAGTCGGACACGTTTTTCTGGCCGGCGAGACACCGGTGCCCGCGCGAATCGAAAATTCCCCGTGGAAAGTGGGTCGTACCGCGCGCAATCGCGCCTGCGTCGTAATAGCGCGACGGTACTGTTACTGACCTACCTGCAACGCTTCCGTTCGGCTTAATTAACGGCCGCTCGGGGGAGAATCACGGTCCCGACGACGAATCCGCCGCTCGAAAAAACCGGCAGCGCTACGCCGGACGGCGCGCGGCTGATTTATTACGAATTAAATCGCTCGCGCGAGCCACGCGGCCGCACCGTAGATGGAGAGAGAAGAGCGCCGCGCGTTAATTATCCACCGTGGATCACACGATCCGATCGGGCACACGCGCCGGAAGTGACGCAACAAGCGTGTACCCGCGACTCGGTAAATAAACGACCGCGCACCGGTTCCGAACCCGAGCGACGCTGAGCCTCTTCCTTCAACGAGGTGAGCTGGTCCTGATCGTCGGATTAGTGGGAGCTGATTAGAAAATTGTCTCCCTATCGATCGCAGTGCTTTCCTTATATTTCCTGTTCCAACTCGAACGAGGCCGACATCGAATCGGTAAGATCGGTGTAACAGTCCCTCGAGTTCAGGGGAATTTAGACTTAGCAAACGTGTTACTGTAGTTCTCATGGGATTTTCGGCGAATCGGATGTTACTCGCTTTCCATTTCTTTTTTATTATAACAAGGTTTTTAAGTTTATTGGTCATTTCTTTTAACGATATTCAAGCTGAATGTCTATTAAGAGATCCATGAACAGAATATTGATTCTAAGTTTGAACCGTTAGTTCTCTGTTAAATCTGAACCGATCCGATTCGCGTTGATTTCCGATTTGTACATCATCCTGAAGTTTATATTTCATTTCTACTTGGATCTAGACGGATTCCGCAGACGACTACAAATGAGAGAGGGACAGCAGACACATTTGGAGACTTAAGAATAATGCATACGATAATAGGAATCGGATTTTTATGAAAGATTCACCGACACTCGGACTCAAGCTGCTGCAGTGTTCTTCTAGGTGCACGATCTGGTCTGCCACGCGTCGTATAAATAATTCCTCGGTCCTCGACACGATTCTTCGAGTGGATTCGCCGGATATCGTCGGCCACGGGTTCCTCGGTGCCCGAAGAGGCAGCGAGTCCTTCTTCGTCTCGAGTATCGGATTCGCTCGCTCCGAGAATCTTTCTTTCGGTGCTAAACCCGCCGCGCCTCGGAGTCGACTGGCCTCGCAGCCGGGGAAAACAACGCCGATAATTAGGTCGAATACAAATTGGATCGCGGGCGACTTCGATCCTCCTGGCACGGATCGGGCCCGATTATCTCGCGCGTGGGCGGGGCGAGCGCGGCCGTGTCGAAAATGAGATCCGCTCGCGACAGCTTCTTTCTCCTGTGACGAACGACGGCGCTGGGGCTACCGAATTGGTCGAAGTGACCCGTTTCAGGGTCATCGATCGGTGATTAATCTGAACTACTAAACAGATTGATTTAGAAATTCGCAAACTGAATTCTTAACAGAGGAAAGTATTCAAAAGTCACCTCGACTATTCGGTAGTTTTAACATAAATAATATTATTGCTTATCGGAGAATCAGATTTGATTCGTGTTACAAAGGTACTCACGGTTTAATTGCGCTCTATCTTCGATACGGTCGAATGTTCACCCGTTCGCGATACAATGCTGGCGACAGTCTCGATTTATTCGAGATTCCAAGCTTCGTTGAACCAGAGAATTATCTCTACTTAGAAATTATGTTCGAAAACCGGCCTCGATGTCTATGATTTCTAGCCGGGTGTTTTGGTAGCTCAGGATTCTCGCGTTAAACGGATTCACGCGATCAAGTGCACGCAGCTTCGCGCTAATCGCGTTGGCGTTACTCTCCCCGTAAACACGGGCTAGGCGTGTCTCATCGTTAGAAAGTCCTTTCTTCGTTTACTGGCGTCGAAATCGCATTCCCCGCGAGCTCGATCCGTGAAAAATTCTAACGCGTCCCAACGCCACTCCGCTTTCTACCAGGGATCTCGCCTAACTAGATCTTAATCGCATTTTAACACGGCTTCTTACGTACCGGTGATGGACAGTCGAAAACAGATCGGTTACATAAATTACTTAACGTCAATTAGAAACGATCCGGATCGGTTGCAGCCCCGGATTATTTCAACTTTGTCTCTGCAATCTGCCGTTATCGGTTTACCCCGCACTGGCTGGCCGGTTCTCTAACAGCGGTTCTCAACCGTTTTCGTTCCTCAAACGACGCAACATTGTTTGGCGGACCGGTAAAGAATTAGAGAGAACGTTTCGCAAAATAAATCGCACAATAATAAACAAACCTTCACGCTGAAGGAGAACAATTTGAAATATCCATTCTTGGTAACAAAATTAAATCGGTCTATATACACATGCATACGTCAAATACAGAGTGTCGGTCTCACTGATTTTTCCGACATATTCGGTCGTTGCACAGAAAAATGTTCAATCAGAAATCGCATACTTTTGTAGTCGTTAGGACTACATCGTGACCTTACGATGACCTTTATTCTCGAAACTTTAGTTCCGATCTAGTATAATTCGCTGTGTTTCAAGCTAACATTTTCCTTGATGAACACAGAACTTGAAAGATACAGGTCCAAGGTAAAGTCGTATGAATGAAAAGCATTGTTTCATTGAAATTCGGAACGGATACCGTTATTCCTCCGCAGATCGGCAGTTTCCGGCGTGCCAGCGGTTGGGAGCCGCTGCTCTAACCCACGGCGACTCGCGTTAACTCGCCGCGAATCGAATTTGACACGGATCACGATTAAAATCCTTGGTTTCTAGCCTGGGGTGATCATCGCTCGTCGCGCGTAATCCTCTTTCGTATTAGCGACTTTCAGCGGCGCGGCGCGGCGGCGGCTAGTCAATCGCGTTCAGCCGCGCCGCCAAGAGCCGCTAATGCGAGGACGGCCTAAGCGTGATCGCGCTGATCCGAGTCCTCGAACTGAACTTAATTTTACAGTCATCGGTGTCGGTTTCAGAGTGGAGCGCGTTTAGAAAAAACCAGCGAGCTGGCCCCGAGCCGGCGTCCGCGCGCAGTCGAGTGAAAAACGGCCGGCGCTCGAGGATCAATCGCAACTCGACGGAGGATTCCCAGGGGAACGTTCTTCCTAAATCTTCCTAAATCTTGCTAAATCCTCCTACATCTTGCTAAATCCTCCTAAATCTGATCGATGGAAGGACGACGCAGAGAGTTCCACTACGTCACATCACACCGGGTCCAGGATCGTCGCGCCGCGGGTCGACGAGCGCGACGTCCCGCCGCCATCTAAAACAGGGTGGTTCTGCGACGTAGCGGCGATCCCTGCGCCGAACGAACCGCGACGATCCTCGCTGTTGAGGAAAGATCGGCGGGAGAACCTGCTTCGACGATCTCTGAAACGATCTAGACGTTTAAGGCGAACTTCGCGCGAGCGGTTCGCGAGGAAACGCCGCAGCGGCGATTGCTTCGCAGCGACGAAAAAACGAAGTTCTTCCACGTGACGGAGAGAACGAGAGAACTTCGTGTTTCAATTCTTCCGAGACAATCGCAGCTGCGACATTTTCCCGCAGCTCGTTCGCGCGCGTATGGCCCAATCGCGAGTACAGAGAAGAGCGACAGAAAGAGAGGAAGCGAGAGAACAGACGCGGAGTTTGACCAGAAAAAGTAGCGGAAAGACTCGGGTGCGAGTTGAAAAATGGCCGGGAACGGCGCGACGCGTTTCGAGCAACGGTTCGTTTAACGATTCCGCCGCGGTTTAACGAGATCGTTACTCTCTCGCGCGAGTCGATTTAGCGGTGCACACCATAAATCCGTGTCGCGCCGGATTGTGGATATCGGCACGGTTGAATATGATATTTTATAGTGTTCTTGTTAGGAACACGGGAACGAGAATACAGGATCGATTATTCGAACCGAGAAACACCTGAAATCTCTTGTAACGGGAAACCACGGACGGAGAGTCGAGCTTCTATGTACCGTTTCGAGTTAATGGATAGAAACACGGAGAACGACGAAATCGGGTTATTAATCTATAGTTATTTCGGGTTATCGAGATCCGTCTCTGAAAAATAATTGCCCTATTTTGTGATGAAGATTCACCGTGGAAAGTGAATTGATTAACGAACAATCGCAGCCTTATGGTTCTTACGGTGCAGCAAACCGATTTCGTACGGGAATGGCAGCTCGTATTCGGAGAGAACAGAATGTAACTGTTCGCCGAAACGAAGAACTGGCGGCGGGACACAATAGAAATCTGTGACAAGGCTATCGATGTTATTTTACACTTCATCTTCCCTCATAAACGGCGAACATTGGAAGCGGCCCAACGCTACGGCCACGTAACTTTCATCGTTCAAGTCTACGGCTGCGGAGAATTATCAATCTGTCGTTACGAGATCTTTACGAGGCCATAAATTAGCGATTATGCTGGAAATTAGCGTGCACGAGCGTATTAAAATTATATTAAGTCACGCGATCGACGCGTTCTCCGCCATTTTTCACCGCTAAGCAATATCACTCCCCGTTCGCCGCGCTCCCTCGTTTCAGCGAGGATTAACGCGGCCGGGAAAGATGGGACAGGCCGCGCAGTCGATCGAGTTTCCCGCGATACACGGTGAAATTTCGTCATTAGTTCTGCACTCCAGTTTTTCACCGGAAATATCCAATGTCTTCTGAGATGCAGACGACATTTTCTTAGATTGAATTAAGAAATCTCACGTGCATTGAGGAAGAGAACTATTTTTTTTCGATATCCCGTACGTTGATGCATTGTACAAAGTTTAATATTAAATATCAAAGTTTACAGTTTTGCTATGTCAAGTCGTTTGGTATCTTAGAACTCTCGGCTTCATCGAACTTCGCGTCGAAGGTTTTATTCGAAAGCTTTCTATTGTCTTCCAGTTCGCTCGTTTGTAAACTGAATTCATAACTCGCTAATACGCTGATACGCATAATGCACTATCTCTCTCGCTGTCGATTAATCTAATACCGAAAGTCGCCGCGCGTTCGAAAAGCGTGACCGGGACAAGAAACGTTCAATGGTGCTTTACAGTTTTCTACTTGCAACCTCTGTCTTTTCTTCTGCGAACTGTATGATCTAGATGACTAATTCGGTAGCCTGATTGTCAGACCTGTATTAACGGTCGGTCGAGTCGTACGATCGAAACAAAAGAGAAACAACCGCTGCGCTCGTCGCGTTATCGAGTTATACGAGGCCGCGATCGATACGTATTCACGGCTCATTGGTCACGCGCGAAAGCGATCGCGCGCGCGCGTCTTTACGCCCGGACTAACGAGGCGAATTAAAAGCCGGCCGGGAAATCTAGAAATTTCGATCCCGCGCGGGCCCGTTGCGAGATCGCTTTCGTGCGATCGTTCGATTTTTCCAGTGAAAGTTCCGCGGCGATCGAAGCCGCCTGCTGCTCGCTCGATATCTCGGTTGCGTTATCGAAAGAACGCCGATTATTCCGCCGGTTTGTTCCGAGCTGACTCTTATTACTAGACCGCGGTTCTTTATGCGCTTATAGATTAGGAAACTTATCGAACATAACGATCGCGGCGATTCGAATTCTATTTGATTCCGTTTTTTCCCCCGCGGTGGAACTACTGTTCTCCGTCACTTTTGTTTTACGGCTAGCGAGAGACCGTAGAAGGAACGCCTACGAGCTATTTTAAATAAATTAAGTTTCGCGCGCGTTTCGGAGTAAAGATCACCTCAAATTACAACCGCGCTACCGACGTTTCTTTTTTTTAGGATCGCCGCTGCTTTCTAATATTCGGTATGTCTGCGAAGAATGGGGATTTGCATAAAAATTCGACCCGATCTTTATCTTCTTATTCTAATTGCTGAAAGGCTTCCACGCGAGGAATGCGCCGCGCTGCATAGCTTTATTAAAAGCGATCGTGCTCGCGTTTGATAAGTAGTCACACGAGGTAATTTATACACGCATAAATAACGCTCCTTTTATTTCGCTGTCCGCAGTTTTGACTGGTGCACGCACGAAAAAGGAAATGAATTCAGGGGAATGATTCTGCATCGCTACCGCGTGGCAGGAAAGGATCACTCGCTATTAGGTTCCGGTATCGACAACTGGTTCGGTATCGACTTATCGGATTAAGATAAGCAATGATCGGTGTACCGTTAACGCTCCGCGAAGGAGCATTGAACGTCGTTTAAAAATCGCTTCATCGATTGATAAGTTGCTTGTACCAACGATTTTTCCGGTCGGTGTTTATAGAATTAGATAAGAGCGCGTGGAACACGAATTCGTAAATAGACGATAATGCGTTGCAAGACGCAGTAGTCAATTTTCCAGTGCAAATTACCGTGATTAGAAGTCGTGCAACGAATATGATAAAAGCACATTCATCATGCGTATTGAAAACGTCCGAATAAATCACAATTACTGGGGAGCTTGACACGAAGAACATCGAGATACTAACTCAAGGATTAATAACTGTAATATTCCGGTTATTCCTCAAATGCATAATGCGTTAGAAAAATCTGCAAATCGATATGCTTAACGCAAAGAACACCGGAAGCCTGAGAACTCAAGGATTAACCCTTTGAACTCTGTACGCTCCGGTATTGCACCAGTTATAATATTAAATATTTTAATGAATCTTAAAGAAACTACCCTAAAATTATTCGATCTTCCACACATCCAAATTTTCCACTGAGAAGGAAAATAACAGATCGAATACTGGAGTGCTAATGGTTAAACTACAATTTTCTTACTCGACAAGTGCATAACGCATTGAAAAAATCTACAAACGCATTCAAAAACTGCAATATAAAATTTCTCGCTCCAATACATTCTGCATCGTTCCAGCCACAATCTCCAACCCCCAACATTTCTTCGTCTCCAAAATTCCCATAAATCCCAGCGTGTTCAATGCGCACGACGAACGAAACGAGCCAACAGCTACCCGCTCTCCGCGAACAGGCGACGACCGAGGCGGAGGATTCCTCGAATACCGAAGCTCGCGTAGTTACCAACGAATAAACACGTCGGACACGGTTTTTCGAGTATCGGGAACGAGTGGCGCGCATGAATTACTCGCGCCCGCGCGATTGCCGCCGATCCTTCCTAAATCCGATCGCAGCTTCGTGACGCGGAAACTCGTTTCGCGGCCGCTTTTCGCGTCGAATCGGACCAGACTGCTCTCGCCGAGTTTTCCCGGCGAATCCGATTTCGAAACGGGAGGGAAATCCGCTCGAATTTCGCGTGACGCGTCGGGAAAACCAAGCGGGCGCGGGGGAGAACATAAGCGTAATCGAGAAAATTCGAAAGCGCGGTTAATTAGACTAGCATTAAACGATGCGCGCTCGGGCAAGATGTAAACGAGAACGCGATCCCCGGTAATAAGTGCAACTGGTGCGCTTGGCCTGGTATGCGAGCGCGGTGCACGTGAACACCCACGAAGTCTACTCGACGCGTCGCGCCGCGCCGGGATCCATCGCTAATCCGCGAGGCCCTCGAGCCAGCCTCGAACGTGTCGCTAATGAGCGCCGAGCGGGCTGCGCGGTTGCCCGAAATTTCTACCGGAGGCGGATCGAAAATAAGCGGCCACGAGAAACAGCGATTAACATTCAAATTCGACGCGGTTCGTGCCGTAACAGACGCGTTTTAACCCTTTGCACTTGAGAGGTCACCTCGGGGCTCTCGGTCGCCTTTTCATTTGATACGGCGGAATCATTACGTTCGATGTTTAACGTTAAGTTTGCAGGAAGCATCGGTATATGAGGTATCGAAATGGAATATCTTCGTTTCTCAGTTTATGGGAAGGATGTATTCGACAATTCGAAAGATATCTTCCTCCTAATATAAATGACTAATTTTTACGCTGTTTTTCAAGGCTAGGGTGAATTTCACTTGCAAATATCCTATTCATCGAATGGAAGGTCAACGAAGGTCAATGAATGACTCAAAGGAATGACAGGAATCACGCTCTGGTGACATGGTCTTTTCAAACACCGTGTATATAATCTAACATACTCCCAAGTCGATTTTCCCGGTGTTCCAGGGGATTGATCCGAAGAGCCGCGTTGATCAAGCACTTCGTATTCGATCGGTGCTCGAAATCCAGCGACCTTCTTTCTTATCGGCCAGCGGAATGGACGAGGGAACGATCGAGACGAAACCGGGAGCTTGAAAAATTGCTTGAAACGTTGCTCGGGAAATCGCTCGCGTCGCGCGATCGTTCGCCCGAGGTGAGCACTGGAATGCTGGAAGCAGCACTTACGCGCGCGGAACCGTAATAGTACGTCTTCGGAATTGCGCGGCGACCGTTGCAATATATTTTCTTGTCGATCGGGGATGGGCGAGGTCGCGGGGAAGGCGTTCGATAAGAAAATCCGATGACAGCGGAGAAAGGATCGCGCGGCAAAAAGGGAATGGGACTTTCGTTCGGATGGGGATCGCTCGCGAGCAATTACGCGGTCCTCGCAGCGTCGCTCGCGAAAGAAGCGTCCGGCCGATTTTCTCGGGCGACTCGAAAAGTCGGCGTCGAATCGTAAATCCCGATCGGTCGGGCAACTAAGAAAAGTTTCTCCTTGGAACGACTTCGCAACCGCAGCGTCGCTCGTAATTTTTCGCGTGTCGAACTTCGGCTCGCTCTCGTCGAACGGAACAATTATAATAAATAATATTCCGCACGGTGTACAGGCCAGCCGTAAACGCTTCACGGTGTTCTCCCGCGATTAAAGCGTATTTTATTCGCTTCGGTGTGTCCACGGTAGTCGCAGATCGCGCGAAGATCGTTCCTTTCGCGTGAATTCACACGGGAAACGTCTTATTCGAATCCGATGGATTTTTATCGAGGAATGTACGTAATGTACGGGAATTTTGCAACCGACTGTACGCCGGTTGTTTCACTCCGTTGCGGTGATGTCATATCACGGATGCGTTAACAAAGATACTGCGACTATTAAGAGAAGCATCGAGATAGTGCTGATAGTTCTATCTAGCCGGTGGTTCCTCGAAACAAGGAAACGAGACGTTAATCTACGATGCGACGTGAAACTGCGATAAAATGCGTACAATGCTTCGAACTTGATAGTGAAGATGGGCTGCGTGTGTTGCAGAAGTGTGATCGAAATGAATTTTACTTAATTCTGTTTCACTCTGTTGATACACCAAGTGTTATTATAGCACGTGGAAAGTCCTTGAATTATGCGTGAATCATTGCGCAGGAATCTCGAGTCTTTTCTGCAAGAAGAAAGCTACGCGATCGCCGTAATTTCGCGAGTTTACGATCAGCCAGAAGCCTCGATCGATCTCCTTAGACGCAGAAAAAACGGAACAAGCACCGTTAATCTCGATCGAGTTCCTATTGAACGCGAACACGCACGCACGCGATACCTTTTTCCAGGGTCGAGGATAATGGAAAACGAAGTTAATGACAAAAAGTCGCTGGGTCACCGCGCGCACGCGGCCGTCGTCTTCCGCGCGACGTGCACCGGAAAATTTCGCGACGTTCGCTGGAGAATCGACTCTCTGTCGTCTCGAAATGTCGAATCTCGAAATGAGGAAAACAACGAATTCTTCGATGGAAGAAACATCGGAAAATTTAGAGTACCATTTCGTACTGAGAATCGAGGACATCGCTCGAAATTCGAACGTCTTCGACGCGCCTGCTACATTACACAAGAATCATCTCCCATTTCGTCACATTCGGCAACGCACATTGTCACAGGCCCGAGTGGTCATCCTTTCACGCGCGCGGGAATCTCTTCTAAATAACGCGTGGAACGCTATGCTCTACATAAGTGTCCGGCGAAGTTCCCCGCTTTCTTTCTACATCCAGTCGAAACTGCACGGTGAAATTTAATTGAACTGCAAACTTCGTTATGATTTCTAACAGTGCCATTCGACTTTTCCACGAACAGAAGTTTTCTCCGCTACCGACCGGTAGATATTGCTTTCAGGAACAAGCTGTTTATTTCAAATTTGGGAACTGCGGCCGAAAAAAGAATATTTCAGCAAATAAACATCTCTTAAAGCTTTATTCTCATCAACTAGACATTCCATTATAAATCAAATCTCAAAATAAACATTAGATCTACCATCAAATTCAAAAAAAGAAACGCACACAGGAAAAATTTCGCTTAATTGACATACCATATTCGCTAGAACAGTACTTCTTTCGACGAGTCTTCAAATTGACAAAGGCAATTACTTACTCGCGAATCGAATAATTTCTCACTGGCTCGACCGAGTTGAACGCGAGCAAAACGGAGTCCCGGAATTCCCGGGGACACGAGCACAGCTCGAGATGATCGCGAGCCCGCGGTCCGATCCATGGATCATTCCGCGGTACCGCCCGCGGGAAACAAGATCGCCGGCGATCGGCGATCGGTCGTTAGCGGAGCCGTTATCGCCATTAAATATGGCGCGTATCGGGTCGCTTTAAACGTCCGTCTCGGATGGGCTCACAGCCGCTCGCGATTCGTTCGACGTCCCTTATCTGCGCTGTGTTATCGGCATCGGGCGCGATATCGCGGACGTTTCTAGTCCCGTATAGCCCTGCAGCTCGGAAAAATCGCGGCGCGTTTCCGATTTGCCGGACAGCGCGACGAGTTCCAAGAATCTAAGCGATCGCCGGGCGTTTCCCGTTCTCCGACGCGGGACGCGACTTCGATGCTCGCCAGCGAGAGAATCCCTTAGCGACGTCGCCCCGAAGTTGCGAGCAGACAGCTCGAGGAATCTCGAGATAACACGGAAGTTCGTCTTTATTGCGTGCAGCGTTTTATTAGGGAAACAGGCTGACGGACGTGTTGCGCGCCGGAATGGCTCTCGCGGGTGTTCACGAGCAGTTCGACCTCGAGATACGATGAAACTCGCGAGCACGGCCGGCCGCGCGTTCCGTTTGTTCGTCGCTAATGCAGGAAAACACGGTACCGTCTAAAAATACGCGTGATTAGTCGCAGGTGCGCGGGCTTTCGCGGCGCGGGGAGTGAGTAAGCGCGATTCCGCGAACGAGCGCGCGATTATGCCGCATTGTGCTCGGCGCTGCTTTCGATACCAGGCTAGGCGGTTCGGTGAAGCACGACAGGGACACGCATCCACTTCCGTCGCGGCTATCTCGAATAACAGACGGTTAATTGCGTTGGCGTCGAGTAAATCAAAGCCGCCACGATTTATCGGCGCGAAGATCGAGCCGCGCTCGCAACGCGGCGCCCATTCTTAACCGTTCGCCGTGCGATATCGAGATGAACTTTCGAAAGTGAAGTTATTTCTATTAACTATGGATATTACTGTTGCTAGATGGAATAACATTTCTATTATTACTGCCGCTTGTCAAGCCAAATCAAATGCCGTGTGTCTGTAACGTATGTGTATTAAGAGATTACAATGACCGCGCGGTTCTCTTTCCCGGTTCATTCGGAGGAATAATAAAGCTTTGAAGAGGGTAGCTGCGAAAGGAGTCGCGAGGGGTTAAACGGTTGCCACGAGGTAACGAGGTCACATGTCTGCGAGTGCCTCTGTCAAGTACGTCTATATAAAACGAAGGCGATCAATAGAAATAAGTAAATAGGATTATAGATTGTTAAGAGAAGTATAAAAACGGATTTAAAAACATCTATAATGCAAGATACGAAAAAACGAATCAGATGGCGAATACAACGGTACATGCAATAAGCAAGAACAAAGCCAATGAAAATTTGAAGAGCCGTAACGTCTTTTGCCGGTGCCTCCATAACGAGGACTCGCGTTGAACGCAGCTGACGGATACGAATGCGCGAACGTCCGTGGCCCGGTACCGAGCGAGTTTCGCAGGCAGCTTTTCAATTTTCGCGGCGCGACGCTCTTCGCTCCCCGCGGACCGGACTAACGATCGAGCCAACGCCGAGCTATTCGTCCGTGAAACTCGCAACCCGATTTCTGGCCGGCTCTGTACAAGACAGGAGAGCGAGGATAATGAAATACGACCGGACACCCGGTGATTATTTTTACAGAAATAAACGTACGGAGAGAGTCGTGGCGCGTTTTTGCGGCGAACCAAGAACGGCGCGGCGGCAGGGAAGGAGAAAGAGAGAGAAAGACAGAGAGAAAGCGTCGCGTAAGGTAGGAAGGAGAAGAGCCGAACCGTTAATTACAACGGCGTGATTAATAAAACAAGGTGAACCTGTCTCCTCTCTCCCTTTACCGGCATTCGTCACTGGGCGCAGCCTCGACCAACGAGATCTCGACTTCCGAACCCAGTTACTCGCAACGATTCCCCGAAGTTCCACCTCGTTCCAACGAGCACGGGCAGACCCTCGAGAGCTTTCTCGTTCTCACGATCGATCGGAAGTGCGCCGCAATCCGGCGAGGCCTGAAACGTGTCTCTGGAACGGGGAACGTACGCGCAATTATCGAATCGTCGAGCGACAAGGAGAAACAGAGGGAAATCGACGGCGATCAACCGATCCGTCTACTTACGCCGCTCGGCGAGATGCTAAGACGACAAACCGTCCGGGTAGCCTTGCACGTGACTCCTCATTCGTTCGTTACTCGCGCAAGCGCCGTGCGGTATTATAAGGATTTATTCCGTCGTCGAAAACCTCACCTCCATACGAGCACTCGTCACCGACTGCCCTCCGACCTTCCTTTCTTCCGTTCGCTCGCGAACATCGCAGCATCGCGGAGCAGTCCCCCTCTTCGACACCCAACACACACATCCTTATAATACGCAAGTAGCACATTTTCTTACATTGTGTAGATACTCGTTCGCGATATTTCTGGATACTTCGTCAAAGACTAGAACAATGACGCGTAATTAACCCTCCGCACTCGGGGTTCCGAAGGGTGAAACACGGAAAGGCTACCGTGACGTTACCGAAAAAACGGACGCGTCTTATCACTTCGTCCACGCGGTGCGAGAAGGATCGATCGGTCGACGTAGCGATTGCCGAGGTACCTGAACGGGAGATTCTCGATAGATCCGTGCAACGGTGGAGGCGTTGGACGGCTAATTCCTGTCTGCGAGAGCGTCGGCGTGTCGCGCCAATCGGAATCCACTGGAATCCTCTCGTGTTCGGTCCAGCGGTTCAAAGGTACCGTCGACCAGTCGATGGCGTCGATCGTAACCACTCGATTCGAGGCGGCGGGAAGAACTGAGACCCTCTGACCGGGCGTACGCAGCACGCGCGCTCGCGACGTGCAACTTTTCGCTTACGTCGTTGGACCGTTTCTCGGGATCGTCTCGTGTTTCCAGTCGCGGGGCGGCGAGAGTCGTCGACGACGTCGTGTCGCGCGGGTGGCGGCGGTTCGAGTGCCCGACACCGGGCACCGCCGGTTCTCAGGCACCGTCAGCGTCGTTGGCCAGACGATATCGCTCCGCGCCTTATCTGCGCGAGCGGAACAGAGACAGGCCTGTGCTCGGCCGCAGGACGGCCGGGAAGTTGACGCGAGGGAGGCTCGAAAACGAAAGCGACACGGCCGAGCGGGGATCTGGCAACCTGATCCGTCATTTGCGTCGCGAGGAAACGAATACGAACGCGGCGAGGGACGTGTCAGCAGCGTTGGTAAATACGAGGAAACGCGGGGTACCGTTCCGGAAACTGCCGTTGGCAGATGACTCGATCGACTTGTAAACATTCGATTGCACCTGGTTTTCGGACATCGAGATCGGTATCGGCACGTAGAATCTGGAGTTATTTTGTACGCTGGGATTTCGTAAGCGTGCAATCGAACGGTGAGAGCTTGTTTCGACTTTGCCTTCGCTAAGGTTATCTTACAATCTGTATAAAGTTCAGTATCTATTTTAAGCGTATACCACTCGATGTCTCGATGATAGAGAGGAGTTTTTCATCATGTCAGACAGTTCTCGTAGGAGTCGTCATTGCCAATGCAGCCGATATCACCGATATCGTTGTTGCGTCAGTATCCACGAGGTATCGATCAACTACGAATGAAACTACGATAATCAACTACCGAGTTTTCACCGGAAGATCAACGCGCAACTCGAGACACAGCAGGTTTCCATTCCGGAAAGTCTTACGATCGCGGTTCTCGCGTAAGGGTCCTTTCCAGCCGATCGCCGAACAGATCGTTTCGCCTGAAACGAAAGCGCGTACGTCGAAGCGCCGCGCGGAGCTCGGTTAATCGATCAAAGACACGAGTCGACGGTTTCCCAACTTCCGTCGCAGCTCCGCCGTGAACGCGCCCTTAGCCGACCGCGAATCGAGCTATTAAAAGTCTTCCCGCCAGCCGAGAGTTATACGCCAACGTGCGAATTGGTTCGAGCGAGGGGAAACGCGAGGGGTCGAGTCGATTAAACCGCAGCCAGCTCGCGCCGCGCGTTTCTTTCCTCGGCGGCCTGCGCGTGTTTATTTATTCGGCGCGATAGAGCGAAGATGAAAGAGGCGGGAGCTGATCGACACAGGCACCGTCGCGTCAGCGCGACCCGAATGCAACGCGCCACCTTATCTGCCCCCCATTCGAGAAAATATCATTCCGCGAACGGCAATCGCGCGGTGGATTCGAAGATTCGAGAGAGCCGCGATACGCCGCGAGCGTTCTAAGAGGGGCGCGCAGCTTTGATTATTCGTCAAAGCGTTCTTTGGTGGTCGATTCACTTCCGCCGTGGAAGGGGAGCGCGATAGGCACTCGATACCCTTGCTATTTCTGCCGCGGGTTGACGTCGACGAAGAACCTGTTAATGATACCTTAACGATACCATCGGAATATTGTTCACTACAATATTATCGATAGATGTTTACAGATAACATCGACAATCGTATCTCTATTCGATTACAAAATTCTGGGAATTCCGTCGCCAGCCGTCGCAGAGGATGTTTTTCGTTGAAAATTGAATTTCAGCTAAGTGATCTTATCTAACCGAACTCTGTCTCCTGTCGAAACGATTACTCGCAAATCCGTGGCTCCAGTTCACTCGGAAACGAGAGATACAATGAGAAGATGTTACTCTCAGTTCCTCGTTCAAGCACGCGTTTAAATACGCCTCGATCCATTTTAGCTTTCGCTTTTTATTCGAGCGCGTCTCGAACGCTGTTTACCCAGAAATTTTCCGCTTCCGATCACACCCCCGTGAAACGAATCTCTCCGGACCCGGACAGAGATATTTCCAGCGACGGTTTCCCGGACTCGATACACAGAATCGTCTGCTATTTACGCTAACGACGTTTCCCGACAGCAAGGGGATGGTTAAGCTCGGAACTCTTAAGGGCTCGGCCCTCCGGGAGAACGGGGAACTGCTGACGCGGCTTATCCGTCGACCGAAAGTGGTCAAAACCGGTGTTCCCCGTGGCGAGGCTAAATAAAAAGCGTCTTGGCGCGCGCTGCTGCAGACGGGTCCGGCGCGTTTGAAAGGGAGAGATTCGTTTTCCCTCGAATTGGATCTGATGCCTTGAACCTTTAAAGGATTGGTACCTTTCCTCAAAATAATCATCCCCTTTTATGAAACGTTTATGTACGTCGAGGGCGCGTCTGGTTAGACAGGATATAAATCGGTAGTCATCGCGGATGAAGAAAAATTATAGAACAGAGACACTTGAAAATGCAATTGCATTTAAGATCACTGAATGTTACAACGAATACGTATCTTAATTACTCGTTAACGGAACCCGTGAATTCGACGGATATTGAATGGTTCAAACATTACCTGGTAACAATTTAAGTCGATTTTAATTGACGCAATTTCGCGAGTGCTCAGTTCTCTGTTCTTGAAACCCTAATTCCCACGACCTATATGAAGAAAAACGTAGCCTTCTAGGAACGATAGAATAAATATCCGTGATTCCAGTGCAAAACCTTCGTTTCCCAAGATCTAAACAAACGAGCACCGAGTTCCGCGCAATTGCAACGAACTGCACGATAACTCTCCGTAAACCTAGCGTTAACTACGACCGACGATTCCTCGCTTCGAACAAAGCGTCGGACAATTATATCTTTCCGAGACGTTTGCGACACGATTCAGCGTACGAAAGCCCGGTATCGCCGATGCGGCAGCGTTCGCCCTGAAAGGGTTAAACCGGGCGTTGCGTGCGATCTCGGAGGAGGAAACGGCGCGGAAACGCGTGAGAACCGAGGGACCGCGAGAGAGAGAGCGAGCGATCGTTTAATTGCGTCGCGGCGCGATGCAGCGCGTAAACGTATCCCCGTGAACGTGTAACCCGTGTGTAGGCGAAGCGTCGCGCCGCTGGGTTCGCCACACGCACGCGTGCACCGCGCGGTCCGCTAATTACGAACGGGCGCACCGTTGATCAGAGCCTCCGCGGCCCCGTTACAACCCCTCGCGAGCGTAACTTTCGCGACGACTCGCCTTGCCCCGCGAATCGGCTCCCGGGTGGCGTGTAATAAGGTCGCGAACCTAATTGACGCGACGCCGATACGTTTTCGCGTCCCTGCTTCTAAACGAGTCGCTCGGAAAACCAATGCGGTTAAACTAGATTCACGGAACTCGAGAGTCTGAGGGATTATTGACATTTTTAAACTTCATTTAGTAGTTTCAGTCGAGTTTCAAGCTATAATTTTCGCGATTTATGGAGAACACGTAGTTTTCTGGGAATGATGGATAGTTTAGAGTAAACGATCGTTAATCTAGTGTTGAGACTAGGGAAGAAAGATGAGAAAATTCATGTTTTGGCTTCTGAGCGGGTTATGGAATATATTCAGAAACTATGAGGGCCTTCTGACCTAGAAAACACGAAGGAACGGATAAGAGGATATCCAAAGAAACAAGAAAGCTGCAACCGATGAACAGCCGAAAGTGTAAGCACCAGGAATTTGTAACGAGAAACTGTCCAAATGTTTGCAGCTGCGGCGTGGCTGCGGAACGACGAAAACCACGTTGCCAGTCTCCAAACTTTTCCCTTTAAGGGGTGAGCCGTCCCTTCTGGGGTAGACTCCCTATCGCGGAGGCGTCAACACCCCCGCAAGATACAAATATTTAATCGATCGGGGAACCAGTGAAACCGTTTCACTCCGTCGAAACCGTCTCCAAGAGGGAGTAAACCACGATAGAAACAAAACGTTCCGAAACTATTCGATAAAACCGCGTAATTTCGACTAATAACGACTAGGCTGCTTAATCCTATGCATTACGCAATTAAGAGCAATACACGGGATAAGGAGAAACATACAAAATATTCAAAGTGTAGCACTGTTAATAGCACCTTTTAGGAAAAGCTACGTATACTCCATAGTAATTATATTTTCCCACTCGCGTTATCACTAGAACTACCGAGGATTTAATACGACTGATACGTAATCCCTATAAAAATTCTAACAGTAGATTATTTTCGGTTTCTTCAGACATTCATTACAGTATTCAAGTCAAAGCTATTTATTCTCAAGATCATTTTGAATATTCAATGCTTTTAAGATACCAATAATTGTGAAACAAAACAATCGAAACCAGTCATTTTGACTGATACGGTAGTTCTAGTGTTAAAAATCTGCATTCGCGTGCGAGTATTTAGTCGAGCGACGACGTCGCGACGAAATTGCATTTCGTACGCGAGGAGAATTCCCGAATACGATTCCGCTTTGGCCGAGCATCGGAGTAACGCGATCGCGCAACGCAAATCCGAGTGTTGGCCGGCCGATTCGTAGAGCTCGGTACGGATATTAATTCAATGGAGCGCGAAGCCAAGGTCCACGTTCTTCTGTCTATCCACGTGGGATACCTATCCGTTACCCCACCCATTTAAGGTATGCTCGGTAGTCCTGCCGGCGCGAGCGTTAAATTTAGGCGTGGTTGTGCCCGAGTTGCATCGGGGGCCCACGGGCTTCAATCGCGAGTATCGAAACGGCCCGTAAACCGTCCAACGAAACACGATTCCACTCGATAGAGTAAATTTTCCACGCATGGCTGTGCTCGGCCCGCGTCGAACGCAAACCACGTAGGAATTATTGCACGCCGGGGTACGTACGGTTCAGCGCTAATTACAAACGAGGTACACGCGCTCGGTACAACGTTTCTCCACGATCCTCTAGCCCTATTAAGAAGCTTTACCGGTGTAACTTACCTCTCCCGCCTTGGAATCGGGTTATGAACCCTGCATAGCGGAGGCGTGACTACACACCGTTCAACGATATCCGTTTTTCATCTGTTACCGTCGCCGTTCGCTCGATTCCTCGAAAATCCCGCGCACAGTTCTCGCGCGCTGCATCTATTACCTCCAACTGTCCGCGAATGAAACGTCGAGGCTCCTTTTCAATCCCGTGCACGCTTCTCCTCGATGTAGCAACAGAACGAACCGTACGATAAATATCCGTGAACGTAGCGTTAAATGATTTCATTCGGGACGCGCGTTTATTCCCTCGAGCAAACGTTTCTTCGTGTAGACACTCGTCTTATCGTCTATCCGACACCTTATCAGCTGCGAAAACAATCGGATAGAATACGATACGAGGACTCGCTTTAACATTTTCCACGCGATTCCGCTGCTTTCTCGGAGAGCGTAAGTCACGGTCGCGAGAAAACGCTTTTTTCCTTTCCAATTTCTTCCAGTGTCTGAACTCCGTGCTCGAAGAGTATGACCAACGATCCGAATTCCAGTTGCGTTTGTTCCACTGCCCCTGATCAATTCTCAGCGTTGTTACGAAACGCGGCAAAAAAGAGGGAAACGGGGAGAAGAAAATAGAGAAAAACGCTCGCCGGGCGAGACGAGGAAAGTGAATTGGAACGGGAGAAAGGTTTTTCGACGTCGTCGACGAGTTGGCAGCGAGCTGGCCGACGCTTTCACGCCGATTAAACGGCGCGCCGGTCGGCGTGATAATTAGCCGGATACGGCAATTAATTCGGCGCTCGTACGCGGGCGCGGGGGTTTTTCTTCGTGAAAGGACGGGGCGTCGCGCGCGATTTCGAAACCGTGCGCCGGATCACGCTCGTTAGCCCTCGTTATCGGCCTCATCGCCGACACCGCGCAACGATCGCGATCTGCGGCTTCGATTTACCGCGGTCCGATCGATCCTCGATCAACCGCGGGCGAATCGTTTCGCGTCGACCCGTTGCGATCGCGCGAATCGTTCCGGCGAGCGCGTTGCCACGGGATCGACGGGGATCGAATCGAGTTCAGCGCGCGCTCGCGACTCGAATTCGAGCCGATTCCGATATCCGGGTTTCGTTTTACTGGTTTACGGGTAGCGCTAAGTAGACTGCTAATCCTCGCGCAGTTTTAGACGCTCGAGAACGTCGTTAGGATAAAAGACAGTTTAACACTAGGTTTACGGAACGCGTAAATTGACGCATATTGGATTCTAGAAATATTATTTTGTAAATGTTTACGTCGATTTTGATTGACGCGATCACACTGACGTGTACCCCAATTACCTGCTATCGAATCTCCAGTTTCCACAATTTAAATAAACGAGCATCGATTCTTTTAGGAATAATAGAATGAAGTGTACAATAAATGCCCGTAAACCTATTGTTAAACTAACGAGCATCGTATAAAGCACATCGCTCAGGATATTTCGCGGGGTTCTCGACCGGCAGTGGAACTGGAAAATTAACTCTTGATTTTTAGATACTCGTTTGACACAAAGTAACAAGCACAAACGACGACCGCTGGTATTTATTACACAAAAGGTGAATCACCACGGGTAGACAAATTGTCGAGTGAAACTGTCGGGTCTGGAACTGAGCACACCTCTTCGCGAAGTCGGACTAGAATCTGAGACTAATGTTTGCGGGAACAAGTAATTAGCGGCGTGCGCTGGGTAATTAAAAAAACGAGGAATAACGAATTTCGCTCGCCGGGGTGAATGCCCGGCCTCGTGCTCGCAGGAAGAGGAAGAAAGCGGGCGACTGATGTAAGTTGATTCATCGTTGATCTTTCTCCGCGAGACGCATCGTCGCCTTGCGGTTTCGCTAGGAACTTCGATACTAATTAAGGCTACTATGCGAGGAAGGTAATGCCTGCACGGGTCGGTGGATAAGTCTCGATCCAAGCTATCAGTCTACCGTTGGCTCGCTCACGCTTCCCCAAGTATTCTTCGATTGTTTATTATTTTCCTTTGTGTTACTGTAAGGTCTATACTGTACTGAAATTGTCCCAAACAGGATAGGTGGTAGGAGAACATTCAGTAGAACAGCATATAAACAAAGTGAGTAGTGCGAGCGAGAGCAATCGAAATTAGCGAATTGAAGAGTAGCGAGCGTGCGTGTAGAAGTGGAAAAGTTCTTTTTTATTAACACTTTGACTGCCACGTCATCCGAATTCGGGTGACACCATTTTTACATAAACTTAACATTCGTTTTCTCGACAACGTATCGAATGAACCGAATTCTGTTAGATACGTGAGATACAAGAAAGACAGTAGAGCAGTCGTTAAGAAGAATTTTGACTGTTTAGTTTCTGCTTTATTAAGAAAATAGTTTCAACTGCATGCGAGTTTCGACGAGCTATTACTTGGCAGTCGAAGCGTTAAGGGTTAAAATAATGTTTGATCGAATCGAGAGAAGTACGATGGAAGATCGAGAGCGTGGATCGAGCTTAAGCGTCGCGACATGCACCGGCCAAGAGGAAGCGCAGCCAAGACCGCGGACAAGCCGGAGTATATCGAAACGGTTCATTGTGAGCCGAACAATGACCGAGTGGCCAAGTGCGAGGGTCAGGGGCGCGAGAAGCAAGGGAAAGAAACACTCCAGACCGTGTACAACCGAGTGTTCCGTGCCGCCAGCCTATACCGGCCCACGGCGAACGCTCGAGCACCGCCGCGGCTGAACCCTCCCGACTGCGCTAATTTTTCCACCCCTTTGTTCCTCCTCGGCCTCTCGATTAACCATTCTCCCCCCCGTTCCCGCCGAGGAGATTTCCAATTCGAATCGCGTTTATTTTACTTTCAAATATTTACGCTCCCCGGCTTGTCCCTAAATAAATGATTCTTTCGAATGGTTCTATTAGTAGCTACGTGTTCCTTTCATCGTCGTTCTCTTTATGGTTTCCTCTATGTTAATTTCTATTGTTCCGGTGCACGCTCGGCGTAGTACGCTCCGCGCGTATGTATGCCCGTCATTGGAATTTTTATTGAATCAATTATTTCGATTAATCCCTCTCCTCGCGGAGCCGAGTTATACAACTGATGAAGACTTCCAGCGGAATTTCCTGAATTGCGAGCACTCCCCGGTTCACATCGGCCGAAGGGAAACACAGTTTTGCATTTATGAATATTGAACCAACGCGCGGCCGACGTACGCTCGCGATGAATACATGATGCCCGTTCTTGCCGGGGAATAATTAACGATAAAGTAATCCCCGCGGATCCGGCATTTTTGCCAGGCGTACGCGACGAACCGTCGAACGATGCTTTTAGTTTTATTAGATTCCCAGCGTCGAAACGCCACCTATTCGGTGGAACGGTAATCACCGATCGTTAACATTGTCGCTAAAGATAATCTCTGGTTTGTCGCGGCTCTCTAAGCAGCATCTGCCGGGTCGACCAATTTGCCGGGGCCGAACGAGCTTTTTCGAATCCGCCACCGTTACTCGCCGCGCCGTCTTTTCGAGTTGCTTTAACGGCATCGAAACTTATCGTCCGCCGGAGCCATTATAACGGGCAGCTATTTTAACGGGCGCCTCGGGATTTTTCATCGATTAGACCGCGCGATGCAAATATTTTCCGTGCTGCCATCTCCCGCATTAAATTAGAAAACATTACCGTGATTGACCCACATCGCAACCGTCCGGAACTAATTTCGATTCTAATTGAACGTCCGGGCCCCGGCGATAAAACGCCAAACAATGCGTCGTAAAAAGCACAGTTTCCAGAGAATTATTCGGCGATTGAACTGAAATTCTTCAACCAGCGCACGCATTATAATCGCATATTTATGCTAATCCCGGGGCAATTAACGTTCGTTAACACGCTGGCTACCGCGGTGGTCTCCGGCGATCGGCTCGTGCGAATCGCTCGAACAGGACGCTCGATCTCGGGGAAATATATTTCAATAACGCGAGTGGTTAGATTCTAATGCGAAAGGGGGAAACGTAACTTTTAATAATTAATTGTTGTGCCGAACCTCGCTTATCTCTGCCACGGGAGAACAAGTAATAAACGCTCTAGATTCACATGTTATTAACCCTTATCTAGCTTTGTACACACGATTCTCTCTAAATTCTATCTGTTTTCAACAAATATGCGAGAAATCTTCAGTACTGTAAGAACAACATTTTTATTAGAAATAACTCCTTTTACGAAGGACTAGTACAAATGAGTTTCAAGTGAGTATCTATAAGTTCTCAACGTATTCTTCGAAACCCCCAACATGAAAGAACGATCTTCTTTTGCACTAAAGCATGTAAATCTATAAATCGATCAAACATCACGTACACATAGAAAACAACGAATCAATACGCGTCCCCGTATCGAAATCCGCAAACCCGCGGGGAAAGAGGCAAACACGCCGTCCGTGTCCCGGCGCCGATCTAAATTCGACGAAGTTGTCTATCGACGTCCGAAATCCAATTCCCCTTCCTATTCCCTTAAGCCCTCGATATCCAGCCTCGTTAAGCAGCGACTGTAACTAGTTTACCCGCGACGCGACGCGCCCTAACTCTCGCTTACGTATTCCCATGGATTAATTTCCGGCGGAGATACAGAAATTTCGCGGGCCCCGCCTCGCTTCTTTTCCCGCGGGGTGCGCCGTGGATCCCTTTCGACAAATTGAATTTTTCTCCGGCGGATTCGGGGCTCGGGGCTCGCCTAACCGTACGGCCCCCGATCAACCTGTTCGCGATTAGCGTCGCGAATCGGCTCGTGTTCGCTCGGGTTACGGCGTCCTGCCCTCGGGATCGATTCGCTCGGCTGAAAGGAGCATCCTCTTTCTTGGAACTTTCATCAACTTTCATCTCGACTTAACACTAGAACTACCGAGTATTTAACCCTTGCGGACGAAGATACGAAACCTTCAACGTATGAAGCTGAATTGTACATCAATTGCTTAATTAATAGAAAGAAAGCAAACTACGCGCTGATCTCTTGCTGTTCGACTAATTAGATCATTTTTCCACGGCTTGGTCTTCCAAACCTGAACGTTTCATCTCACCGAAATGCCGACATCCGTCCGCAAAGGGTTAATACAATTAATATGTGATCCCAATCTATTGTAGCAATAGACTATTTTCAGTTTCTTCAGACATTCATTGGTAACTCTTTCGTAACAGTGACAAATCTTACTCGAGCAGCGTAAAATACGTGACTTCATTCTTATTTCTCATTGATTTTGCTTTATGGCACGGTATATTTGAAATACAATGAAGACGCTCGTGTCGGTAATCCTAAACACTTCCCCGACCACGAGTGCATTCGTGATTGGCAGCGAATCTCGAGGCTCGCGGATTAATTTATGTTCGATCACGTTGCGAGCTACTTTTGCTGACTCGACCGTTGATAAGGGTGAGTTAGTTGTGTCCCATGGACAGTAACGAAAGGTAAACGCGGCTAGGGCGCTACATTATATAAGTCGAATGATTAAGTAATTACGAACGGAGGTATGCTTTTCATAATGACGCGCAACTTGAGCAAACACGAGCGAAACGCTCGAGTTTCTTTGCTCATCTTTAATTATGAGCACATGGGCATCGAGGTTCGATAAATTACCCACTTAACGGGTTAATCGAAACGACCTACGGGTATTAGCACGCACCGTAGTCGCCACTCGAGATCAGGTGGATAAAACTAGCGAAAGACAATATACCTCGCCTCGCTTATAATCAATTAAAATTTTCAAACTCCAGGAAATAGATCTCTATACGATGAATTCGCCTTTACCATCGTGAAAGGATAACATCGCCATTCAATCTCCAAAAGCTATCAAGGGACACCATCAGACACGGTCCTGATTTGATGACAGCTATTTGTTTTGCAGTTTTCACACAGTTCAGTTCTTTAATTAAAAAACACAGATAAAGAAACCAAAAAGTTTGAAATGTTTGTATAAACAAGGTCAAATCATGGGTCCACTAAAACCAGTCCCAAAGTTAGTTCTTTCATCTCAATAAAAATATTCTCGATATTATCAGCGTTTCCTAAAACCATCAACACCATCATAATTATGCGCGATATAGTCTTTATAATATCCATATCACAAGCTGTTCTCCAAATGACCTAAAAATTTGACATTGCCAATCGTTGGTCCGAAGACAATGCCAAAATAAGACTCACACGAGTTGAAATTTGAGTCGCAACAGCCTCCGAGGCCCAAGGTACGCTAATTCGCAGCGCACCCGTGCATCAGCGCGCCAAGGGTCGATACCCGTCGACCGGCGCGTCGCATAAACCCCGGAGGAGCGCTTTTCATCTTCTTTCGCCGCGTAGGCGAGACCATTCCGAGGAAGATCCCGCCGCGTCGCGTGTGCTTCGGCTCAACCCAATTCGTCGGAGATCGGGCTCGGCCGACGGAAGGAAATTACGAGTCCCCGCTGCGAGAGGAGCGAGCGACTCTAGGCAATAATTAAAGTCGTGCAGGCAGCTCGATCGGAGCCGCGCGGCTGCGTCAAGGATCGCGCTAATTGCAGGAGGTCGAGCAAGTTCACGGTAGCGCGGCACGAGAAGGTTACTGTTACTTTTCCTGGTCGACATCTTCTAGCCCCTGTTCCCCTCCGCCGCGGAGAATCGCTCTCGACGATCCTCCGTATCAGTGACGAGCAACCCGCGGCCCTGCGACTGACTGTCCGAAGTCAGCGAGTGAGGAACACGAATCTCTCTGCGACATCGAGTACGATTAAATATGCCGAGTGTGAGTCGTTGAGAAGACAATTAGGTTAACCAGTTAACTGTGGAATTTAGTTGGAAGAATCTCTCATTGTGAGCAATAAAATCAAGTAACGAAGTGTATACTCGTTAAATGCAGGCCAAATGCACTTAAATATATTCTAACGAGAAACTAAAGCGAAACGAAGAAGAATTACATGTTTGTATCAAAAAATAAATAAATCGTTGAAAAAGTTAGCACCATTAAGAGTTTTAAAATGACGTGTACACTCGTCGAACACAGTTAACTGGTTAAGTAGAATTCTCGAATAAATAATATTCTTTTTGGTTATCCAAGGATATGTTCGTTTTTTCTAGGTCAGCCCTTCTTTTAATAGCTCCTGAATATGTTGTATACTTGAAGAAACATCAATTTTCTTAATGGTTGTTTTATGGACAACCGCTTTGGCTTCGCAATCTCTAGTCTAGATAAATTATAATATATTCGATTTAAGCCTGCCGTGTCCTTTGAGTCTACTCAACCCAATCACGTTCTCATTATTTTAGGGATGATTAGGGATGTCTCTAAATGACAGTCCAAAGAATTGTCTAGCCATCGTATTAGCATCAAAATTCCGCGTGTTCAATACGAAGCGAGCAAACGATCGAATTATTCAAATAACAAGGTAAATAATCCTCCTTCGCTGCTCTTCTCCGCCGAAGGTTTCGCGATACTCCGAGACCTCCCGCGAATGATTAATTCCATCGCGACACCGGATTCCCAAATTTGGCCCACTGCGAAAGGTTGCTCATCACTGCTCCGGATCATCCGTCCCCCCGTCCCGCTCCGTTCCTTAGAATCCCTTTCAGTCTCTCGTCGCGGTGCGCCGCGCCACGTCCGGAATGAACTCTCGTTGCAGCGGAGCAACAGAAGGACGACGGAACGGAGAACGAAAGAGAAAAACAGGAGGACGGGGAGCGAGGAGGACAGCGGAAAGACAGCGAAGGGGGGACAGGCAGGGAAGAGAAGCCACGGACGGATGATTGGCTCGTTTCTCGAGATAGCCGCGAACCCGGTCGGTCGCCAGTCGTCGTGGCGTTCGGTAACAGAAGAAACACCGGCGAGCAGAAGCATCGACTCTTCTGGGTTGCAGAAGTTGCGGTACTGGTCTAAAGGAATTACCGTTAGAAGAGCTGCACTCGTCTTACGTGCTTCCTAGACTCCATGTTACACATATATATGTGTGGGTACGCTTCTTTCCCTGGTCTGCGTGCACCGCCGCGCTGTGACGCGCGGTCCCTCCGCGCACGATATACGCGGTGTCTGCCGCGACTTCCAACCTGTTCTCCTCCGCGAGCGGCGCGCTGGTTCGACGATAATTGAGGGACGTCTTGATTGACCGACGACCGATGGATTCCTCGCGTCGATCGCCCCGGCCCGCTGTTAATCGGTCGGCTTAATTCGCGCTGCCTCTCTGCTCGCGTCGCGTGGCCCGACTGCCGGTACGCGTCACCGCGGTTGTTGGATCGCCGCGATGCGCATCGTTGTTTCGGGATTAAGCTGATTGCGCGAAGGAAGTAACGCTTCGAAGGTAACCGGTGAACGCCATTATACTGGCTTTCGCGTGTATCTCTTTGAACGGAACGCACTTTAGCGACGCGATTCTTTCTGTGTCAGCGATAGTTGTGCATATTACAGTCCAACGTGATTGCTTAGGCAATTCTATCAGTCTGAAATCGCAGTGGCATTACATTTGTGATATCCCCGTCGTAGCTGAGGGATTAAGGAGGGTTTTAAGTTTACGCGAAGTTTAGGGACACTGAAGTAGAACTATTTCAGTTCGGACGATAAGTCGATGTAAACAGGACAGTTAAGCACGGTGAAGTTTCTTCTACAAGTAGAAACTCGGCTGTTTCAGGAATCACACCGTTTTAATGCGAAGAACACGAAGTGTCCCAGCAGTGATTTGTCGCGGAGGAGACTCTAAATCCTACGTTCGTTTTTACGAGATGCATAAATCACGAGTTAATCTCGCGAAGACGTTCGCTAAAAAGTCTTCCCGTTTCGTTTTAGTGCGCCATTAGCATTATTAAAGATAATGAATTGAAAGAACAGAACGCGTGTACCGAAGAGACTGCGCTTCGCACTGCAGAGCCGTACTGCACCTAAATTCCTATCCTCTGTTATCCAAGCATTCGCTATCTAATTCGGCCGAATCTAGGTTTCGTATACTTTAACCAACCCTCGTCCACAAAGGGTTGGCATTGCATTCAATGATCTCCAATTCCTAAGATCGACAGGAACACCTATCCTCCCAGGAACAATACAACAAAGTGTACAACGAGCGTCCGTAAATCTATCGTTGAGCAAGCACAAATCACACGAAGCGATTGGTTGCTTCCCAAGCGGTCGAAGGGTCAGCCGCGCCTGGGTCGTTTCGCAACACTGAAATCCCTTGTCCGCGAGAAAAGCGGAGAGTCGCGTGCGACTTGCCTAGTCGGCGTCGAATCGTCAGAGCAGCCTCCGTCCGCCTAGCTGGAAATCGTTGACAAATACATACGTTTACGCGCGTCGATTAACCCTTCGAACCGGAGCTGGCTTTGTCCGGGAATTGATGGGTAATTCGGTGACTCGTAAAACCGAATCGTTCCCGACGAGGGGAACCGGACGGTAAAACGAAAAGCTGGCTGCGTGGCAGGACGCGAGAGGAAGACCAACGCGAGGGCTTTCCAAGGCGAGAGGTCGGTGATCCTCGGCGCCGAGGGCGCGCGCGGACCAAGTCGAAACGTCCCCGCGAGCGGACGCGAGGGGACTTTATCGGAATCGATCAAAAAGGGAACGACGCGCGAGACGGCCCGGGACCACCGCGGCTGCCGCTCTTTGTCCTCTTTTTCCGCGAGTTAGTTTTAGACCCGTTGGCCAGGTACCAAGACTCCTCGGGCTACCGTCACGGTTACGGGGAAGCGCCTCGCGATCGCCTGCGACTTTATTCGACGATCGCACCGTTAAGTCTCGTTGTCACATCGGGAATCGTTCCTGGTATCTGATCAGACGTGCTCCTCGGAGAGAATAGAGTACGTCTTTCGAGGCTGACTGGATTGAGTCGCTCGGCAGCCAACGCGATTCGGTCCATTCTTTGATATTTTCTGATTTTCATCAATCCGAATGGGGTAAATATTCTCTTTAGTTATTCAACGATTCACTTCTTTCTAGACAGCCCTTCTTTTATGGATTCGGAATACGTTGCGTAATCAAAATAAAACATGAATTTTCTCAGTCTCTGAACTCAATTCTCAATAGAAGATTCAGAAGTGTGCGCATCCTTCTTCTTCTTTTAAGGATTCCTATGGTTTCCAGTTTACAAATTTCGAACGACACAATTCAATTAGAGAATTTAGCATTCTTTTAATTTCTCGCATTTTCTGCTCGTTAACCTGCCACGACCTAACCCAGACGCCTAGCGGTCTGTCTTATCGACGTCGTAGAGACAGCTTCCTTAACCCCGAGTAACCTTCTCGATCTCCTGGCACCTGGGAAAATGATAATCGCGTCGAGCGCCGGCGAGGAGGACGGTCGTTCCGCGCGCGTCATAACTGGCCAATCAGTTTTTTGCGCCGTCGCGTTTCGGGGTAAAAAGCTCGCATAAACACCTGTCGTCTAAAGATCTCGGCGAGGATAACGGCATCCCGGGGCTTCTTGCTTCCCGCGAGGCAACCGGGACCGGCGAAACCCGCGATCCGACGTTTTTCTGCGAGCCACGAACGAAATATGTTTTTCCGAGGAGCGGAATCGTCGCGGCGTCTGCGCGAACGGAAGACGATAACGAAAAACGCAGACAGCGGGCTGGCTCGCCCCGCCGCTCGACAAATGAATTTTATCCCGAGCTTCCCCCCGCCGTGTCGCGCTGATACCGAGCTCTTCCCCCCGGCTTCTCCTTGGTTTCTGTGCTCCTTTCATCCCCCTCGGTGCACCTGCCGCCACTTGAAACTCAGTGTTCCGAGAGGTCTCTGCTCTCGCGCGCCAGACACGCGGCGCGTTTCCCTTCGTTGATCGAATTTCGAGGGAACCCAAGGTGGTCGCCGCTGGCTTACGGGGTTCTCGGTCTGTTCCGCGTCTGTGCGCACGCGAACTCGTCGCTTATCGGGACGACGAGAACTTCGAGTCTCCGGCTCGCGCGGACGGGGGGAAGTTTGACTATCCGAAGCTTAGTTCCTTTCACACGTTCCAGTGACGTTTGAATAATGAAAGTAAGAGTGCTATTCCAACCAGTCTTCGCCATACTACTTTACACCTAGAAAATCCTGTCTCGCACTTTATCGCTGAGAAGCCACGCGCTCGAAGCGTTGAACAGATAATCGACGAATGTCAGCTGAAACTCTCGCAGTCCTTTTGGACGATCCAATGCTGGTCGTTCGAAACGTCAGCTAATTTCTCCGAAAGGAAAAAGATCTCGTTACAGCGGAAACCACCTTAGTTAAACGTTTGATCAGCTCGAGCGACGCTGGTCGCGACGGCGGGACGGGACGGGACGGGGCGAGAAGAGGGGGAGGTCCATCGGAAAGCGTCAGTTCGGATGCATCGTGTGCGGGGCGTCCCCGGGCTGGCTCGTTCAAGGCGAGATCGTCGAGAAAGTTCACCGTCGACACCGCCAATTGGCAATTGCATCGTCTGATAGCATAATGACGGAACGGATGCGTGCACGCATTCGACGCGTCCGCGGGACGACGCGACGGGCGCGTTTCGCTCGGCGGAGGACTGGTGAATGAACGTGGCCGGCGCGCGGCCGGCCGCTGCCGGCCACCGCCGGCCACCGCCGCGTTAGGCGAAACGAGTAAGAACAGATGAGATGAAATTATAGTGCAGCCCGGTGGTAGGATAAAACGCGCATTAAATAGATTCGACGGAACGATCGGGACGATTACACGCGGACGCGACTACGCCTTCCGATCGGCGGACCGTTCCTCCCGTCGAGATTCCCAGTCGGTTCCCGCGCGTAATTCTTCTCTGTTTGCCGAGAACAAATCGACGACACCGGTACACGGTGTTCGCGTCGAACCGTAAACTCCGCCGGCAAACATTTATTTTATTGCCCTTTTTGATTATGCCGACATAGTTTATAGGCTCCGCATAACGCAATATATGGCGTACCGCGAAACGAAAAATACACCGCCGGGTGTTTACGTTTCCCCGCCGGTATCCGGAAATTTCAGCGCGCCTCCCCGTTTATAGCTGCCTCTGGCTGCTTTAAACCCTTGCGTTTTTTCGGCCCTCCTGTACGCCACCGGCATCCGGATCGAAACGACAGTTTAGTGCTTGCTTTCCGAACGTTTCGCGTTTCGGACGGAGAGATTCTGTGGGTGTGACTGTTATCGGCGATCGTCGATCCACTGCGGCGTTCTCTCCTGTTCCGGATTTGAGAAAGATTTGTGCTTTGTGTCTATGCTTTCTCGGTAATTGTAGAACAAGGGATCAGGAATGACTGATTTTTATCCATCTGATAGTTCTGGTGTGAAGTGCTGATAACGGCGATAACGGTAATGTCAGTAACACGCGTAATTGTGTGATTTCATTAAACAGTTATGGTTAGATTCAACACCGTTGCCTTCCACCCACTCGCGTCTCCGTCATTCCTATTACATCACGCAACAGTTTACAAACAGACCGGCGAACCTCGCTCGATTTCGAGGTCCGGTTTCGTCGTAGACCGATCGGGAAAAAGGTGCCACGCGTAAACACACGTTTCTCCCGATCGGATAAAAGCGATGCGGGGAAATTATGAAACATTCCAATACCGTTCGTTACCCGTTTATTGCGTTTCGCACAATGGAATATACTACGATCCGCGAACGCAAATATTCCCCCGTTTATTACGTTCCCCCATTACTTTAATGATTATGTGCACAATAAAAGACAGACTATCACTATTATTATTTTAATGCCGAACGTTTCGTATCCGTCCGCCGACATCCAGGAAATTTAATCGCGGCAGAATGTTTGCGCCGCGAGGCACGCGCAGGCGCAAACAATTTAAAACGTTCCTGCTGCCGGAATTCGTCGCGCTGCCCGGCGGAAACGGCGAGCGGCGTTCCGTCGACGGAATTTACGTTCGAGACGCGAAAAGTTGCCGGACGCGTCGCGTCGAGGGGAATTGCATTCGACGGGGCACCGTGTCCCGCGGAAATTGCAATTGCGCGCGGATTTGTCTGGCACCGGAGGCGCCGCGACGCACGGCGCTCGATTCTCGGACGAAATAGGACGAAAATACGAAAAAATTCGCATACGAAAAAATTCGCTTCAACGCGGGAAATTTGTATCCGATCCGATTAATTACAGTCTAATACGTACAACGTATTGCAGCATGTTCCTTACAAGTAATCATACAAAAAGTTATAAGTAAGTTTCCAAGTAACATGTATTTTCGTCCGGCTTTCTAGATTACTCGCCCAGTGTGCATCGCGTCGATCGAATTTCTCGTCCGCGCGAGGACCGGCGGCTCCACCGGAAAATAGAGAGTCGGAATTTCGTTTGCTGTGCCGCTCGCAGCGAATAAACGCGCAGCGTCCCTTGTCTCGGCAATTTACGCGGTCGAGGACCAGCCGAATCACCGCGATGTTTTATGCAACGTTTGCCGAAATCGCGGACCAATATCGGACGCGGCGGACGGATTAACGAACTGGACCCTCAAAGCGCTGCCAGCGAATACACGCGTCCGACGAAATAAGCTTCGTTAACGGCGCGTTCGCGCGCTACGAGCGACACCGCTGTTATGGCCTGGCGGCGGATGCAGTCCGCTGACCGTAAGTGTCTCGACGCTTGCCGGTGTATTCGATGCTTTCACTGGCGGAATTATCGTCGTTTCTCGGCAACTGCCAGCAACAATACCGACGAAACGTGTCCAGCGTATAATAATAGTTATAATAGTAATCCGAAATCGATTTCCATAAACGTATCTATCTATTAACCTTTCAGCTGAACCTCTGCACGGCAAGCTTTCACGCGGTCTGCTTAAGTGTAATACCACGATTTCAGACTGACAGAATTTTCCAGCGTGTAATTACGTTAGACTAGGCTATAACGTGTGTTGTGAATTAAGTGTGTTTGACTCTACGCGAGAAACTATTTGTTAGAGCTACTGTGAATCTCCTCGGACTTAGAAAAACCTCTTAAGCACTTCAACCTATTCGCAATGCTTTCGTTGGATTACAACAAGGTGCGCAACTGTGATGACAGAGAAAGAATAGTGGGATGTTTATTCTCTATTCCAAAATACTCTGTGTTCGTCCCGTTACGAAACACCGATCGAAACATGCACTGTGTCTCGTGTGTACGCGTGTGTCCGAGCGTTTCCGAGCGATCTCGTTTACGTCTTACAATTGGCGCGGCGCGGCGCGGCTCGATGAGCGAGGGAGCGCGTCGTCATCGGAATTATTACAGCTTCCGGTGACGTTAAGCGAATCTATAGGGAACGGTTGTCGCGGAAGCTGTAACTCGCCGCCCTTACGTCATCGCGATACCCCGTCGAGTCTCGTTCGCCGCACGAAAACCGACGTCGCGAATCCTTCTTTCGTCTCATTAAGCTTTTAACTACTGTACGCCATTAAATGACTTTCGTGGATATGTTTCTAAACGGTATGCTAGTGAATTTAATCACTGTCTATAGATATGTTTAACATATCGCCTGACTGTCCTCGTCGTTTGTTCGTTTCCCATTTATCTCGCGTCAACATTTCCTAACAACACTTCTAATGTCATAGTAACACGCGTCATAAACAGTTTCGCGCGGTCGCGTAGAAACTTGTACAGACATAGTAGCTGAAAGGTTAAACAGAACCTATCTGAAGTGTTTACACCGATTTTGATTGATGTAATCACGTTAAAACGTACGCTAATCATATATTCTCGAACCTTCAATTTCCACAATGTACAAAAACGTCGGTGAGCCTATCGTTAATGAAGCGACTCTTGCGAAAGTGGATGTCTCCTTCTTTCTCGCCCCTTCCCGTGCAATTCACCTGAGTCCGAGGAAGGGAGGGAGCGAGACGGCGGAATCGATTCCAAGTCGAAACGCGCCTCCTTTATCGGCGCGAAAAGAAACGAGCGCGGTCTTGGCCGCGATCCTTTTACGACTTCCCACAACTTTCAATTTCTTATCCGCGGGCAAAAACCGGCGGCGAGCTCGGCGATCGTTCGCACGACCGTGCCGAATTTCGGCGCGGGCCGCGGCGAGACTTGGCAAAAAAGGTAAAAAGAGGTGGAAGAACAAGGAACGGCTCCCCTCCGGCCGGCTCCCGGCGGAATTGCAAACGATCCCACGTATCCCCGTCGAGATTATCCAAAATTCTGACTGCGGAAGATCCCGGAGCAGCGATTGCCCGCGTAACGAGTTTCGACAAAGCGAGCTGCCAATTTGGCAGCGTCTTCGCCGCGATAAATCAGCCTTAACCGGGGAGAGATCCTGCCGAACTGTGTGTATCCGCGTTCCACGGGCGAGCCGTTATCCGACTATTGTCGCGGCGCTCCGTCCGGAACAAGAAGGCTCGATTTATTCGACCGTCTCGCGCGCATCGGTAATAATCGCGGGCAGTTTTGGCGAGCGACGGCTTAGCGCCGTTGGGATTGAGGGATCGGGTGTCCTGGTTTGTGTCCAACAAACGTTTTTATTCGAGCTTCCTTAAGAACTGAAGTCGTTCGACGAATCCAAGGATCAGAAGTGTTTAAATCTGATTAGAGATTGAGAATATAAAATTGCAAGCTATTAAATTAATTACTCAAATGAACGAAGCTTAGTCTCCTTTTCTTCTGACGTTTAAGAGTTCTATCTATTGTTTAGCTTCCGCTGCTGAAGGTTTGGGTATTCTGCAAGTCCCCGCAAAGGGTTAATTACGTAAGTTGATAGTGTAACAAGGGTTGCGATATCGAATAATCGTTCCTATTCATCTTTGCCACGAAAGGATAAATGCTCAAGATTCTCGTGGCAGTTAACGCGTTAACGAAGATGCGCGTTGAAAAGGGCACGCGTGAGAGCGTCGAAACACGTCGAATTAGAATGATTAAGGAGTCGGAATAATGGAAACGAAGAAGAATGAAAGGAAGAGAGAGAGAGAGAGAGAGAGAGTTGACCAGGAAGAACGTGAAAAATGAGACGCTGGAGCACGGCAAGCTCTACCGAATCTCTCGGAGCGGTTTCGTGGAAGGGCTTCGTTTTCGAAGGATAGCGAACGAACCGGCAAGAATGCGGCTGGCTGACAGCAGAATGGGGATCCAGCAGGATCGATGATCGAGAGACCGCGATTGTTCTTCGGCGGAGACCCGGTCCTCCCGGGTTCTCCCTTTTCGCGGAGGACACAATGCGAGGCTGCTGCAAGAATATTCGAGGCAGCCGGCGTGCTCGTTAAAACGTATCGCGGCGCTCGATGATAATTAATAAGGCTCGATGAAAAGCTTCTCCCCGAAAAAACAATGCTTTGAAAGGTAGCGGGGAGGCGGGGAGGAGGACCGCCCCTTGAGGATTTTCTGCGGCTTCGCCGAGGTGCTCGATCTTCGCGTAAACGGAAGAGACTGGAGCCTTTTATCAATTAAGCTAGTTTTCTGAAGGAAGTATTAACAAATTTACTGAGCTATTGCTTCTAAGTATACAGAGAAGCATCTCTAATGAAATTCAAAGTTCCTGTCTCTAAATGAAGTTTGAACAATTCTACTTTATTACATTAAGTTTGTGCGTCGAGTATTTTATTTTGAAGCTTCCTACTCCCTGTAATACACGTAACAGATTATTGTACGTTTCTTCAGACATTCAACTACTAATCAAGCGAAACTATTAATCTTTCAAACCAGTTCAAATATTCAATGCGTGGATGCTATCGATAATCGCGAAACAAGAAAACCAAAGTAGTTCTATCGTTAGCCTCCGAAGCCCACCAGCAACGAAATACCGAAATCATTCATCCGGCTTAGAATACTCCCAACGAACTCGCGTGTAGCTCTAACAACGGACGTTACCCGACGCCAGAAACGTTGGAGCGTTCCCACGAACTCGGCCGTTCTTCCCGGGGACGTCGCTCGATCCGGTTCAATCCGCGAGCGCGGCGGCTTTAACTCCGCGCAAAATCTCCGACACCTCGCGAGAGGAATAGCAAAGTGTCCCCGGTCGGGGGAGGGGACAACGGTTCCCGTCCCTTTTCGTGCGGGAAAGTGGAGGCGAGAGAGGGCGCGAGGCGGATAAAAGAAGGAAGACCCGCGGCGGGAGAGGCAGCGCCGCCATTAACGAGGGATCGAGGCGGCAACGAGGCGCGATTCATTTCCCCCGGCTCCTTGCATTACGTTTAATTAACATAATCCGCCGGCGGGATCGTTTCGTGGCGTGCTTTACGCACTCACGCGATACGCGCGTTCGCGGCCACGGAATCCGTTTCCTCTACCCGCGATAGAGAAGCCGGCGAGCTCCCAACGATTTTATCGAAATTCGTTAGTCCCTTGTGTCCCTCGCGCTGCCGACTCGCGCTGCGCGTTTGCGCTCGTGCCGCGAAACCGGGGGTGGAAATTCGAAAGATTGCGACTCGGATTGTCCGTCCATCGCTTGACCGCTAGTCAGACGGCACGGAGGCGAGAAGGGACTCTCCCGATGCGTTCCGTTTGTGGTTTTCTAAGCAGAAATTCAGCGGAATAGCAAATTAGTGTCGAGGAGAGAGGAAAGCGAAGATTGATCGATCGGGCGAGCATTCCTTAGAATAGCCAGCGAGTGGTAGACGGACAATGATTTATTCGACTGTCTATTCGACATTTAGCACGTTTGTTCATCGATGAAAGGGTACTTCGAGCGTTTAGCTTCCTTCGTTGGTAAAAATCCGATGCGAGGGGACAGATCAAGGGAAAGCGAAGGTGCAGGACACGCGAATTCTTTCCTCCGGTCCCTTAGCCGCATCGTAAATCGTCCTAACTTTCCCTGCTCGAAGGACTACGAGTTAAAAGATCATTTAATAGACCGCCCACGTATCGACAAATCAGCTAAGACTCTTAACACATCCCACGTTTGCGACAACTAGCAACGATTATGACTCGAATCGCGAAGTTGGGTTACTCGGAATCACTGCCCACACTCGCGAAACCATCAATTTTACGTTAGAACAATGTTACCTGTGCATCGACGCGAAACATCGAGTCAGCCTCGATTAAACGCGAGCGTACACGGTTACGATTCCAAGCGCTAATGCTCCGGCAAGACCGCACTAGTAGCCGAAACGTTTAAAACCGAACCGCCGGCCGTCGGGTCGTTAAAATAATTTCACTTTCCGCGCCGGTGTAACATTTCCTCCGAACTACCGTCGGGGAACCCATCATTTTTAAGGTTGCGGTTGCAGTTAATCATTCGGAACATTGGCCTCTCGATTCCGGACTGCTCAATAAAAGAGTTGCTCGCCGGAGGTGGCAACGAACGAGTTACACGAGCAACCGACCGTCGCTCAAACGCTCGATCTGTTAATCGTTAAACTTCGAATATTCAAAACTGCAATTTTAAATGCTCCAAACACCGGCCACCGTTCGTGTACCAAACGTAAGCGCATGATTTAGTATCCCGTTCAACGCCGGCGTATCAGCGGGCAATTCCAACGTAGCGAAAGGGTTAATTCCTTACGCACGATATTTTCGTAGAATCCAGCGGGAATTTCGATGCACGAGACAAAGAAAAACCGACCGACCCAGTCTCTGCTTCAAAGAGCACGAGAATAATTCAAAGTTCCTCCATCGAAACGGGTTTCTAAATCGCGCTTCCTGCTCCCCGTAACCAAATGCTAAACGCATAATACATCGATCCAAGGGGTCTTTCATCCAGCACCGGGACGATCGTCTGCGAAGTTACGAATTCAGAATATACTTCACCCCGCGAAGTGTTCTCCAGAGAAGATACTCTATTCAGCGGCGCTGTCGTTCCGCCCCGTCCAAATTTCCGCGAGCGAAAGAGCCATCGAAGCGGGCCGCTCGCAGTGAAAAAGGCCTCGCGCAAAGAACCCGCGAGCGAACGTGAAAGAAAGCACGGCACCCGCGAAGCCCCGCAGTTTCAATGAAGTCGAAGTCGAGCGCGCGCTCGGCCGTTCCGCGAGCCGTGAAAGGCAAATGCGCTCGACGAGCGACCGCGAGAGGGAAAGGGGAGCCCCGCGTCTTTCTCCTTTCCACCGATCGGCTCGCCGTTTCGCTAGAACGAACTAGTTCCGTTCTGGTACATAGTCCTACATATACACACCGAGAGAGAGTCGTGTCGCACGCGTGAACGCGACTTAAAACCGGTCCCACCCACTCACCCACGCGCTCGCGCGGACGCGGACGCGGGTCGGGGCAACAGCTCGCTCGCTCTCTTTGCGCGAGGGTTGCGGGTATGCGGAACGAAGGAGACAGCGCTTCGGACGCGGACCAAATGAAAATACGCCGGGACCGCGGTTATCCGATTTAATTCACCGGCCGACTCTTCGGATGAATGGAGGCTCGGGATGAAAACGACTCGAAGGATGTTTGCTAAATTCGATCGTGGACGTCCTGAGATGTAGTCCGGGACTCGTGGAAGAATGAGAATACGGTAGGATCTCGGTTAACCAATTTCATTCTGAGTGTGAGTACGCGTGAGAGGGAGAGAGAGTATGCGAGAGCGTTGATGAGAATAACAGGGCAACGATATTACCGTGCGCGATCAAGCAAATGAGCATCGCGAAGGCGCGAAACGAATGCAGATCGAAAGACGAGGGGGCACGGCAGTCGCAAGGAACTGATACGATCTAGACGTCGCTCAAAATCCCAAGCTTTTCTTGTGTACTGCAGAGTTAAATATAGTTTCAGTTAAGAGCTACAGTGTTTTATTGCTCGACGTCGGCCATCTTCTTACCTAATTGAGCGACTAATCGTTGAGACGAATGTAGACTACGGATGGAATTGTTCGAAGTATTCAAATCTGCTCGTATTTATCCTCGGGTGTAATCCGTGAGTGAACTATTGAGTTCGCGAATGGGTGAGACTCCGAACGATCTAGGTCGCGAAAAGTAGCGACTGGGTCAATACGTTTCCTGCTGTGTTCCGATTACTGGAGACATTGTTACGACACACTGCTGATGATGCGACTTCGCCTCGCCGATTCATCCGACAGATCGAATAATCCGCGAATAATTCCGTTGCGTCGGAAAGCGTGACGAACGCCGGAGAAACGGCGCTGCCTGCGAACCAGGATCTTTCCTCGCTAACGCGGATCCGAGTCGAGTTCGCGAAAGGACACGCGAAAAAGAAATCTGGACCGGCCGACCGGTGCCCGCGGAATAAACGCGGCGCACGGTGATTAATGGAAATCGATTCGAGCGGCTCGCGGCACTCTTAACGAACGAGATTTCCTCGGATTTTTCTCGAAGGTTGCGCCGAGATAGCATCGCAGCTGCCGAGGCAACGCCGATTTCGATCGACCCGCGACTTTCGATCCGTCAGACGCCGATCAGCCTCGCTTTCGGCTTTCCGCATTCCGCGTTTCGTTTCCTTGATGTCTGCGGTGCTCTTTGTGTTGCGCTCTTTCCTTCTTTGCAAACACTTTTAACACTCGACCACGCGTTTTTCTTTTGTAAGGTTAAACAATGGGAAGTTTCTTTTTTCTGTAGTTTTCCTAACCGTTTGCGAGTCGCGAGTATTTCCAAAAACTCGGTCGAAAAATCAGAAACTGAATAACTTCTCTATTTTCACGTAAAATAATTCCAAATAGAGCGATAAAAGAATCAAAATAAATAACTGGAAGGAAGACGAATAAATAAACTTCATTCGATAGGCTGGCACATTTAGGCAGTATGCCGGAGAAGATCGCGCTGATTGCTGTTTGCTAGCCTTCCTTCGGCAGTGTGCAGTATTCTGTGAATTTTCATGCTTTTCGGACATGTTCGAGGCGTAATCGGCTGATAAATTGTATTTAAAGATGCAGTCGCAAACTCGAATCGCTCGAAATCCAGCTATATGCGAATGAGAGCATAAAACCGGAGATTACTTGTAATCCAAGAACAGATTAGAGGCACTCGGCTACCAAAGGTTCGTTTAAGACGAATGTAATTTTACGCGACCAGCAATTAGGCGGCTGTCTACGAAAAACGTAATTTCACGTGACCGGCGTTTCACGCGCTAATGGACTACCAGCTGGAAAACCGGACGGCAGCGTTAAGCAACACGTAATGAAATTCAGGTTCGACGGTCGGGATCGAAATATTTGATTAGCGGATCGTAATTAAGAATGAAAACACGCGCTTAAACTAAACCAACGAGCCGGCTATCAAACATTACTCTTCTTCCTTCGTTAAACTTTCAAGGAACCGACCAAAATAATTCTAACCTGCAATTTATACGCTCGTCGAGTAAAATATCAATGAAACTCCGCCGCTAACAACCGACGAGGATCGATTAATATTTTTCATCGGAGATACCATCGATCCGCGACTAATTTCATCGAGCGATATTTCACGATCCGTTTCTGTTAATCACGAGCGTCGATAAATCAGACGGATAATCGATCGACGCTGAACTCTGCCGTTGCGGTCCGTAAACAGTGGCAATAATTGCGCCTCGAAAAACGTCGGGGGAACGTACCGTCCGACACGACGACGATTTTATTAACGACGCAGCCACGTTCCGGCTGGTTCGCGGAGACCCTGGCTCTAATAGTTTACGAGGTCGTTCTCGCGGCCGATCGTAAGCGCGAGGGGAAAACTGGGCCGAGGAATGCAGTTTGTCGATATTCGAGCGAGCAGCCCATTCTTCGAGCGAAGTAGCGTGGCGCGCGTTTCGTGCGTGCCACTGAGCCTCCAACTTCTGCTCCACCCTGTGCGCGAGCAGGGGAGGATCGGTTCCGCGTGGGAAACTTGCCATTAGGCGGGCAACTTCGGAAACGATGCTGCACGCGTGCGAAACGAGTTTAACCGGCGTTGCTCCCATTATGCGAGCTTAAGCCTAACTGTGCGTTATTGCCGCCGCGGAAACCGGCGATCTTATACAAAGGGCCAGCCGAAGGAATCCGATTTTGCAGGCTAACGAGCGTCTTATTTGTTCTTCGACCTTCTCGTCTGGTTTAGTTCATGTTTCACGCATAATCCGCGCGATCTTCTTCTCGTTCTGCGTGCAGGCTATTCTATACAAATCGATAATCGGCTGAAACTACTGGACTGCAGATTTCGAAGCATTTACGAGAAAGGTAGTGCAGCAGTTCACTGAATGTAGGAGAAATGTGGAGAATATCTATACGAAGTGTAGACGTTTTTATAACGTTCCTTAGGAGAACCTGTTTACTATCGTAACTCTATTTTCGTGATTATATTCTTAAGAATTTGTCTATAAAAATTCGTGGTCCGGTAGTTACTTTTCGGAAGCGACTTCTCAATCGTAAGTGAAACGAAAGTGTCTTCCCGAAGGGAGACGGACTGTATGTTAGAACGATCCGCTGTCACGTGTTACACGACGGACAGGGTCGCACGGGAGCGACTCGCCGCGCCGGCGAGGACGATACTTTCCCCGTGAGAGAGGAACGTCCGACAGGAGAATCGCGGAAGCCCCGAACAACCTAAAAGTTGCCCGCGTACGCCCACGGTGAACCACCGCGCGTGGACGTACTGTTACGCCAGAAGCGAAGATTTATGTCGCGAGACGACCAGCCGAGGCTCCGGAGCTTAGATTTAACTGCGGCTTAACGCGCTCTAAACTGCAGTTAGCTTCGGATCCGGTTGCTCGCGAAACTGGCTGCATAAAAGGATGAAATTTGCCTCTGTCCCGATGGCTTGCCCCGAAATTTACGCGTGAGCTCTGCTCGAGCGTATCTCAGGAATAAAACGCGTGCACACGGTGGTCTTTCGTTGCGAAGGTTGCTTCATCCACTAGGTGCTTTAGCTGCAAACGCCTGGAGAGGAGTCAGAGCGTACGCAAACAGGACATTCGTTGAAATCGTGTGCATCCATCCTCTATTCACGATTCAGCAATGATAACGAAATTACACTACAACTGAATCAGAGCGACATTGATTTTTAATCGCGCAAACCACAATTATCCAAGCGTCGGCTACTAAAGCGGACTCAAATCATCCGACGCAGCTAAGGACTCCAGAAGTCTACGAAAATCGTACTGCGCCACCCAAGAGCAGTCGAATCCCCAAGGGACATTCGACCGAAGGGAAACAACGAAGCTCGGCCGCATTCGCGTGCGAGCAGACCGCGCCCGTAAATAATAGTTCGATCGGTTAGCAATTTGGCGGCGTTCCCGCGACGATTCGCGCCGCTCCGAAATCTTTGGGGGTCCGGGATACATCGCCCGTGGCGGGCGTCGAATTCCTGACGGCCGGGGAACGGCCGAGGCAGGACCGAGGGGAAGACGGGCAGAGAAAGAGACGGAGGGACGAAGCCCACTCGTTTTGATCTTGTTTAGGCAGCAGCAGCAGCAGCAGCAGAGGTAGCAGAAGCAGTAACAGCAGCACCGGCATAAACAGCGGCGAGAGGACCCAGGCCGGATGGCCATCGGCATCGGGGGCTGTGATTTATTCAGGGTTATTGTCCTGCGCGGGGTTTTTGTCCTGCGAAGGGCCCGGCGGAACAACGCGCGCGTATATGCACCGGGAAGGACCGAGGCAGGCGGGCGGCGTCGCGTCCGAAATGGCAAGAACGCGCCTGGACCGGCCCAGCGCGTAGCGGATGCAACGACATTACTCAGTGAGTCCGACTCCTTCGCCTTTTTCCGCCCCGCGAACGTGCCACGCCGCGGCCGGGTGCATTGACATCGCGCGGTAGACGTAATTCTCGGTACGACGCTTCCGTATCGGTCTTACGTTTTCATTATACCTCGCGCGGACAACTTGTTACACGAGTCCCGCGTTTATAAAATACTACGCCGCGGCGTGGCAGCGGCCGCGCGGCCACCGAGGTGTGCGCTCGGTGTCGCCCCGCGCGTCGCCGTCAAACAGGATTCCGGCGGTGCTCGATCATGGTACCGAATACTTTTCAAGGGAACGCGCCGGCTACCGGCGCGAGTGAACGCGTGTTACGCTGATTTTCCGGCTTTTTCAGGGGACTGGTAACCGCTTGCGCTTCAAGGCGTTTCGCTGGAAGTATTCAGCATTTTATGGTGAAGCGCGGAGTACGGTTGCTTCAACTGACTTGGAAAGGAAGTATGCGCGAGTTAGGGAATAATGATATGGAAGATAAAGTCTAAGGACTGCTATATTGCATAAACACACTCGGTATATTAATGAACTCGAAATTAAGTAGCGTTTCAAGCAGGATTGAGCGGCGATCGCGCAAAGGATTGCAACTGAAATTGCATCGGATGCTGATAAGGAGAAATGAAAAACAGGTTCGCAGGAATCGCAAAGGATATCCGGCGTCTGGTCTCCACTACGGGGGTAGAGGATTAATTCCCAGCGAAAGCTGAGGGAAGGAGACGTGATTATCGGGAAACGAGGTCCCATCCGCGGCGGAGTATTCGGGACGTCGAATCGGTTGGGACGAGCGTGTCCTGCGAGGCAATAACCGGCGGCCGCTCGATACGGGCGAGGAAGACGAACGGCAAAAAAAGGAAACGGAAGGAGCCGGAGCATCGGTCAGGGGCCTCCGGACAACGGTGACTTCGGTCCCAGGGGACCTTGACGTGATCTCCTCTCCTCTCCGTTAATTAACTTAAGCAGCGATTAGAGCTGCCCCTTATCGTGTCCTGAGCGACGACGCTCGGCATTTAACGTGCCGTCGTGCCAGCTTCTACGTGCGCCCGGTCTATCCCCCCCGCCGGTCCCCCTCGCGAACAAAGAAATCGCCTGCCATCCGCCTCGACTTCCGCGACGGCGACGCGATCGACCGCCTCGTTCGGACCGTGTCCCGGCAATGTTCCTTCGTCTCGAATCCCATTAAAGCGTTTCATCGCTGATATAACTGTTCGCACGGTGCACCGAGCATCCCGGCCGAACAATCGTTGTTCGCCGAACAGCTCGAAATCATTAAGACGATATAACGACCGTAACCGTGGCGGAATGCAACGATCGGCGAAACGTTATTCCTCACGAGCGAAATTCGTGGAACGAAACTCGCCCATTGAAATTGACTCCGACTCGCGGGTACATATTGAACTTGTTCTCGTCCCCGGTAATCATCGGATGTTTGCGCGCAGCTTGTTTGGTGTACTCGCGCGAATCGAGAGGGGGGGGGGGGGGGGGGGGAGAGTGTTTATTCGATGCGCTCGGCCGGTACGGATGGACCAATGGTTTTTCGCGATTAAACGATATTTCGGTGCGCCGCGATAGAGGAGACCGAGAGGATCGGCCGGTAGACTCTGCATCGAGAGTTCATGGAGTACGGAATATACGGTTCAACCGGGGACTTCGGAATTGCTTTCGATGAACGCAGTTTGTTCCATTAAATTTCAGCTTAATAGCTATCATATCGGCGGCCGCTATTTATTTTCATTAAACACGTACAGCACAGCGGGGAGACCGTAGTCCGTCCATTCTCCGATCCCAGACTATCGCCCCCCCCCCCCCCCTACGTGAATCACAGAACCGATCAGCGAGCAACGATACAACGATTCCCTGAAAGCGGCGCGACACGAATAGGGGAGGCGTGCGAATAAATGTTCCCCGTTCCAGAGGAAATGGAATATCGGATTAAGGCCCGCGATCCTCACCCACTTCGTCTTCCCGAGGAAACGACCTAATATTTTCGACGTTGAGCAATCGCGCGAGCTTCCACCCCTGCGTGATCGAAAGTATCGTTTACCCGTGGAATCGTTCATCGCCGCCTGGGGGAAACGGCGAACGCCGAACGACGCAAAGCCACGGTCGGACCGGTCCTGCACGCATCGCCGGGCGACCGTGAAGAGGGACCCCGCTCGTGGAATATAGGGTGGAAGGAAAAACGACCGCGAACGTTGCCGGTCGGGGGGTGTCAAAGTGCTCGAGCATCGAGAGCGTATAAAAAACTACGGGGTGGAGAGCCAGGGGTAGGTGTGAGGAGAAAAAAATTTATTCGGCGTGCGGTTCGCGATGGGGCTCAAGTGGCTGACCGGCGAAAGGGGTGAAGTTCCGGGGAAACTGGGATTAACGCGCTGATTGGCGCAGCGGTCGCCGAGAAACGGTGCTTACAGATTCCTTGGAAGCAATTGCGATGTATAAGATAATCGGTGTCGAGGAAATTTGATGGTACTATTGTATTTACATTAATTTATTCTCCATTCATTTCGTAGTACAACCTTTTCAACTAACACACATCGATTTTGATGAAACTGCGAAGTAGTCCTCGAGGAAATATTTGATACGTATTTATTTCTTATTGAGCAGCCAACTTTGGGGTGTCGAAACCACCCTCGAAGTTAAGGGTTGGTAGTATATCTGTTACAATGTCTCTGGAACTAGGGGACGAAGATTTTCTAGAACATCAAAAACTGCTCTCGTGGAAGGCTACTTTATACACTGAAATTGTAAATAATACAAGAAACTGATACGCTGATCGACCAATATTTAAATATTCAAACTACGCGTTCACAACTTCTGATTCTAAGCATCAAACCCTGACGTCTTCAGTATGGCGACGTTCGTCCCCAAAGGGTCAAAACCTACTCGAGATCGGTCGGTCGATACGCCAGCCAAGAAGTTTCGCGAACCGTGCACCGCCTTCCCGACTTATTCGGTACGAATTCGAAAAGTTTCCGACCCCGCGCGTTCTCCGAGTTGTCACGGATGTTCGCCCTGCGGGACAGGGATGAGAAATCTTCGGCGATCGAGCAGTGCGCTGGAAGAGGATTGTTTTCGAATCGAGTCGCGAGGAAAGAGGGAAAACCGAGCGAAAACTGCGTCGCCGTTCTTCCGTATTGATCTCCCTTTTCTCTCCTCTTTGCGTCGATGCTCTCTCGCAGGGGGTTGCGCGGCGGCGAGCGAACAGAAAGGGAAACAAAGGAAAGAAACGGGGGTAGGGGGCCGAAGGCGGGAGAAGGAGAGGGCGAGGGAGAACGAAGGTTGTTTATGCTGGCCCCGTCGCGACTGAAACGCTGGGGCGTCATAAATTATCCTCCGAAATCGTCCAACGACCCCAACGGAGACGCCGCTCGCTCGCTCGCTCGTTCGCGCCGCGGGACGCGGGACGAGAGGAGAACGCAATTTGGCCAACTGTGCGCTGCTCGACGGCCAGGAAGAGTATCGCCCGATGATTGGTGCCTCGATTAAAACTCCGCGATTGGTCCCGACGATTGGACCCAATACCTTTGACGTCTTCCGACGTTCTTCCAATTGCTACCGAATAAGCGTGCCCTCAATTGGAGTATTGTTCTCCGATTTAGACCGCGCGTCGACGCTGTGCCGCGGCAAGCTTTAAATTAAAACCCGAGTCTGTTTCGACGCGTCTTGTATTCGTCTTTACAATCGTAGCGTACTATCGTTATATTTCTCAACAATTTCATGACTAGTGATTAGGAAAGTATTTAGGATTACTAACAAGATTATTTTCTTCGTAATGTATATCAAAACGAAGCGAGATGGATTGATACGAACGAAATTGCATACTTGCTACCAGCGATCGAACGCGTTAAGAAGTAAATTTCGAGAACTTAAGGCGAACGAACAAAAGCGATAAACAAGATCGTAAGGTATAACAGTCAAAGTGGACGGTGAAATTGCCGTTGGTCGTAGAGGAGAGCTTAAAGTTTCCTCGCATCGACGGCCCCATCGAAGGACGCAGCTGCGAGAGCGAAAACAAGTGAAAGCTCTCGAGGAGCGACGTTAGTTCCGCGATCCAGCGTCGGAGACGCAACCGGGCATAAAACTCGTCGAAATAAAAGTAATGGAAAGGAGGAGGTGGCGGTGGCTCGACTTCGGGGAGCTTTCAACGACAACCTTGACTTTCGATACCGAATCGCGATCGCAACACGGAGAGTAGAGGAAACGCGGAGCGGATGTGGGAGGCGCGACGAGGAGCAGCAGCAACAACAGCAGCAGCAGCAGCAGCAGCAGCAGCAGTAAACCTCTTCTCCGAGCCGTCTGCTCGTTTACGAGTCGGAATATCGTACGGGGAAAGCGAGAAGAGGAAGAGGAAGAATAAGAATAAGAAGAGAGGCCGTCGAGGAGGACGAGGAGGAAGAGAAACGATAGGGGACACGCGGCAGCATCGCGGTACGATAAATGCGCGTACGGCAAGAAGCAACAATGGCAATTATGCGTCGAATGGGACGCGACAAGATGCTTTCACTGCGGACGAGCATCGTGAATAAGAGATAGCATCTGCTGGGGCCCGGCTGGCTCCGCTCGAGGATCGTCTATTGAATGCAATAGGCTTCCGCCGCGGCAGGGTTCGCCGCCTATCGACTTTCGACTCTTTCGCGTACGCGCGGGGCTTCGAGATCGATTTAAGCCGAGTGTTTGTCCGAGTGATACCGAAAGCCAATTGATCGGGACGCGAATATCGGCTTATCCTCGTCTGCGCTCGCCGCGCGCGGCCGCTCTCGCTCCTTCCCTCCTACCCGGTGAAAGTTCATTAACTCTTCCCGGCCAGCGATCGCGACGTACTCGCGCGCCGATCGGGTTAAACGGTTTCGAATTATGGGGCAAATTGACGCAACAACGGGTGTATTACGCGACCGTTCATTCTCGTCCCGGTCGTTTCGGGCTGGGAATCCGAACGAATAAATGGAAAAGGAACCGGCTGGAATCTATTCGCCTGGAACGAGTTTTCAACGCGTATCCGTCGAAAGTGATTTAACCGAACGATCCCCATGGAATCGCACATCTATGATGCTATCGATACGTCTGCTTGCGTCGGGTTTATCGAAATTTATATTCGTTCTGTGTACTCGTAGCCGTTGCACGGAATAGAGAACTGAATCTTTCTTATGCTGTTACCATGAGACTCTTCCATACTCGTTTATATTTCATATTAGAATACATTCCAGGTTTACAAAGAGGAACTCTGAAAATCTCGAGGAAACTGCGTTAGCGAGTCCAACTCGTAACCATTTTGTCTCTTGCCTACGCGAGAACCGTTCGAACATTGACATTCATATGAACATCCATAGGTTCCTGAACACCGTAGACACCAAGGATCACGCGCGACTTTACGACCACTCCGAACAACGAGTAAACGCTCGAAACATTCTTATTCGACGCGATTACGCGTCCATCAGCGCGAAGCGCAATTTCGTTGATCGCGAGATGCAGCTCGTCATTCTTATCTCGCGTCCGCGATCCGAATAAAATTGCGCCGAGGATCACGCGCCATCGGACGCATTATGGGATCTCATTTCCGGCGTGGCCCCGAATGAATTAACTCTCGAGGAACTCTCGGGGCGCACAAAGAGCCAGGTGACAAGGAAGAAGGGGCTGGCGGCTCGGAGTGGATGTAAAGTTCAGGGAAACGCGACAGAAGTTCCGGCGAGCGAAGGAAGCGGGTGGCGAAGGCACCCTCTGTCCCTCTCTCTCTCTCTCTTTCTCTCTCGCTCGCTCGCTCTGTCCCTTGCAGGAGGGTGGAAAATTCTGGGTGGAAACGACGTCGGCGGCGTCGCCGGCAGTGGCGGCGCCTATATTGATTTTGGGCCGAGCACGGGCCGAGGGGTTGGCGGAAGGGAGGAGGACCGCGTCGGCGGGAGCTACGACATTGCGACGCGACGCGCCGAGCAGAGCCGAGCCGGGCCGAGCGAGCTACGCGGACAACTCGCGGTGTTTCCTTTTCGTTTTTAGTCTTCTACTTCAACGGAGTCTACTGGAGCGGACTTGATTCTCCCTTTTCCCGGTAGCCGATATGTTTCTACCTGACGCTGACCTTTGAGTTCATTCGCCGTGTGTCACGATCGCGACCCTACTCTGTTCTAGCGGGATTAACACTGGAGACGTTCATTTCCCGATGAGATTACTTGTCCGGTAGAAAATTGCAGCAGATTTTCTAGTTCGTACGTCGTAGTGTCCGGTTTGATGATTTTCAAAGGTGAATGTTTGAACGATGTGATTCCTGTAGTTACTCGAATAGAATAGACTGTTGTTTTATTTCGGAAGTGTCTAATGTGATTAGTTGATCATGTTCTGTTGATGCATCGTGCAAAGGTTAACGTTATATATAAGACTTGATAATTCCGCTGTTTCATGTCAAGTGGCGCCGAGAGTCACCTCTCGAACGCGGAGGGTTAATATCGGCGAGGAACGGGCGTGCCAACGGCTGACCTTATTCTTTCATTCCAATTGCTGAATTCTTCCGTGCCGTTCCGCGTCGCGTCGAATTCGCAACGCTCGGCGTATGAGAATATTTTGGTTCGAGCGGCCGTTGCGACTGTAACTCGAGTCGCATTCAATTCCCTGTACCGCGTTTCGCAAGTTACAACGTGACTGTAGACTCTTTTTCGGGAAAGGAAACGCGATAGTGGTCGTTAACTCCAATTCAAGCGCATTCGTACCGATCGCGTCATCAAAATTTTTATCTTCGAACCCAAACTTTCAGCTATGGCGGAGGTATAGCTGTGTATGGCAATGTTTGACCCGGTCTGCGTATCGTAAAGGTGATATCACAGCGATTTTAGACTGATAGAAACTTCCGCTGTGCAATTACGTTAGATTAGACTATAACGTGTGCAGCTATCGAAAGATGATACACACGACAGCCACAAATTTATATCAATTATATACTCTAATCGATCAGTTCATCAATTTATGTCTCCTTTCCTCTTTCCGCTAACAAACATTTCGATTAACTTGTTTACCTTTGTTCCCACGTCACTCGTCCGACTAGTCACGACAGAAATAAGTACACACAATGTGTCGGTACGTTTAGCGTTAAAATTCATATTTCAATAACAGCGCGAGACGCGTTACACGGCGAACGGCACCTACGAGGAGCGTTATTTCCGCGACGATTCAGAGGAAAGAGCGGCCGGCCCTGTCGCAGAAGCGTAGTCGATTAATTTTAAAGTCGGGGACGGGGTTCCGTGGAGCGAGGCTCGGGCGCCATTCACGACGGTCCTTTGTCGCGTGTCGCGTTATTGTTTACGAGCAATTTCGCAGGACAACGAGTAAAAGATGTATGCAAACGCGCGGAGAGCAACCCTTCTTCCGAGGGGCGTACGGTGCAGCGTACCGAACGCCGGCCATCAAAGAACGCTTTTTTTCGTCCCTTTCACGGCGGACTACAAACATCGAGCCGGGGCGTCGGGAAACGCTCCAAAGACGCGACCAGCCTCCACGAGTTTCGACTCCAAAGAGGAAACAGCGCCGATGGGATGCAGAGAAAATATATACAGATGTCCTGCTATCGTTGATCTAGGTAATTACGTGTAACAGAGCTAATCGCGACAACCACTATCGTTGAGTGCAATAATTCGTTCCGCATCGCGGTTAGAGGAAACAACAAGAAAGCAATCCAAGCACGGAATCAGCTGCACTACACAATTCGCGAACCTTAATCGCAACAGTCTCAACTAATGCGTTTCGACTCGTATAAATCCTCGTTTTCACTTATCAAAGCGTTTACCGTTAGTTCGAAGCACTGCCAACTGGATGAAAAACTTCCAATAAAATGTTAAACTGTACGACTACCGGTGACTTCAACTTTTCGGAGTGGTTTAAAATAAATCCCCGTCAAGCGTGAGAAGCTAAGCAAAGGGTGAGCCAGTTTTTAACCCGCTGAACCCCGAAGAATGAAACAACAGCCTCGGAGAATCGTTCGAGCGAGGTACGCAGGATAATCGATGCCTGGAAGACCCGCGGACTCGGTTCTTTTTAGTTGGCCGCGCAATGATAAGCATGTGGCGGCGGTGGAAGACGAGAACACGACGCGGCGTCGATTCGATCGCCCCAGGCGCGGCATCGGAGCGGTTTCGTCTTATTAGGTGGACGCGTTTTTTCCCCGTGCCGTGTCCCTTTCCTCCCGGCGGCACCGACGAGCAACACCTGTTTCAACGCAATTGATATCCGCCAGGGGAACGAGTCGGTTCACCCGTCGATCGACCGGCTAGATCCAGGAACACCGCAATTGGAAGACCGTGTGTATTTACGGAGGCGCGCGAGACTCCATAATTCATCGCGGCCGCTCTACATTCCCGCGATGCGTTTCTCTAGACGCCAGGAATGCCGCTTCCGTTGCGTTTACTACTCTTGATTTCGATAATACAGTCTCCAGGTTTTTTGCACTCGACGATACGTGCTCTCAGAGTTTTTCTATCGTTCTCTAGGATCGCCTGGGAGTTTTATCTTCCTCCGCGGTATCGTCGTTCGCTATCTTTCATTCGCGCGCGAGACCACTCAAGGTGGAGCTTTAACCGTAATTGCTCGTCGTGCGAGCTATGGCGTGCCGAGTTACGACCGTGACCTCGCGCGATCAATTCGCGTATGATACCTAGAGCTGCGGGCGAGAGCCTTCGGTACCGGGCTGACCGAATATCGAGTTAGCTCTAAATCCTGAATCGTTGCTAGGATAGTCCTCGCGATCGTCGTAGCGTACGTTTCTTAGCACGTTAGGCGCCATGTCAGTCACTGATAACGCTTCCGAATTACTTGAGAACAACCGTAACATGCAAGACAACCAATGTTCACTGAAAATATTTAACAACGTAAAAATAATTAACCCTTTGCACTCGGAAGTATTTCGCTAGATATATTTAACATTTTCTAACTAGACAAAGACGATGTGTTTAAATGAACTCGAAGAGAAATCACAAGTGAACTGAGAAACAAAGCTTCTTTATCCCAATATTTCCCGATGCATTATACATAGTTCAATATTAAATATCAAATTTGATAGTTTTACTGCGTCAAATCGAGTGGTGACAGAGTCCTCCCGAGCGCAAAGGGTTAATAACTCCTGCTTTTCTTTGGAAAGACTAACTCTACAGAGAAACGGTAAGGATTTCGGTGGCGCTTAACGCGTCAATCGCGTGGGGCCAATCGTCTCGAAATAATTGAATAGTCGATCCCGGTTTCGATAGTGGCCGGCGAGCGTTCCGTGGCGAGCGTCGATCAACGCCGGTCCGAGGGATCGGAGGAACAGAAGTAACCGTGCCTGTATCGCGTTAGCGGGGCCGCGTTATCAATGGGCATAATTGTCGGAGATAACGCGGCTCGCTCGGGGCATCCTTGAGGCGCGCCGCGATAAATCATCCGAGCGTACACGCGGCGGCGTGTCGTTCGTCCGTACAAATACCGGCGGCGTGTCGTCGCTTTATCTCGCCGTGCATCTGGATTATGACATACAACGCACGCGTATCGGTCGCGGTAGCTCTCGGGCCGCGATAACGGCGAAACTCGCGGCGCGACGAGAGAATCGCGCTCGGCCGGACACCTTCGGGGCAATTTCGCAAATTGCCTCCGACCGGGAGCTTACGAAAACGGTCGGCCGGTGTTACCGAGCCGAGTCGAGGACTGGAAGCGATCGCGAGCTCGATACGAGACGAGACCAGACGTTTATCTAAATTGCGTCCCATTGTTCTATTTGCGGGCAGCACGCGACAGTCCGAAGATAGGAAAGCGCGACCTTGCACGGGAAAAAGTGCAGTTTATTTATTTATTCGTTTCTTTGGAATTAACCTTTTAAACTCGTGGCTCTGGAGAGTTTAAACTTTGCGATATCAATGTCTTTTATCGTATTAGCGATAAAAGAGACGGTGGAATACAGAATTAACTTAGAATAAGGCTAGTGAGCTTTGGAAAGTTACTACGTCGATTAATTTGGAAAGGGAGATAAAATCGGTTGTTGGTCGTATTAATTCCACAGAATGAAACCGAAACTTTCACGTAATTGGTGCATAATCGTGATGGTTTTACTCTGTCGATTCGATGAGTTTGCTTAGCGTTCGCGCGATTGCCTTGCTTTTTTTCCGCGTTCGAACCCTTCCAATTAGTCGGGTCGCAGAAGTCCTCGCGGGACGAGCGTGTGAATTTTGAATCCCGCAGACTCACGCTTGGCAATTTTCCGTGACAATCCGACGTTGTCTTCGCGGGGAACTCGGTTGCACCACGGATTGCCGTCGTTACGAACGCGAATCGCTTCGGACTGCGACGAGAAGCGAACGGTGGCTAATCGAACCGAGGAGCTTCTTCCTTCGCCGCTGATATTCCGCGGAGATTGTGTTTATCGGTAGACGCGCGAACGCGGAAAGCAAGTGAGCGTCGTGCCGCGTTAAATAATTTCCGCCTCGTCATCGCGTGCCGGCGGGCGATCGAAAAATTCGCTGGGTCACGCTCGACCCTGACACGCAACCGAGCCGGGGAACGCTTTCGATTTTCGGGCCGATCGACCGGCCGTTTGCTCGCCCCGGGAAAACGAAGGTGAACGAGGTGTTCGGGGTGATTGCCGCTGAATAAATATTTATGCAAACTCCGGCGGCGTGTACGCTGCGACGACCGACAATGGAGACATTAGCTGCGGCGGATACGCGAAAGTGAATTTCCATAAACGAGTCAACTTTTCCAATTTTTTCCCCGAGGCGCAATCGAACTGACAACCGAAAATCCGGCGCCGACAGTGGACAGCTCGCGTCGCAACTTCAGTGACTCGGTAAACAAGCCTGTAACGAAAGCTCGCGTGACTTCATTCATTACGAAACGCCGTCAACAGTCTCGTGTTATTTATTTCTTTCGCGTTTAACGATCGCCGCTGAAAATCCAAAATGTCGAAAATCGAGGTCACTGTTATGCCCGAGTAGTAATTGATGCTTCAAACTCCAGTAGAACAAGGTCGAACGTTTACGCGTCCACACTTTCGATCGCGAACGATCGATTATCTAGCACGAAATCCAACGCACCGCGGAGAAGGATGAAGAATCGTTTCGTTATCTCAGGAATGAAGAGCGCGAGACCGGCTGTGCCCCTATTGGGCATCCCTTTCGTCATCATCGAACTGCCGGCTACTCTCCCAGCCGGCTAGCACGGCGAACGCGACCTCCACGGTGGAAACATAAACAGCGCCGGGCCCCGGGACTCGCCGAGACCTTTCTTATCTGTCCCGGGTGAAGGAGAAAACACGCGCAACGTTAGTTCTCGCACCTGTATATTTCATCGAGATACTAACGAGACCGCGCTGCTCGCTCGCTCGCGAGGGGCCTCTCGCTCCCTCCCGCTGCGGAAACCCTCTCGATGCCCGTACATGTCCCTTTTGCCCCGTTGAAATACGACCGCTCGTGCCGGAATTCAACTCCGCGGATCTCGCTGAAATTCTAAATAGACACGACACGACACGACACGACACGACCGCGTGCGCGCATGACTCGAATTTACCGAGCCGGAGTCGACGAACCAGCGCCGCAACTTGCGCCCGCGGACCACTTCGCTTCTTCACCGAGGAACCGAGCCGTGTGGCATCCCATTGCGACCATAGAGGGAAAGAGAGAGAGAGAGAGAGAGGGAGAGAGGAGGAGAGAGATTGAACATAGCGTAGGTGTGAAACGACCACGGTCCCCGAGACTCGCCGGCGAAATTCCTCTCGAACGAATGCGATTTCATTCTTCCCGATTACGCTCTCTTCTCGGCCATGCTTCCCTTTCCTTTTCAATTTCCGCTGAACCGTGCTCGCCGCGCAATAAACGCGGCAAAACGGAACAGAACGCCGACGTACCGGCAATTTTACGAATGGAAAATGTAAATACGACGTGGTACCCTCCAGCTTAATGTCTGTTACATGAACTTCGACGGTTGAACGCGATTAACGGTAGAACACTACCGGACGAGTCGAAATGATTCTTGGATTTCTGCTCTCGTGATTTTTTAGGAGATGGCTTCTTTGAGTATTTTGGTAGATTGGTTCGGTGATGTGCGTTCTATAGTACACGTTGATCGAAATATTGATAACTGAATTTTTCTGATTATTCGGACCTATCAATTGTGCTTTCGATCACTCTTTCGAGCAATAGTTTAACACGTTGAGGTGAATGCTATCTATAGCCGTCCAATTCTTAATGTAATAAATAAACAAATATAGTAACTTTATTCTCAGAGTATGAAATCTTGATGGAACTCCTCAAGAATCAACTAATTAACAACGGAGAGAATTGCTTTTGTTGTCCATCACCGATTTCAAAGTGAGCGTTAACGCGTTGAAGGGTTGCAAATGTGACGTTCTACGAATTCGACAGAATCTTCCGGTTTTTCCTCGGAAAATTCGATGGTCCAGACACGGCGCAGACTACGAGGGTTCGAAAACCGTGGAAACGCCGCGTCTCCCGGCTCGAGCTCGCCTCGATCAGCCTTCGTCGCGTTACGTAAGCAAGGTAAACACTTACGTGCGCGAAAACCTGTTGTCCGACACGACCGGGGAAAACGTTGTACACGTGCCAACGGTGTGACGAAAAAGCGTAAACGCATGCTTCGATGGCAAAAAAGGAACGCAAAGGACTTCAGAATTTTCCCAGCGGACGCAATCTCAGCGCCTGGAAGCCTCGAGGCGGACAGTTTCGTCGGATCACCGTCCTTTGCGTGTCTCTCGTCGAATGAATACGTTATCTGGCTATTCTATCCCCGCCACTCTGTTTCCACTCAATTCTGTTGCTCGCTTAAACGCTGCTACGACAGTTTAACCCATTATACTCGGAAGTTTCTCGCTAGAAATGTTTAACATTCTTTGACGAAGACGATATTCCTTGAAACTAACTCGAAGGGAAATCGCCAGTACATCGGGGAAGAAAGTTATTTTACTCCAATATTTCACGTATCAAGGTATTATACAAAGTTCAACATTAAATATCAGATTTCATAGTTTTATCGTGTTAAATGAAATGGTGACTGAGAGTAGATTAATCTTCTTCCATACAGTCGCATTCTCATTTCTCGAAGCATGCTCTGTTCTGGCATTTCTAGCCATTTAAAGGCACCGATACCGCAGTACGACCGTCCGACATTCTAAAGACCGTCTGATAACGATAAATTCAGTAAAATCCAGTTCAGAGTCTGTTTTCCACAAATTACAGCGCAAGCTCGGCTCATTATCCGACAATACGTTCGTAATTTGCTTCAGGTTTTGCGTTCGCCGACTACAAACCGGTTTCCGGACTGCACTGGACGTAATGCGTATTGTTTACTAAACATTCACGGCATTAGCAAGAATGGAATTTATGTCGCAAAAATGTTACGCGGCGACACGGCTCGGTGACCGCATATTTTCGTCACCGAGAAAAGCGCGCTCCGCTCGAGCTACACGCTCGCGTGCTGCTCGCGCCACCGCAAAAACGATTTGTTTACCAAGCAAGTACCCTTGGCCGAAAAATAGTATTCTCGGAGACGCAATTATCGCGGACGAAATAACTCGAAACCGACTGGGACCGGGTCTGCTCGTGTCGGAGCAAGTTATCGCGGACTAGATTCACCGAACGCTCAGAGTTTTCTGGTTTCCATGAAATTTTTAGCTCTCCTCCGCAAATCCTTCGCAATCCCCCGTGTGACCGTAAAGTTAAAGGAACGCGGTCATTTTTCTTGCGCCGATTTTCAGCGTTGCGCCGAGCGACCGGGTGAAATACAGATACCGATCTTCTCTTAGTAATATTAGCGTATTAGAGTAATTGCGGGATTGCAACGCGCACGGATTTCACTTTTCTTCTGGCCATAAAGCGGCCGTAATCGGCGCGGCGGCGAAAGAAATCGCGAGGCAAAGTGTTAAATTGCGACAACGGGAGACGAATGGGAGTCCATAATTTTTCAATGCGGACCTCTCGCGTACCCGGGGTAAGTAATGTCAACGCAATAAACTTTCCGCGACAATAAACCCGAGTATCTGTCGGTGCGTATGATATATTAAACAAATAAAGAAAGGAGGAAATCATTGAAACGCCGGGGTCGAACACGAATGACCAGTTCCCTCGGCGTTGCCCGGTCAACAGGTTGAACAATGCGTTATCTTGTTTCACGAGGACTTTTTTCCCGCGGCGGGTATAATTGACCGCGCTTTAGTATTGAAGCAACGAAATGATCAATCAACGATCCCACGCAAATATTTCGCTCGCGCGCCGATAAAATTTTTCAATAACGTTCCCGGCGCAGGAAACACGCCCACGCGGAACATTCCCGTGGCTCGTGTACGCGCGCGCGTTTTCCGCGGCACGAAAATCCGATCGGCGAAAATCGATGACCGTTTCATTAATTGGCCCCCGGCTTTTCCCCCCCTCGAGCCGTAATCCGAATCTAAACCGCGGCGTCGATTTAAATATTTAAATCAAATTCGACTTTAAATATAAACCGGCGCGAAACCGGTTATTTCATCTCGTTATTCCTGTATTTAAATTCGAGCGAAATTGATTTTGAAACGCGCGGGCCGATCAACGGTGCCCATTTAAAAGGACCGTTCGATAATCGAAAGTGAGTCGTAATGTATCGATCACCGCGAACCGGAGCACCGGCTTTTAATTACGCCATATCCCCGTTCCCTCATCAGGACGCCGGCCGTCGTTCCCGTCTCCGTTTTACGCTGCTCGTTGGTGACAGCGATCGTAAAAAAAAACAAATACCATTCCCTCAGCATCATTACCCGGGGAAAAAAACGTCCAACGAGACGGGACAGGTTAGCGCGACCTCGGGGACGCGCTAATCGCGAACATTCGGCGCGCTGCGAATCGATTGACGGCCACTCGCCAACTTCACGCGGCCGCCCGGCGGTAATATTTGCCGAGTGACCAACAAATTCACAACGGTGTCCCGTCGCAAAAAACCACGGCCAGAAACGGGTGAGTCGCCTCTTGTGTACACAACGAACGCCTTCGAAAACTACTATATTATCGTCGACTAATCAACGAACATTTTCGATCCCTTCGACCGGGAGTGAGCTAGCCAACCGCACAACTGCGTCCCGCGATAACCTTTCCTCTTTACGCGCTCCGAGCGTCCTAACTGTACTACGACGTCTATAGTAAAATCAATCATCTTGTGTTTACATTCCTCGAGAGACCGACCGTTGTTATTATTCATGATTCTACCGTAGGTGTCCATGGTGGACGGATCAGACCGCGAGTCCTGACCCCTCGTACGACGAGACTCGTCAAGACTTCGAAACTAACTTAATCATTGTTCGTTACGCATCGAAGCTATTTCGCTGTTATCAATGTACTCCGAAATTCCTATTTCAAGTGGAATGGACAATTTTTCCACTTGCAAGTTGATAGTGAAATGTTACGCGAGCGAAACGTAGCGAAAGTAAATAGTACGCCGAGGGGTTAACCTAAGTGTCGCGATCCAGCGTAGAGAACAGAGTACTCACCATCGACGAGGAAGACGACGTCCGCGAATTCGTCCCTCCGTCCGGCGAGTAGAGTTTCGTCTGGCCTACAGCTCGGTCCCTAGTGCGTGCGCGTGTGTCTCCTGCACGATCGGGCAAGTTCGATGACACTGTGCGTTTTACGTCGGATGTGACCGGCACCACTGGCACACTCCCGTCAAACGCAATCACTTTTCGGCACGAGCGACCACGATCGACACCCTCCGGCTACTCGCGGCGAGGCGCGCGCGTTTGACGTGTATTATTTACCCACGGACGAGAGAACCACGGTAGACACGTCTTACCGGCCTGAACTCGCGCTCGCGACTACCCGGAGCCCCTAGCCGAGGCGACCGGAGCGCCGCCGCCGGAAGCCGAACGAAACCGAGCCGACACGAAATTTTCGCTGTTACGAGTGGTGTCGCGGCTTCGTCCCCCACGGTGCACGAATAATCATAATGGTAATGGTAATCGTAATAACGTGTCTTTATTGCCGGGCCCCGGACGCTTGTGCAAATCCGCGGCTTTATAGATCGATTCGATGGGACCGACGGTAAATAAATCGTTTTTTTTTTTGTATCGACATTGGGGGATATTCAGTGGATCTGTGTAGATCGTTTGTACCTTGGTTTTGATAGAGAATATTTTGGATTTATTATTTGGTAACGAGGAGGCGATGCGAGTGCGTGTCAAGTATGATGCAAGGATACGAATAACGATGTGTAATGGCACGTGAATCAGCGCGTGTAAAATGACGTATTTCGAATATCTAATCCTTAACGATGATAGTGAAATTACGCGCATTGCATATCTGCAAGGTTGAATTTAATGACAATGATAGTACACAAATGTAAATATTGTTGTTGGAATCGTTGTGCATGTATAAGAACACGGATTATTATCGTTATTATTCATTTTATACAGCGTGAAGGAAGCGTGGCCGACAAACTGCCAAATAAGTGACGATGCAATCTTATCAGACGCGTTAGTCGATTAAAAAATCTTAATTCAAATAGATAAACCTTCCAGTTCCGATTGCTTCGGAGTAAAGCGTGATAGTAGGGAAGTTTATTGCGAATCTTCAGCTTCTTTTCACTCGTAGGATTCTTATCTTCCCGCTTGTGTCATCGGTTACGAAATATTCCGCGTCAGCAACGAAATCCGTGGGACCCGATAGTTTCGCGGGGCCCAAGCACCTCGACTGCCAAAAGAAAAATCGGACCCTTATGGGACGGCGACCGGTAAATGCCGTTACGCGCGTCCGAATTGCCGCAGCGCGCGTTTTTTCTCGCGCGCCGCGGCGACTCGCCTTTCGAGGCACGCGGATTCGATGATTGACAGACACGCCGGACGAACGGACGGACGCTCAATCGCATTAATTGATAATCGTTCGCGGCCGCCATTTAGCCAGCCATAATTCGTAACACGCGTCTCTTTTTACTGCGGAGCGAACAGTTTATTATCGTTCGCTGTCATAACGACAGGTTTTTACCGCGACCTGTTTGCGTCCAATGATCGGCGACTCGAGCGGAGCAAAGACTTCCGAAATTATCTAATTGAACTAATCGCGGGAAGAAAGTGAAACGTCATGACTCACGATAGAATTCGCGGCATTTCCTGCTGCACACGCTTCCTGCATAGTTTATTTCGTACCAGTTTCTTATCGCCGTCCACGGATCGTTTCCATAGCCAATGATCGTCCAGCGTGGGAACGCTGTAAAGTCTTTCCAAAATTCAGCGGAGAGTCTTTTTCTGCTGACATTGCGAAGAATTAACGATCGAGTAGACGAGAACGGCGAACATCCTCCATTGTCATTTCGAGTCGAACACGGTACGAACCTGTGACGTAGCGGGTTCGCGAAACGAGTCATCAGTGAAATTAGATTCGAATGATCGCGGCGATCGTCTGGGAAGACGGAATGTCAACGACCGTAGGACAAACGGGCCGGGTCAATTTCATCCCGGCGTCGTCTCCTTAACTGTACACGGGCTCGACGAAGAACTCGACGACGGAGGAGACACCGACGTCGATGGGGTAGCAGGATCGAAGCGGGATCACAGGGGGGGAGCGAGGGAGGGGAGGAGGATGGAGGCAAGAAACGGACGAACGCTCGTATAATCCGCGTTCCCGACGTTCTGCACCGGTACCATTACCATTACCATTCCAGGTCTTCTTCCCGTTCTTTCTTCGGGCAGCTGGTAAACAGTATTTCCAAGTCGACCGAGTAAATCAACAATCGGTCGCGTCTTCCGATTACCGTCCCGGCTTTTTCCGGCCGACTCACGTCCCCGACGGTTTTTGCGGCCGTCTCCACGCATCCTCGCGGCCGTCCCGTCGTTTCGTTGGCCCGATGCATACGGTTACGAGCCGTTCACGGCGCACCGGGGCAACTTCTTTGCGCCCGGGCTTTCCCCTTACGGGAATTCGTTCGCCGAGGGAATAATGGCGGTTAACTGTATATACAGAAACGGCGGGGACGCGCTCGGAAAAACCGGGGAGCGGATTTAATGCCGCCGCGTGGCCTCTTAATTATTATTAGATTACGCCGGCTCGCCGGGGGAACCGGTCGCGTTTGAACCGCCGACGCGAGTCGCTTTTTCCGAAATCGAGTTTGACAGCGACGTCCACCGCCGATCGGCGGACTCGCCGAGTCACGTGCGTCGACGACTTTCAGCGATTCCTCGATTACCGCGCGCGTACGAACGTTCCATCGGAGGGAATATTCGAGGAATTTCTTCTCGGTTTCTTCGACGTTTCCCTGTTTCCGCGGAGCAGCTTGTGCGCGAAACGAACGTCGATTTTTTACTCGCCTCGAAGGCGCTAGTGAAAGTGGGATATGGTAACTCGAGGATCGTCCAGTTTTTTGAAGGAACTGTTATACGATAAGTATCACTGATACCTGACGAATCATTTGCATATATTTGTAAAGGCGAATACATATAAGGTGAATAGTTGAGTGGGCTTGCAAGAGTACATCGCTGAAAATCAGTGAAAACATAGGCATTTAACGATCTAAACGAAGCCGAGTCATCTCGCTCGGAATTATCCTATCTTCGACACTTTGACTGTCAAGTGATTCTTAATAACCCGGAAACTAAAAAGTCCAGATTCTTAACGATCGCTTTACTATCTCCCCGATATCTCGTGCGTCCAATAAAAGGCCGCCAAGTTCATGAATATTCAAGTTTCGGTTGAAAACGGTGTCACCCTAATTCAGGTAGCGTGGCAGTCAAAGTGCTAAACAGCGTTCTAAGCGAAACGAAGCAGGATTTTCGACGCGGAGTATCGTTAGGCAAGGGGTTGAAAGCAACCGCGAAAGCGGGGGGCACGACGAAACGGCGGAGGGGTAGGTCCCGCGGTCCTCCTCGCGAAAAAAGAACGGATGGATCGTGATCCTGACGCGACACGACAATAACGCGGTTTGTCCGGTCGGCTCATCGTCGCGCGGGGATCACCGAGCCGTAATTAACGAGTTCGCGAGCCAATTGGGAGAACGGAGGAGAGAGAAAAAAGTCGGCATAGAGCCGGTAACCGTATACCGTCGCCGGCTAATTATATCATCATTTTTACTCTCTCGCATGATCGATGCGAATTTTGCTCATCCGTAAAAAGGCACGCGAGCCGGGGCTTATCGAATTTCTCGTCGAGCGTACCGGCCCGACGTCGTTTCAGCGTGGCCAACAGGTTGTCCGGAGGAGGGCCGATCCTGAAACAAGGATCGGGTTTCCCCGTAGCTTTACTGCCTGCGGGAATATCGTATTCCCCGTCAGCGGGCTGGTTCGTGCCGGAAACGGAAGCGAGCCGCGTCTCTATAAACCGCTGCTCTACGTTGTACGCCAATATTTGAGACAAACATTACCCGCGACCAGAAAATATATTAGGCTGTCCCCTGACTCTTCTTCGGCGATCCGCTCGTAACCGTCCGGCAGAATTTTTCGGAAGGGGTTGCGAGACTATAAGAGACGGAGGAAGGTGGAGATCTAATCGTACACTATTCGATACTGTAACGTGAAGCATAAAATATTGTGCGCGTTATGTGTTAACTCTTAACGCAGCGATGCCACCATGGCGTGGGACTTTTATGGGAGGGCAAAAATCGTTTTATTGATCATCACTGTTACTGTTGTAATGTTTACAATGAACTCTGAGTATTGTGCTGGGTCACTTGTGTGAATTTGTTTCCGCTTGTTGTCTATGTTGTATTTTTTGGTAAGTAAACGTGAAATACCTCACGTCCGTTAAGGGTTGAAACATTAGGCTCACGGAACACGTCTGACACAGGAATGTTTATTTGATAAATGTTTATGTCCATTTTGATAAACGCAATTAAGCGAATGTGTATTCCAATTGTATGTATTTAAAGCTGTAATTTTGTGAGAGGACATAACTTAGGACGACCTGATACTTTGACAGTCGAATCTTGGTCTGGAAGATCCGACCCGGTAGCTTTCGGCTGGTCAGATTCTATAGAACAAACGCAACGGATAAACAAGCAATGCTTTCGCATCCGTTCGGTGAAATGGGAGTTACAGTGAATACCGTGATACTCAAAATCCTCGTCTTAATCCAAGCATGACGACTGCTGGGTCATTGGAGACCCGAATGGCTACTTAGACTCAGGACGCATAAATCATCGGCGAATATTATGTAGGATATTTATTAATCATAAAAAGCTTAAGCCACGAGACTAAGCAACTAATCCGCGCGCATAACCGTTCGCCTCTTCGCCGAGAAAGAGTACTTTTAATAAACCGAGAACGGTTCTCGGATACCTCTCCTTAAGACTCGATAATGCTTAATAAATAATGTTTGGTATGTTCGCCGGGATGATCAATAATTCTTATTTACTGTTTCAATGGGAATGGGATGCTCGCGGCTCGTCGCGCGAGGATTAACGCGGGGATCGCGTACGATCGAGGATTCGGGGGATGGAAATTAAAGTGGACACCGTGTACGATATCGCAACCGTGAAATTATTATTACTCTCTTACAATATCTGTCTCTTTAATGTTCTCCTTGAGCTATAAATCGTCATTCGTGTTTTGTACATGAAAGTATCCAAAAAGTCAAAAGCACTGTTCGACGCTTGTTTCCTCCGGGTCACGCTTAATGAGGGTCTTAAAAAAATCTTGGCGCGCGCGCTTCGCCTAGGTATTACTGCCATCTCTTCTCGTCATCTTCGCTCTCTTTCTTTTTTTTTGTTTTCTCAACGCATTTCCGTGTTTCTCTTATTATTCCTCCGTGGAGCGAGCCACGACTGTGTGGATTAATGAACACCGCGGTGCTTCCGACGATCGCTCGACAAGATCGAACCGACGCGAGACGAACGCGAGACGCTAAGCTCCCATTTCCTTCTTCGTTTGGCAGTGCGAAGCAATCCTCCTCCCCGTTTTCTGGTTTCGTTTCCTGCATGTCCGCGCAGCGTTCGATGCAACGCGTTTCACGCGCGATCCGCGAACCGAGGTGGCAGTCGATCGTCGGCGGTCCTTCGCACGGTTGGCAATCGTCGTCGTCGTTTGTGTCGCGATGCCCGACGATCGAGAACAAGCTCCCGACGTAACTGTACTCGACGCGACTGAAATCGATACGAACGAAACGAAACGAGAAAGAATGAAAATAATTACCGTGCCAACGCATCGAACCGCTACCCGTACGAATCCGGCGAGACCGAAGCGATTTAATTAACAGAACGGAAACTAAGAAACGAAGATTTATCACAGCTACTACATTTTTCATTTTCTTGCCATTTTAGCCTTTCGAATCTCATCGCGTTAATGGAGCAATGTGAATTAGCCTTGAAACGTTTACATCTGTATAAAGGCTCGAGGTATGTTGCTACGAAACAAGAATGCGTGTACCGATATCCTTGAAGAGGGTAATTAATCACGGTCCGAGCTGCCACATCGTCGGGATCGCGTGAAAAATAGGTTGCCGAAGAAACAACGATCGCGCGAGCGAGTCACGCGACGGATCTTCCCGGCAAAGAGAACGATGGCGGGCTTTCCAGTTTTCACTGGTGAAAGAGCGCTGCTTTCCGATTATCCAACGACTCGCCGCCGATCGGGAAAACGCGGTCGAAACGTAACACGCGCGCGGAACGTTCCCCCGCTGCTCCCCCTCGCTCTCGCGTTTTCATTTAGCTCGCGTCGAAAAGACGGACGCGGCCGTCGCACGCGATCTCTACAGCCTAGAACTCGTATTACCTGAAACTATGCGATCTATTTCTCTACTTGTTTTATGCAAGAGGCAAGCCGTCCTTTCTCTAAACCGAAGCGACACCGCAGCACTCGTGACGAACATCGAAATGCGGCCTACTCGACGAATCAGGGGAAACGCGTATGAAAAGAAGCGTCGGTGCGAGAAACTGATTCAGTATATCACTAAGCGTGGCTCGCGATTAACCCGTGTGTTCTGTAGCTGGTTCTCACAGTAATATTTCGTAAATAAACAAAACGCCTTTTAATTTCTCTTTAAAACTCATCGGTATTTTATATGAACCTCTTAGATATGGGCTGAGTCCAGACTCGATCTTATTTAAACCGTTAAACGTCTATATTTTTAATTGCTTCTAACCGTATATTCAATCTTACACGGGTCTCTGTTCAACTATTCTTTTCAAATGTATCTGTTTTCATAATTCTATCTGTTTTCGTTAAGTATCAATGACATTCGAGATGCAACAGTTCTTCCGAAGAACTCGACTCGAGTGAATAACGCACAGGGGTTAAAACGCGCGTGGATATCGACGAACGAAAGATACGGAACGGTCAGCGGAATAGAATCAAGTACCTGGAGAGTTTCTCTCCGAGAAGTGACAAGCGAACCATTCGTCACGACCGCTGCCCTCGTCATACACAGAATTCCTAATAAATGCGAATGCTACATCAACGACACGTTACGAGCAGACCGGTACTCGAGGCAAAGATCGGGACGCGGCACTCGATATTTACAGACCGGGGCGGGTCGGCGTGAGACGGGTGTTTTCGAGGCTCCTCGAAAAATAAAATTTCCCTCCCGTCCGTCGCGCCCACCGAAACTCGACGCAATCGTCCAAGTGTCCACTACGTTTATTTTTCGTTTATACTCTTTGTACATTTACAAGTCATGTCTCGCCGTGAAAACTAGAAAGCCGTCCGTCGTCACGAGCGGTCCTGACAGGCGCGTCGTTGTTCGTTGCTCCGACGAACCGAAGCTTTCATCGGCGCGCGTCTCGAGTATCAAAAGCGCCCGGCGTTTCGGAATTAAATATCGACGAGGATCCGTCGTCTACGCGGATCTATCTCGAGTGGAACGTTTCGGTGATACACACAGGTGACACGACGGTGAATGGATATCGATCGATTGGTCTGGCGGATCGAGCGTCGCTCGGTTTAATTCCGAACCGCTGGCACGTCGAGCGTCTCAAGCGGCTTTTCCTGCTCGATTTAACCCTTAAGTACGTTCTATTCGTAGATCTCAAATACTCGGTATTTATAGCGTGTCTATTTCGCCGTGTTGCGCGCGTGAGTGGAGAGAGAACGTGGAAATGTCGGGGAAAAAGAGCAGAAAGACGGAAAGAAAGTGGGGGGTCCGGCAGCTCCGATAACCAGATTCTAATCGGCGCGGAACGGTACTCAAGAGTTTAATCGGCGAGCGATAGCCGAATCGACGATAAACGGAAGAAGCGGCGCCTGTTGCCGAGCAACCGTCGGCCATCTCGTGAAAAACAAAACGAACGAATCGCTAACGTTGTCCCCGGCTCTACGTCTAGCACTGATTCTCCGTTGGTAAAGCGATCGGCCGACGTCGCGACGCCTCTGACACGAGAAAGAGACGGCACGCGAGTCTACCTCCCGGTAGATAGCGATGATTCCCTTGTGCTTCGGAACAACCGCGTCAAAGGGAACGCGATAGTCGATCCGACGAAGGAAGGGAGTCGCGGGGAGAGAGAGAGAGAGAGAACGAACAGAGGAGAGAGAGATTTCCAACGATAATCCTCGTTCCCATTTAATCATTTTCATCTTTCGTCTAAAGCGTCCCTCATTTTTCCTCTAGATTTGCAAAAATACGACGTCCACCGGCGTCCACCTTCCCTTTCGTACTTTGTCCCTTTCTCTCACGCTTTCTCGCCCGTCGTTTCTTTGTTCTGCAGTCCTCCCCGCCCCTCGAAAAACCGTGATTCGATTTTCTTTTATGTACAGAATGCGTCTCCCCAGTGTATCCCGGCGTTCTCCGCCGCGCGGCGTCTCTCCCTTTTCCTCTCTGCCACGCTTCTCCCTTCCTTGAACAGCGTTTCTCCGTCGTTCCACACGTTTTACACATGTACAAACGCAACACCGGACGCCGAGGAGAAGCGGCAACGGACGAGAAACGCGGCCGTCGAAGGTGATTCTCTAAAACGGAAAGGAGACTCGAGAGCGAGCCTCGCTCTGCGTCTCGCCTCGCCGTATGCTGCGGATTCCTTCGGATGGCCGGTGATTATCTACATTATCTTACGCAAAGTCTTTACAACGCCTCGCTAAAATATACATTTACAGTTATAAAGTCGCCGTGGGTAAAGGTGTCGGTACAACGCGAGAAAATCCTCGGTATAAAAATGAAAGGGGAATGGGGGAACGGGGAAATCGTGAGGAAACGGGTCGGAAGGATAATCGCGAAACGGGGAATAAGTGCGCGCGGTCATCTCGACGATAGAGCAGGAAGATTAAGGAAAAATAAAACAAGCGTACAGCAAATTATCTTTTAATCGAACTTAAATGTGAAACGCTGACGGTTTTGTCTTCCCCTCTACGCCCCCGTCTGTCTGGATCGTTTTGCCTCTTTTTACCTCGCGGAACGGAATTTTCCTCGTTAAGCGGGCGATTTTGTGTTCCGATCGATCGAACTGACGCGACCGTCTTCAAGATTCGTAGGGGTTGAAATCGATAAAAGAATCACTAAATTATAAGCCTCGCGCGTTTTCGTGTACGCCGAACGCTTGTCGGTTCGACGGTGATCGATGAATTTTCTACAATTATAATATCAAACGAAACTTATCGATCGAATGCGATCGTCGCGAATTCCTTTTCGGTCTACGCGGTTCAAACTGTATCCAATAATTTTCTTGCGATTATAATACAAACGTCAATGATTAAGGTTCTAAAGTGATTAAGCACAGTCGTCGGGCAGCCGATAAAGAGGCTCCGAGCGAGCGAAGCGTTTAAACCACCAGGCTCGACCACGATCAGCGAAATGGAAATTTCGAAACGGGCGCCGAATAGACTCGGGGGCTATCGAACAACTACCTCCGCCGCTAAAAATATTTTACGCTACGGTCAATTATACCACGAGATCAAGCGCGACTGAGTGGCCGAAAGTTTCCCCCGCCGTTCCACCCCCGTGAATCAAATGAACGATTTACCCTAAACCGTGCGAATAACCGCTAAATTATCTCTACCTAATGAACGCAATTCCCATCTAAACCTAATTATTAGATCGCCGCTGAACACGATCGACGATTCCCTAAAAATGAACTCCGAACCGTTTGCGAGTAACGAAAACAAACGCGAGAGATTATTGGTCCCAGCCGTATGATAAGACGAGTTTCCTTTTGATCCGCGTCCCGACAACGGACGAACGAACGAACGAACGAACGGGGCTGACGGTCTAACGCGACGAGAGTGGACCGAGAGGGAACGGCGATCGAGCACCGCGATCAAATCACGCCACGAGATGTGAATCGATGAACACGAACAGGCATGGGGACGAACACAAGAAATCACAAGAAGCTGGCAGCGCACGGGACACGCGTATGGCACTGAGGGTAGATGCCAAAACGGAACCGGAACGAACGTTCACCCTTCTGTTGCGACAGCTGACCGAGCTCTTCACCAGCTGAATTTTCTATTATCTTTTTTTTACTCCGCTAATCGTTTCTTCCCATTATCACGTCACGATATATCTACATTAGTGTACAAACTAAATAGTTTACCTGTATCGCGGCCGAATCTTTGTTCCGTTCATTGTACGCCTCGCCTTGGTAAACGTCCAGGACTAAGAATCACCCGGTCGAGTAAAAAGAAAAAGAAAAAAACGATCGAGTTCCGCGATATTAGAAGGCAGCGAACGTTACGCCGAATCTTGCGCGGGTCAGTCAACCCCGCAACGAAAGGGTTTAGAAAGAAGAGAGAGATTGTAATAGTTGCGTGAAACGAGCGACGACGGCGCGTCGTTAACGAGGAGAAATAATCGTGTCTCGGCGATACGGAAAAAAGAGGAAAACGGAAGAGTCGCGCGAGGGAATGGAAATCGATCGGTCGCGTCTACGGCTGAACGGGGGATGATGACGCGTATACACAGAGATAGAGCTATACATATACATATACACATATATAACCGTACAGGTGTATATACGTCTTTGTCACGTTCGTTCTCTGCTTTATGTTTTCGATGGCAGTGCCTTGGTTCGCGTCGGTCGACGTCAGTTGTTGGCAGTAGTCTCGTTTACGCGCTCGCTGAGGAGGGGATCGACGAGGAGGAACGATCGCGGCGCGCGATCGGCGAGACGGGTGAACGATCGACGGGGATCGGTTTAAAATACAAGCGTGAAACGAATAAGGCTTCTAAGGATCGTCTACCGCGATAACGTTACGGTTGGCAGTGCGCGATTTTTGGCAGTGACGCGTTACATTTCATATCCCCGGCTCTCCCTCCGTCCCTGTATCCGGCGTCGATCGGTCTCGGCCCTCGCGGATCACGGCCCACCGCGATTCACCTCCAAAAACGAGTGGCTCCCTCGGATTGAAAAAGAACAATCTTTCGTCCGCTTGAAGTCGCAAGCTGATAGGCTGATCGCCACCGGGCGATCCATCGATAATTTCGACTAACTATGTACACGGTGTCTCGCGACCGCGTCCCGTCGCCGGTGAACGCGCGAACCGACGCGACGCGACGCCATTTACAAAGTCGAACGAAATCTCTGGGCGCGGCCGCGCGGCTGCAGCGAACGGGACGCCCGACGCGCCTCTTATACAATTTCTTCGCGGGCAACTAGAGATCTATCGGATTACACGTATAATCGTAATAATAATAGTAAGAATAATTAATCGATCAATTAGCCTAGAGTTCTTAATTACAATCGTATTGGCAGTGTTTCTTAGCTGGTGTGTGTAGGTGTGTTTCCGTCCGTGTGTGTCCCAAGCACTCGTCGCTCTCTACGCGCGCTAACAATTCATGTCGTTCCCTGTCTCTGTACACGTTCTACCTTCGGCCAGTGATCCTCCTTCCGCTACCTTAGCTACACAACACGTCATCGACACGTATTCCCTAACCCTTCTCGCCTCGGTTCCCTTAATTTACAAGCATTCATCTGTTTATCCACTACAATTATATATGTATACACGTGCGCGATCACATTCCGCAATGTCAGAAGTTATAATTCGCGATACGAGAAATATACTTCTACGATCTCGGCCTGTCTACATCTATGAAAATAGCGATTCGACACGTTTCCGAGTGTTCTCGCGCGAGTCTTCCTCCTTGTCTTTCTTCTCTCCTCCTTGTTCTGCTTCTATTCTTGCTCCTCCATCTTCTTCCTCTTCTTCTTCTTCTTGTTCTTCTCATCCTCCTCCTCTTCTTACACCTCCGAGCCCTTCTCCTCTTCGTTCCTCGTTCGTTAGTTTATTTCTCTTCATAATACATCTTCCAAAGCCTGTGCAGCAACTCCGTGGAAAATGTAACACAGCCATCGTGTTTTCTATCTCCCTATACAGAGCAACAGCTTCTCGCGTACGCGAACGCGTACAGCACGATGCGCGAATTCGCTTTCGTTGCCGAGCTTCGCCGATCCGCTTCCGCTTCCGTATTTCTATGTCTTCGTTTCGGCCCAGGTATCTCCGACTCGGGCGTGGTTCGAACGGTTGTTGCTTCGGATCTTGGCCTGCGGACTTTGATTCGCCTCGAGTCGATAGAGTGGCGTTCGCGCGGATTCATGGAACTGAGACATGTGTGCTGGTCGATCTTCGGTGATGAACGATGGCGAAAGAAACCACGAAAGATACGAAATGAAAATAGAAACCGAACAGTGAATTGTTTGCCGTCGAACGGTCGAAAAATACTCGATCCGGAGATTCCTGGTTTCGGCGGTGATCTCGACGACGCCGACTCGAGAGATAAGAACGAGAGGGGTGAACGGAGAGAAACGATTTCTCGATTTCGATCTTTTCTCCGCTCTTCTCTTGTCTTCTCTTTTCTCTTCTTCTCTTTTGGTTCGCCGCGCAACGACAGGTTCGCGTTGGCATGCTGCACGTGGATCCGGCAGAATGATAAAAAATAGGCGACTATTGAAACCACGCCGAGACGTCGGACACGCGTCGCGCGGCAAGCATGTCCCGGGTCCCGGGGATTCTTACTTTTGCTTTTCGTTTGCATTTTGTACAGCGTCCCTTTTTCTCCGGAAAGGTAATTACGGAATATACCTCGATAGAAATCTCGTTGGCGAACGGGTCGCCCGACTGAACGGTATCTGTCACGTGGATTATCGGTATTAATGATGAACGAGCCAAAAATGTCATCTTCTCTTCGTTTTCGTTCGATGCGCTCAATTTTCTCCGTCTACCGTGTGCCTTCTTTTCGGATTCTCTACTTCTACGCATCTCTTTGTTCCCTCCCCCTTCCCCGCCGCACGACGACGGCCAGCGAAAATTTCTACCGAGCTGAAGATCGAGGTAGATGCATCACCTTCCGAGAGTTGGTCTCAAGGGTCGAGAATGAGTCAGAAAAAGTTCGCGGTTCACGCCTCCCTTCTCCGCCCCTATCTCCTGGCCTCTATCGCGGGGCACTCAAACAGGGCCCGGAAGCGCCAAGGGGCCGTTGCTAGATATTAATTGATTCCTAAGGCCACCAGAGTGATTATCTCCTTATCCACCACGCGTTAACTAACGTTTAACAGTTTATTTTTCCTCGCTTCTCTTATGCTTTCAGCGTCATCGTCGCGGTCCTCCTCGCCCTCGAACGCGAATCGAGCGGTTCGCCCCCCGTAAAATCTCCGTCGCGGTGTCGCGCAATCGTCGTCCCTCTCCTCGACTCTCGATCCTCCCTTTTTTTTTCGCATTTTTCTTCCTCTTTAAATTCCATATTAAATTCAACTCCACCGTCCGGTCATTGGTCTTCGCACGGCGGTCAACGATATAAAACGTATCCACGGTGAGGCACTTTCGAGGCCCAAGCCCAGCTCTTCCGAGTCCAACGAGTGCCGGCTTGCAGGACAGGCACTCGTGGCAGGAATCGACCCCAAACGTATGGAGACTCTTTTCTCTTTCGATATCGATAGGCAACAAGAATATCCTTTTCATCGCTATCCACGACTACTATTACAGTTTTTACCTAACGACCAACGGATTTAGGCTAAATAAATTAGAATGTATTGTTCCTCCTAGCGGGTGCTTATTGCTGCATCCGTTCCCGGTGTTCTCTCGATTTGTTTGTCCCATCTTCGTTTCGTTCCCCGACCCCGTAACGCGGGTACCTCGTAGGAGCCGCGGTTACGGGACTCGCGTCCCTCGTCTGTGTCTTTTATTAGTCTTCGTCTTGGACTCGTCTTGCTTCGTCGTCCCCGTTCGCTCGCGCCGTTTTCCTCGCCTCCTTCTTCCGGCTCGCGCAGACGGAACACGTCTAACTCCGGTTATGATACCTTCTGGACACGTTCTGGTTCCGGTTCCCTTGCCGGGCTCCTCTCTACCCAGACCAGGAAGCACGATCGTCCTGATACAGGACCCGTCCCTAATTCTGGCTTAGTCGTCGCTGCTTCGTCACACTTGTCCTCGATCACCGCGGCCGACATTATCACGAGTTCTTGACCGGTTTCCGGCGCTGCTTCGGCCGCGTCAACGGCGGCGTGCCGCCGCTTATCGCCGAATACAGCGCCACACTCACCTCTTCCGGATTGGCGGACGCCACTTTGCGTATCCCTACGTTCTTCGTGCTTCGGACCTCGGACTCGAGCACCCACTCGTCTGGCTCGCTGGTGGAACATTTCGGATTCGATCACACGCTCGGTTTAAACCGACGGGCAGAACAAACGATCGGAAATGGTCACTTTCGATCCCTCAACTGTCGAGTTTTCTCGGTGAACGGTGTTACTCGCGGACTTTGAATGGACTGTTGGTATTCCCATTTGCCGATGAAATTGTTGAACAAAAATGACCATTTCCGAGGAGGAATTCCGAGGAGTACTCACATATCTGGAGGATACCACCGCAACAACACTTTAGTCTTTCCATCCATTTCCACTCTTCGAGCTAAAACCTGCGGCAAAACGGGAATGTTACACGTCTGATACGCTGATACGGTTGAAATATTCCGGCAGTTCTCGTCGAATTCGCTTACTTGACTAGTTAGGGCCATTGAGTTTCCTGGTGTCTCGGCGAGACGACCTTGCGTCCTCGATTTCGCCAACTGGAGTAACCTGTGCTGGAGGCCTTCCATCACTCCCGAGTCGAAGTAGTCGAACAGTCTCGCTGCAATATAGGAAACAAAGTCTCGTCATCATTTCTACATCATTTAACCTGTTGGCTACGTCGCGCCGCTATAGTAGCTCGCGCGGCTACCATTTCTCCGAACGGTACACCTATAGTGGCTCACTTCTACCCTGTCATATTCACACCGTCGTGCATTCTAACATAACTACACGGTGGAAATCCCTTTCAACTCTGAAATCGCAATTTACGGCGAACATTGCCGTACAGTAATAAGTCTCGGCGTAGCGACAAGGTTAATCTTGAAAATCTTCCACTTTAAATCAGCAGGTACATCTTTCAAAGGCTTGCAAACCGTTTGCAACATTGAATTTCGCGCGAGCAGGTTCCGGCGAACGGTAAATCCCTGACGATGCGACTACTCACCGGACCAAGGTTGTCGCCTGTATCTGAGCCGCTTCCCATTTCTTCTGACCAGCTTCCCGCCGCTCTCGCAGCTTCGCCTGCCGGTGTTGTTGCTGGTTTCCGGTTGGTTGAAGTGTCCGTTCACGTGCCTCTCGAGAGCGGTCTGAAAAACGAAGTCGGATTTATTCAAGACACGGTATTCCGGCACCTTCCAGGGAGAGCTTATCGTTCCGTTACTTTGACGAGGACAATTTTTCGAATCGAGAATCGATTCCGCTGTATCCAACGAGTATACTGATGGAGTACAACACCGATGTGTTCTGGTTCTGCTCTGTGTATGCAACGATCGTTTCGATGAGACGCGAGGATCGAGACGTGAAGAAATAGAGAAAGACACCCAGAGACGTTCGACGAGGGGGATGAAAAGAATCACGACGGACAGTAGTCTCAGCTGTCCCTGGAAAATGCACACCTTCCGAGGACAGTCTGACCGAGGCAACCGGCGGCTAATTGCCTCGACCACACGGCGACGGTTCACACGACAGACATCGTTCGAAGAGCCTTCGTCGCAAGTCAGGAGACTGGTGGACCGTAGGACGTTCAGACGAAATATGCGCGCGTCCTGTCCGTTCATCGCTTCTTAACGCTTCCGGTGAGCAACATGATACCTTGGCTCTCAATTTTCACAGAAAGTACGACACGAATCGATCGTTCGGTCGATTGAATCTTACAAAAGCTCGGCAAACGACTTCCATTAAGAACGGAATCAAAGAGTCGTCGTTGGGATTCAATCGGAAATTTGAAAATTAACGCCGGATAATCCAGGTATCACTAAGTGAGGCGTCAAGGGCTGAAAGAACACGGATCGGCTTAGAATCTAAGGACGCAAACCAGGGAGTACATCGAGATCGACGAATATTACCATCACGGAAAACAAAGTAAAGAAAAACAGTCAGACGGCTGAACTTCGAGCGTCCTTTCTCACACTTCGGAGACAAGGTTCAGGACTAACGAAGATTCGCGTAGTCCCTGATTCATACCCATGATACATTACCCAACGAGTCAACAACACAAGAAATATAGTCATCTGGAATGATGCATGTCAACGCAACACGCCTGAGCGCGTTCGGTTGAATGCTTGGTGGTCAGAAAAACAAACGGATTATTTCAATCAATGATCAATGTCCACAATGTTCACGCTGATCAGCCGAAGGGGGGTCGTCCACAGACATCCGTGGAACGAGGCGAAACTTTGTTCAGTACGATCGTCATTATCGGGATGCATCGGACAGGCGATTTGCCATCAGCATCCGCGATTCATCATTGATTCCCGCGCACTTAACAACAATCTCCGTTTCGTTAAAATGCCTCCGAACCGAGACATCTCTATACCTGCGAGCTGAATCTGCTGCCGCAACCGTCGACGATGCACCGGAACGGTTTGTTCCCGCCGTGGGACAACACGTGCCGCTCCAGCCACCTCCGCGAGCAGGAACTCCTCCCTTGGACCTTGCAGCCCTGCCACTGGCACACGAAATTGTCGCCGCCGGTCTGCGTGTTGATGTGCGCCGCCTGCAACGGATTTCCTTTCTTCGTTTCTGTCCGCTCGTTTCTTAATTACGGGGTCAAGTGCGCAGAGCTCCGGCCGGAGCGACGAGGGATCGAGGGGCGCGGATCGTTGCACAGCGCGCGCGGGGAAACCGTACCCGACGGACGCACGGTAGCCGCGGAGGTGTCGCGGTGTCGATTACACGGCGCAAAAAACCGACCGGCGGAAAAGTTTTCGGCTTTCGCGAAGTACAGCAACATTGTAACTGAAGACCGAGCAACTCGACACCCCAGCTTCGTTGTTCCCTTTGCGATCGCCACGCCTGAACTTCCGTAGATAACGCCGGCCACTCGGTTAGCGCTTTATTAGAACTATTTCGCTCGGATCGTATGACTTTCAATTAATCGGCCACGTTGGAATCTAAACCTGTATTCGATCTCGCACTGCCAAGAAATCCGATCGAACAATAAACTGTATTCTACTTTCGTAATCTATTACTTTTGAAATTGCAATCGCGTCAGGAGATACGTCGTTCCGAGCTGAGTGGTTAACCGATCGCAAGGGAAATCGAAGCAGAAATCGTTACCGGTACGAAACGAAGGCTATAAGAGAGCCACACCTGTAGATGTTCAAGGAGCCCTCCGCTGGATTCGAAGCTCTCCTCGCACTTGTCCCATCGGCAGACGCCGCTGTCCGTCGTCTGTTGCCGATCCTTCTCGGGTTCTCTGGCTGGAAATCGTATGGTAGTCGGGGCGGAGAGTATCGGCGAAAGCGGTGGTTTCGACTCGCTGTTCCTCGACTCGCAGCTCCTCGACTCGCTGCTCCTGGAGTCCTCCTCTTCCTCCTCGACGTCGTCCTCGTCCGCTGGACTCGCCTGCGTGACCTTCGCCTCGGTGTCCTCTGGCACCGACAGCCTGGACAGCAGGTCCTGGCCGCCCTGTGACCTCAACGAGCCCAGGATCGACCCGCAGCCGTTCGTCAGGTTGTTGTTCTCGTTGACGTGCGGCTTCGACAGGATGCACCCCTTGAAGTCGAGCGCGGTGGCCTCGGTGGTGGCGGCGGGGGTCGGCGCCGACTGCTGCGAGATGTTGTTCTTCGCGTTCGGGCTAGCTTCGGACGTTAACCTACGCGGTTTAAAGGAACGCTTGTAATTAGAGATCGCGACCATCCCGTCTTCATCGGACCCTTGGCTTCGTTGCCATATTCTATTAGGACGGGTAGTGCTACCCCCGGCAAAAGGTATGTAACTGGCGGAACGTAATAGTTATCCACACATCCAGAACATAAAAAGACTCTACACAAAAGGGAACGTAACAATAACAAGTGTTTCCATAGAAATCAAAGGCTAAATACAGATATGAGCATGTTTGTTCGCTTGTATGGTAGAGGAACTGAAAAATGAATGCTAACTCCGGAAAGCGTTCAATCATCTTGTCAGCATCGAAAGCAGCACGTTACACATTGTTTTATAGTCTTTTGGAATCCGTATGCGACTTTATCTTTATCGACAGAGTTATCTACAATCTACGAGAGAACGCGATTTCCAATTTGTGTACTTTCTTTAGCCGTGTGGCACGGTAATCGAATGCTTCCCGCCGGGGGCAGTGAAGCTACTAAACCAAAGAACAAGAACAAGGCGACTTGGAGTGTAAGCAGAGAGATGAAATGATTAGATGGCTGTTCCGTACCTCGAAAGCCGACGAATCGACTGTTAGACGCAAGTATTGGGATTCGCGATGAGCTGGGCGTACAGACGGTTACAATGTCTGTAACTCGGCGTCCCTGCTTGTTGAACGGTAACCTACCTGATCGACGTGATCTTGCAGCTTGGCATGTTCTTCAATACGTCATTCGAGATGGGCAGACTGGGCACTGGTTTCGGTAACTTCTTGTCCATCTTACCATTGGTCCTCGGCACGATTACCGGCGGTGTCTTTTTCGTCGGCGGCGGCGACATTGTCAACGTTCTCACTTCCCAATCGTTGCTGGACGCGTTCCTGCCGTTCGGCGAGACGGTGCCCAGGTACTTGGCCAATCCGCCCTTGTTCCTCTGCACCGTGGGTGGCCTCCTGAACTCCGACGAGCTCTTCGCAACCAGCACTGACATCGTTTCGCTGTTCTTCTTGATCTGCGCTCACACAACGAGCACCGCAATATTAATAATCGCTCGTTTAACGATACCCCCTCGTTACACGGGGAGAATTAATTAATAAGCCCGCGTGCGGTTTTCGTTTATGATTTAATGCGACTCGTAATATTCGCCTGCCGGCCATCTATTACGCGTCGTTCGACAGCTTTTGTTTTCTTCTTTACTGTATATTCTACCGCGGGACTTCCTTCCGCAGGATAATAAGAATCCAATAACTCCGCCTTCCACTATTCTCGATTACTTGTAATCGATTACGTGCAACCCGATGTTTGTATAACTGAATATTTACGTAGTCAGAACAAACTGTTCTCTCAGAGTTCAAACAAGAGCACGCGATGAATCTAAATTTCTCACGATCGACAGATCGACTACACAAAGAAATAGAAAAAACATCCTTCAAGTATTTCTAACATATATTCTCTAAAATGAATTACTAATAACAAAGAAGAGATTTTAATATTATATAATTGCACAGTGGAAGGTTCTATCAATCTCCAATCACATTTATACCAAACCGCCTCAAACCCCGCACAAGAGCACATCTTCGTTAACCCTTTGCACTCCAGAAGTTTTTCATTAGAAATACTTAATATTTTACACGTCGGTGCATTGTACAAAGTTTAATATTAAATGTGAAACTCTATAATTTCGCTATGTCAAATCAATTGGCGACTGAGAGGCGCCTACGGAGTGCAAAGGGTTAAAGTACCTAAAAGGTTAAAACCGTAGCGTAGCGAACCGATTCGCCAGGTGTCTGATCTGTTACCTTGGACTGCTGAGGCTTGATCTGAGTCTTGAAGTACTCGGTGATCTTCCCCTGGGTCTCGTGATGGTGGTGACCGGCGTTTGGTTTGCCGGTGCTCGACTTGCCGGTCCCTCGGAAGGTTGGGTCCGCGGCCCCAGACCTCGGTACGGCGCCAGCCTCGGGCTCGCCCTTGAGCCTCTTGTAGGTCGAGCACGCGGTGGCCGCCAGTGGCGGGGTCCAGGGCCACTGGGGCCTGGTACCGATCTGCGAGGACGGCGCCAGCTTGGGTAGGGACGGAAGTGGACTGGCGGACGCGCCACGTATCGCTACCCCCTCGTCGCTGCTCGTGCTACACGGGGAACCCGGCTCCGTGATGTCGCTGGTACCGCTGCTGCTGCACTCCCCGCAGGACACCGCGACGCCACTGGAAAATCGGTTTCAACCGTTACACGGAGTCCGTCGTCGTTCTCTCGAGTGGCTTGCGTAACGCGGACCTCTTGGTCCGAGCGGTCGAGAGGGGTCTTAACATGCTTCTGGGACTCTCGGGAAAGCGCTAACACGCTCGGCACAATAAAATAAATGTTCGACCGTGGGACTACACCGATCAGATGTTTCTACCGCTGTCGTGAAGCGGGAATGGCTACCGGTGGACACGCTGTCTTCGTGGCAACGAATTAAGTTACAAATCATGGCCGTAGAAGCCGTTAAAAGGTGTTAACCTCTTGCGCTGGGAAGATGTACCGTAGACGTCGAGATATTTTTCTTCGAGAATTGATGACGTTTTGTAAACATTGATCTGTCGTTGCATTGGACATACTAGGTTCTTTTGAAATGTATCGGTTTGTAGGCTATTAATGTATGAAATTAGTGTACGTATCTGTGAAATAGGTGAAGGCAGAATTCTTGGAGAGACTTGGATTTCTAGATTAAATTCCAGTGCAAGAGGTTAAAGGTGAGATCGCTTAGATAGAAGTAAAGCCTCGCGTGTTTTTAGGCACTTCGTGCGATCTAGACTTTGTTTAGTACTTCTTTAAGAGTAAAGGTCTCTAAATGAATTTGTTCTCTGAAGGAGCTAAATACTGGATCTTTCATAATCTCCAATTATTACTCAATGAAGAGATTACGCTTAATTATCGTTATTAGCCCTCTTCAGGGTGAATACACGCAGCAGTTCCGAAGCGTGAATAAGAATTAGTCGGTTCCCGGTTGCCCAGCCGTTTTTTCCTCGGAATCGGCGGTACAGGAACCGGTCGGAGAGGACAGAAACGGCCACGAGGAAATTGCGACGCTTACCGGGTAACGACGTTACCAGCAGCGCGAACCTAATTACAGGGTCAGACATTGGCAATTGGCCCGTCGTTTCGGAAGCCACGAGCCGTCGGGCTCTGGCTCATCCTCGTCAGATTTGCAAGCGACGCGAGCGCACGGCAAAGGTCGACGGATTGCAGGAACGAGGAGAATTAACGGCGTCTCGTGGCTTTCTCGAAACGACGCCCTCTCTTGATTAAGGCTCGCGAGAAAGAAGGACATCAAAGATCCCGGAGATAATAGGAAAATCCTTGCAGCCGGAATTATTTCGCCTTTGTTTCCCATCGTTCCTCGGAATTCCACGGAGTTCGCGTTTAGGGTATTGCCGACTGAGAATCGCTAGCATTTTCGCGTACGCTCTGCACTAAAATCGGTAAGAACCGAGGAGCGAAGATTCCTGATTACTTGGTAAACGTTTCATCAGCGATAACGATGGGAGCTATAAAGAATAACTACTTGCTTCAACCTTTTGCACTCGAAAGTTCGGTGGATATACTCAACGATGATTTTAACGATTTTAACATGGAACACGCTTTACTGATATTAAAGGTTAAACTTCATTATTTTAGTGTATCGAGTCGATCGACGATTGAGTTACTTCCCGTGCGCGAAATGTTAAGATCCCAGTTTAAAGGAAAACTCGGAGCGAACATCGAGAAGCCTATTAATAGGGTCTCGGTAAGCAAAGTGTTAAGCTCGCGAAACAGAAAACCTCGCTGGCCGAGGAGCGCACCTGCGTTACGCGAGCTTGGCGGCGAAAGACGTATGGTGTGGCTGGAGTTCGTGTTTCGTCGACAGGAAAGAAAAGAACACCGACAGGAACGAAGCCCGCGCGCCGTTAGAGGAAGAATTATGTAGATTCACGCGGGCACGTAGTATCGACGTTTCCTTGGTCGAGGGGAAATACGTTACGGCTTCCCTTTATTTGCCAGAAATGAGTAGCGGCGCAATTAGACACTAATACAGGAATGCTCGAATAATCGAGTCGCTTTTATATTATTCATTCTCGACGGTAACACTCGTGTTACGCGGCCGATTACACGTGACGAACTGGCAACAAGAGGAGCTTATGAAAGATAGATTGAAACGGGAATGCCCGAAGAATGTTAAAAGAATATTTAACCGTCTATTGTAGCGGGGAACACGTGCAACGAGGCATTATCGATATCGCTAAACACATAATCGCGTAATTTCCTGCAACTGCATTCCGCTGTCCGGCGAGAATGTTTCTCTTCAATCAGCGTTCGCTGCGAGGAGGAAAAAAATAAAATGGTCGTATCTCAATCCCACCGAGAAGCGACGCCGCATTCCCACCAGGACGCGAGTACAATCTCTCGTTCGTTAGCGAAGAATCCGCGCGCAGCCGCGACTTTGTATCTTCCTGTTCCGACGCGGGAAATTAATTCCACGCTGATCGCGCCATTCGCGGGATTACACGGGGCTCGGCGTCTCGTTCGCGGATTTTTCAGGCGTCGTTTGCGCCTCGGGGAACACGGCTTCGATTCCGGTACGCGCGACTTTCCTTACGGTACCCCGAGAAACTTGCATAATTCCCGGGGCCCCGTGTAGTTGCAGTCGGCGCAACGCGCCCGTACGCGAATAATCCATTCGCGTTCAAGCGGAGCCGAACGCGTGCGTGCCAGGCGACCGGATCGATAGAACGTTTGATAATAAAACGCGCGGCGGTCGTCCGACCGTTTCTATCCGTTCGAGAGATCGAAACGGGAGCCGGCCGGTGCATCGATCAGCCCCGAAACTGCTACCGGTCGAACGTATTAGGAATCGTCGATGAAAGTAATGAAACGTAATGAATCAATTAACCCTTTGCGCACTAAGATTCTTTGAAATATACAGAACCTACAGATTCTGACAAATTAGATATTGATAGCTTAAATGATTGAGAATAGGGAAACTATGTACGGATCTCTTTGGCTAATTAAATCATTTGCTCGGTATTTAGTGTTCCAAATATGAACATTTCACCTCCACGTTCGTCCACAAAGGGTTAAAGGGAAAACAGATCTCCAGGGCTACGAATAAATCAACAAGGAAACGTTCCGAGTCGATTGATCATTAGTTTTTTAATTGCTTTAATGGTTCTGTCGAAGTAAAACTCGAAAGTATCTCCACTAAGCACGCTGCAATTTCATTACATGTTAGAATTCAGCTCTACAAGTTTCATGATATATTGCCGAGGTGCAATATTATTGATTTATAGAGGAAAAAATCGATTTTTTGAACCGGTTACGCAAGAATACCCCCTTAACCGCGGTTACGGCTCGCGGACCCGGACGCTGGTAAAGCTGGCTAACCTTGCTAACAACTGGCTGCTCAAACCTGATCGCTGCCTTTGGTGTTCACGATATCTGCGATTTTTCTTTGGCAAATGAATTTCGTAGGAAACGTTCGCGTCCGATGGAAATTTATTCGCCTCGCGCGGGACTTTAACGTATACGTAATATGGAAAGCTTCTATGATATTTCCTTGCGTTTACTAATTAACTATCACCTCCGCCGTAAATTCCGGAATATATACTCGGACGTCGGTGTATACTCTTTGGAATTCTAAGATCGTTCCACGGCTAATTCGTACTTGTTCCATAAACTGTGATACTTAAGAATCTCGTAGCATCCAATGCCTGCAGTTTGATGCATTGCATTAAATTCAACGGTTACTGTTACAATCGCAGAGGAAAAAATGCTAATTACACCCGCGTAATAAGAATCGTAATTTTAATTTCACAGCTGGCCGTAACGCAATTATGTCGCATTACATCCTTGTAACCTCGTAAAGTAATTTCATTGAAATAATACCTATTAATGCGCAAACTGTTGCGCGATTAGCTTTAAATTCGTCCGAGTACACACGCGGAATGCGCGCTAATTCATTTAGATCATAAAAGAGAGATTAGAGATTACGCCCCTTTTATTGCATCTTAATACTTCGAAATTTGTCTCAATGTCGGCGGCTAATCTTAATGTATCGTGCATCAATCCCGAGTTCTTGTTGATAAAACGCTGCTGCTATCTCGGCCACTTAACCGTCGCGTAAAGTTAACCGTTGTTTTATATCCGCCTACCTGTTTCAAATTTTATGTAAAGGCCTCCGCTAAGGCGAGCCTATTACGCGAAGTTCCTTTCGTTTCGCTTATTCCACTTTCACCGATTCCAGCCCTCGCCGTTCGGCCGTCATTATCTATCTACCCTCCGGCTCCCGCGAGCCCAGAAGAACGTTATTCGGAAACATAAACGCGTTTCGCGTCGCGTTACAGCAAAAAAGCCGTTCCAAGTTTAGACATAAATTCAGAAGTCCTCCAGGAACTCCGAACTTACGCCCCTGGAAGCTAATTTGCAGCCGCCGTTCGGAAAGGTTCAGCGATAATGTATTCCGATATCGTTAGACAAAGACATCATTGCACCTCTGGAGAAACATAAAACAGTATCTGTTCGCGCGCACGATAAATTTCTACTGTTTTTGTAAATGTAAAAATAATACGTTAACTAACGCGTTAACTAACGCGTTTTTCCATAGAGTTCTTTCGCAGCAAGGAAAAGCAGGAGTTTTTTGGCGGTACAATGTTTGCTTTAGACTATTATCAACATAGTCACGTTATTTATTTTCATTCCACATCGGTTATCTTGTATATTACGACTGTTTCCCACTAATCATCCCCTTATCTTATACCTGCACGATTTAAAGATTCTTCTAATCTGTTTAACCCTTTATCGACGTTTCGAAATATTCATGTTCCGACGACTAAGTCGCAAACAAATGATTAAATCGCTCGAACAGCAAGAAATCACAACATAGCTTCCTCTATTATTCAAGCAATCGATACATAAACTAGCTCCATCCGAGGGTCATCTATATTTCAGAGAACCTCCCTCTGCAAAGGGTTAAACGCAGAAAATATGTACAGCTATGGAATATCACGACGTAACGATACAAGTCACCTGTTCCTCTATATCCCCGCTCTCCGCGAAATCTACGCGCGATTACGGACCCGATCCGCGCATCGTCCCGCTGGAAACCCACCAGATATGATTCGACGCGCGATCGCTCGCGGCGGTATCACGAAAAAACTCGTGACAAGGTGTCGCTCGTAAATTCCGGGGGAACGATGCTCGAAAGACGAACAGCCGCCGCGGAGAAAGAAAGGAAGGAGGGTGAAAGGAGGACACGGGCGCGCGCGCGCGCGACGGTTTTCGCGGCCGAAGATATTTTCGGAGGCGTATTCGTGCCGGGCCGCCGACGTCACGGAAGAAAGAAAGACACTGACCTTTCCACATTACGATTCCTTTCCGACATTGCGTTTACGCAACGACGCACTCCGTCGGCCGAGGAACCGGGGGCCGGTCGGCCGACCGGCAGACTCGGCCGGAGAGAGAGAGAGAGAGAGAGAGAGAGAGAAGGAGAAAGGAAGAGAGGAGGAGAGAGACGGCCGGCCGTTCATTAAACTCCGGCCGGCTGAATGACGGTCATTGTGCCATGAAATTCCTCTTTTTATCGATCCTCGAATCTCTCTCGGGTCGAGGGAGCCCGGCTGCACGACAAAGCCCCGCATCGATCCGTGATCCCCCGTGTGTCTACCTGGATCCCCGAGCCTCGTCGCAGTTCTACGACTCCGCCGCTTCTATCGCTCGTTTCCGTTGGAAATCTAGCCGCCCCCGGTCGCCGGCCTGGAACTCACTGCCGGCCAGTAACGCGAGAACTGTCTAAATATTTCGTCTACACCGGCGGACGATAACGGAGTCGTGTTGCGAGCGCGGAGGAAGGGTTCGGGATAGAGAACGATCGCGTCGATCCTCGCCTGTGATTCACGTCTTCGCCCGTCTGCCGGAAACCTTGGAATCGTTCAAACTGTCGGGACGTCGATTAATTTTCTATCTAGAATTCGACTAATATCGTTTAACTCGGTAGGAAAGCACTGACGATTCTACGTCATCTTCAGCTTTGGAAAAGTGCTCTAGCAAGCGGGAACTCGCGTGAGGATCGTCGGTGCAACGATGTCAATGAGCGTCACGAAATGCAGAGCTATTACGAGCGACAGTGAAGCAGCTAACCAGAAAGACGTTAGATGAAAATGCCAAGGACATCTTTCGCTGAGGATAAAAAGAAGAGAGTTCGAGGGATCTCGAGCTGGATGCACCTTCGTTTCGTCGTCGCTCGCGAACGTATGAAATTATGCAAAATTCGCGGCACCCCATTAGGAAGATCGAAAGAGATAAAATTGAAGAGTGACGGAGGGTTCCCGGTCGTTATCCGGTCTAGTCGCGCCGCGTCGAGCGCCGATCGAGGGATCTACGCGACAGGATCCCGAGGCCAAGTTCCTGCGGATCACGCTACGTCGATTACATTGTCCTTGCAGGTGGCTCCTCCGCTCGGTGATGCACCAAGGCTCCGACGATGCCTCTCGCACACGAGCGCGCGCTCCTATCGAGTACCGCACGCACACACGCCCTCCTCTTCTCTCTCCACGCCTCGCCGCTCCACTATGTACAACGCTCTTCTCTTATTTTCCCCGTACCGTTTCGCCAACGCCGTCGTCGCGTCTCTTTCCGTTCGCGGCTGAACCTTCCTCTATCGCTGCTCAACGGCCGAGCCTCGCTCGCTCGCTCGTTTCACTCTCGGAATCTGTTGTCTAGTTCACCGCCGCTCTTCCACGCCGCCTCTCCTTGCCCTCCTTTCGGTTTTTCCGTTCCCGGGGGATCGAACACCGGCGACGGAAACACGGGAATGATGCCTGATGCTTCTCGATCTTCGCGTCGGGTAGAATCGGACAAGGGTGGCGCGGATATCGCGTTAACGCGTTGCTACGCCCGTTGAACGAGTCGCTCGGAAGCCAACGCGATCGAATCCAGAAGAGAAACATCGAGGAAATTCATGTTTCCGCTTCTGAGACGATTGCACGACGTATTCGGGAGCTACAAGGACTTCAGAGGAATCGAGGAAACCAGGAAATCCTTGAACAACACGAATATTATTCCAAAATTGACAAGAATCAGAAAGTATCGGAATTAACCCCGTTCTCTTCCGAGCGAGTCAAATGTTTCTTCATATCCCGGCGAACGAAAATACGGCGATGATACTGTAATAAAAGGAAACTAGAGAGAACTAGTTCTCGGGAACAGTGAATTCTCATCCGATCCCCAGGAAATAGCGACCCCCAAGGAAAATCTGTAAAAACCCGGGAATATCCTCGCGAAAGGGTTCGACGGATCCGCCGGAAGCGCGGCGAACGCGAGGCAGACGCCTTTGAAGTAGAATCTCCGTCCGCCGACTCGAACCTAATAACTTTCCCCGAGATGGTCCGGAGAATTCAGTTACGCCGGCTACTGCCCCTTTATACCTGCCCTCTTATCAGCGAATTCTTCTGGCAATTCCGCCATTTTTATCCGCCCTTTTATTCTTCCAGTTCAGCGAGCGCGCCGCGCTCCTTTCATCCTCCTCCGTTCCCTGTTTAGCCTTTCTCTCTTCCGTTCCTTAATTCCCCGTGTCCCGGCCCCCTCGCCCCTCTTCGATCCGCGTTCATCCCTCTCTCCGGCGGCGCGGCTCGTTCCGCGAGGCGTCCTTCTCGCTCCCTTTCGCATCCCTCTCTATTCGGCCGCCCCCGCGCCCCGCGACCCGCCGAATTCTATCCCGTCGCCGATCGTGCGGCTGCTGTCCTCGTCCCTCCGCCTCTTAGAACAGTGGTTCTTCGCGCTGGGCTCGCGCAGCGCGTCGATTCGGCTGGATTTTACGAGCGCAACGTCTCCGTTCGCGCTAATTTAGATCGGCGCGACCGTCCACGCGCACTTGCCTCCAAATTGTTCGCGACCCATTGAAGACGAACGACCCAATTTTCGGTCGCGACTCGCGGGTTAAGAACCGCTGTCTTAGAATTCCGCTCTCGGCCTCTCGCTCGTCGTCCGGGGAAATCTAGCCTCTCTCGCGTCCTTCGCTCGCGCCCTTCCTCGAGTCCTGTCCCTCGCAGGGCTCCGCTCTCGTGCTACTCCGGCCGTGTTTCCTCGCTCGGTCGCTCCGTTTCCCCCGGCTCGCCCGTTTTCCTCTCGCGACTCGCTCTCTTCTGCTCCTCCTACACTCGCGATTGTCCTGCTCGCGCGAGACGAGTCCCTCTCCCTTTCTCCTCGTCGCTCGTGCTTTCCTCCGCAAAGTCTGTCCCTGTTCCTTCGCTCGGCGACCCGTTTCCCTGTCTCTGTCAACGACCAACTCCGAAAGCGCGGACTAGCGATGGGAATGACACTCTCGTGTACGAGGTTCACTTAGCCTGCTCTTCGATTAGTTGCAACGAGTGTTGTCGATAGGCTAGACGAATCGATTTCTTCGAGTTTCTTTCTACAAACTTCGATGTGCGTCTGTCGGAATTCTTTTAGAAGTCTAACGATTTTTCTTGTGCACTCCTTGGACGGTCGATTCGCCGATAATCCCATCGCTGGTCACCAGCGCGCCTTCTCTTTCTATCCCCGCCGGGAAAACGGAGCTCGCGCACGCATCGTCCTCTCCGTCGCTCGCGGAGAACTTCCTCGTCCAGCTCGTACGCCGGCGGAAATGCATGCTCACCTAAATACCTCGAGTTATATTCACAGCTGGAACCAACTGCCGCAACCGATATACAACGAGCATGATCCCTCGGAATGAAAACCTCTATTACGTCTCTGCTTCGCAAACGGATAATCGAACGAATAATCTATCGATCGAACGTTTCGCTCGTCGTGAGAGATCATCGACGAGAAGATCGAATAAAAATTCTTCTGATAGTACGGAAATGCACCGTGGATGTGGACAACTTTGTGTTCTATTTTACAAAAGTAGGTAGCATAGCATAGTTTGTGTACTTTTCTATACAAATTAATCTTAGAACACAACTAACTTCGTAAACCTCGTCTACAGCAACGCGTTTCCCACGTATAGACCGAGCAGATCGTCCATGTTCAATGTTCGAGCCCCAGGTCTTTGTAAACAACCTTCTATTTGTTATCCCTTTTTTCGTATGTTCAGGTTTATCCTACCGTTTCCGTAAATATTACCACAATGAACGTACCGTTACAAAGAAGGAAAAAGAATCAAAGAAACCCTGTGAAAAGGAAACGTCGCCGTCCATTCTCGCATTTCTGCTGGCATAAAGAAAACGCGCGATCGTTCGAGGAGCAGATGCCTCGTTTTCGGTTTCCACCGTCGAAAGGCTGCCTCTATTATTCACGGATTCGACGACCGGTGTATCTTGGCCAGGGAATCTTCAGCTCGGAGAAAAGGTCAACCCCCGAGCGGCGCGGCGGTCGGCCATCTTGACGCTCACCCCCGCCGCACGGCCGATTCCTTCTTTGTTCCCGGAAAGAGGACTGAGCCGCCCGTCGCATCGGTCGATTCCCATCAATTCCCTTAAATTTTTCATGCGACCCCCGTTCCCCCGGTAATCCCGCACGGATTTAGGCAGACGCTGGGGCCTCGATCAGCATCCTCCTCGGACGAGATCCGATTTTTCGGAGAAGACAACGCTCCGCGAGCGAGACGGTGAAGGGCTTCTCGCCCTGGGATCTCGTCGCTGAGAGCAGCCAGTGCTCTGTATCGAGCGACAGAGCTCGTTGAATCGCGGCGGATGGCAAGGGTGGACGTTCGATGGCCGTCACAGCCGCGTTGCGTAACTGACCTACGCCCAATCCGGTGATATTCGACATGGTCACGCGAACGTGCGCGCAACGCTGACACGGATGCGTCCCTCTTCCGTTCGACAGGCCGCTGCATTGAAAATGTTCGATCGCTGGCTCATCTTCGTCGAATTTCTCTTTAAAACGAAATGACTCTTCACGTTTGGGAAATATTTCCGGGTGTATGGATGTTACAATTACTTTAATAATCAAAGTATCGAGAAAAAGTTAAGTTTGGAATCTCGTCTAGAGAAACAAGGCAGTTGAGACTTGAACTGATTTACAATTCAGTTTGCGCATCGCTAAATTGATTGCTGTAAGAATTTCTCAGAGATCCGTTATCTCTTTGATAACCACAGAAAGAAGGAAAGATTAGGTCATTTCGACGTGGTAGGCTTACTTCACCCCGCACTCGAAATATTGGATATTTCTCCACGAGATACGACATTCTTTGAAACTAACTCAACGAGAGATAAGACTTTATAAGTTCGCTGTATAAAACGAAGTGGCGAGATAACAGTTTTGAGCATAGACCATTCATTTCCAAGAGCTCTGAAGAGTGGATTTATAAATCCTTTCACGATCATTGAAACGACGCGGACTGTGCAAGGACAGCTGTTCAAGTGAACAATATTTCACCCCTGTACACGTGTACTTTATACTTGATATTTTCACGGACGCTTTCAACGGATACACATCGGTCAGTGAAAAGCGTCCGCGATTTTCAATGCGACTTCGCGGAAGGGTGGAGGTCCTCGAAAGTCCCGTCCACTGGATAGTATGTACTCCTGGAACAAGAAATTCCGGCGCAGACGATCCCGGGCGAAACGAAAGATAAGGAGAGTCGTATCAAAATTTATGAAGCGGCTGTTGACCCCGGGTTAGGCGCCACTCGGATTCTTTTCGGCTCGGCGGCGGGAGGAGCGCGAAGAAGAGGGTCGGGAGTCGATCGACACCCCTTTCTCGTGCCAAGTTGTTACGCCGACGGGGGTCTGCGAGCTATAATCCATCTGGAAGCTATTACAACCAAGCTTGCTCGAGTATCGCGGCACGAAAAAACTTTTCGAGGGCGGAAGATCCGACCGGGGGGAAATTAATACTCGCGAGCGGGCGGGGGAGAGCGTTCAGAAACTACCCTTGTTAAGTCACGTTCCGGCGGATCGGCTCGGTTCAACGGCAATTAATCTTCGAAATTTGCGTGCAAATTATTCGAGGGCTTTTTTCCCCGTGAACCCTAGAGGCTCTACTCCCGCGCCAAGAGGTTCTCCGAATCGAGCACCGTTCGGACGTTGCAGTTTGCGATTGCCTGTCGGTGGATGTGGGTCAATTATCAATCATATTCCATTTATATCGCTGTATCCCTTACGGAGAGTGTATATTCCGCCTGCGCCTCTTCGCGTAATTTTCGAAGAAATTCGATCGGTTTCTAAATCGATTTTACCTTTGCACTCGGAAGTGTTTTTACTATTGAATATTATTCGATACGATGTATAGGAGAAGTTTTTCAATATTCCACGTCACGCGATGACTCTTGAATAGAGTAATTTGAAATTGTCGAACAATTCCAATTAGGCCAGGTTTTGTACCAGAATGCATTCTACTCGAAAATCGGTAACGGACGAGAGGAAGCGGTCGATACGTTGGTAGCGCAGCGAAACCGCTAATGAAGTAACTATTCGAATGATAATGGACGCCTGTAACGAGGATAGAGCCGGCGTAATTTTAGCCGGGCATGTTTGAATGCCGGTCCGACAGCTGGCTACGCGGAAAACAATCCACCGTTCACGGTGGGTAATTTAACCGTCATTATTGCGACCGGTAAACACAGCGATCCTGATATTCCAGACGAGGACTCGACGATTCCTCTCCCGGGCCGGTACTGCCTCGGCTCGAGTGGACGGTCCTCGAACGAATGTATTTAAACGGTTCGCTGGAATGATATCCTGAGCGAGGGCTCGAGAGTCGAACTCGATCGCTCAAAGGAGAACGTCCTCGCCCTTTGAATCGTTCTCGAATCGGTCGTTGACGAGTCGCTGCCCTCCGACGGGAGAACGCCGCGCCGGGCCGCTGTCTGCACGCTCGTGGGAACCGTAGGGAGGGTCGACCAAGTCGTTTCCTTCGACCAGACGTTGCTCGTCGATTCCAGTGAAACGTTTCTGAATTTAACCATTTGAACTCTGTAGGCCCCAATATTCCACCAGTTATAATATTAAATATTTTAACGAATCTTAAAGAAACTACCCTAAAATTATTCGATTTTCATCCAAATTTTGTGCTAAGAAGGAAAGTAAAAGATCGAAGGATTGTTATAGCATTTCTAATTTTCGCTAGGGATACCATAAAAATTCGTTGCAGTTGCTGATAGATTACAAAACGACCTGGAGTGCTAAGGGTTAACACTGTGACTACATGGATTTTACTAAATTTCTCTATGGAAACTCGAAAAGTGCCTCTATCGAGGTTTTCATTGAATTACGAATTAATCAGAAGATTAATAATTAATCTTTCGCGGTCGAACGCCGGCGTAACGGAGTCTTCGAGGTTTGATAACTTCGAAAGCTATGAATGAATAATTTGATTCAAATAGATTGATATGTATAACTTTTTTATGAAAAAGTAAGAAGCTTCGAACATTCTAGTTCGCGACGGGGTTAAACGAGAGAAGTCAAGGAAGAACTCGGAACATTTATTCCGAGACAATTCGGTAATCCGAGAAGCAGCAGTTATTTGGCGCAGGTTTCGAGTTGCCGGTCGATAAGACATTTCGCTGTACTATTATTGTTATTTGCTCAATTAATCGTTGGCAGGCCGCCGTTCCATTAGTTTTCTATTTTCGTGTAAGCGGTAGCGGCGTGTTATCAGAAGTAACTCAAGAAATTTACGAGAAAGTGCCGTTCCCGTGCCAAACGCGGCTCCAAAGCGTAAACGCTTAATTTATACGAACACTCTGTCCTTTGTGGAGTTTCCCGCGCCTCGTTCGAACCGTCGGACCGTCGGAGATCCGCGCACCGTGGAGAACAGCGGCGGCTTCCACGAAAACGTTTCGGCAGTTTACGCCAGTGGTTCCGCGAAAAACGCAGCCTGCCGTGAATCTTCCGCGAGGCGGGGACTCGTAAATCTCGCGCGGGAACCGAACCACGCGCGCGGTATCCGCGCTGCCTCTTTATGATCCGCGTTCCCGCGACTAATTAACATTTTTTCCGGCGAGAATCTATGACTCGCCGCCGCGGTAAAAGTCCTCTCGTTAAGTGAGAAACGCTTTCGCGTTTAAACACCCGAGGACAGAATCGAAATCTTTCGATTCCGATCGCTGGACTGCGAATCTTTACGCGAATTCAGGTTTTTGAGAATATCATTAGCACCTCATCATGTGTCTGTAGAGATCGATACATAAGAAACATCGGAGCATTCGACGTTTTTCGAAGATCCTCGTGTTGCGCAATGAAAAAGTGAAAAAGCCATCGTTCGATGGCTGCATCGCTGCAAGTTTCAACGAGGAGCGTTAAGACTTTCTATTATTATATATTGACAATGTAAATTGATTTACGCACAATGGGCAAATAGGAAACAACGGCGATACTAGAAACGGAGTTACGTGACGCGATACGTGACGGAGGGGAGGAGACCGTAGGAATTGCTGTGAAGAACGGTTGTATAAATGCCAGACCCTAATTAAAGTTGTCAAGATATACGCGAAGATCAGGTGATTCGAGTGGCGATCCAGACCCCGGCGCGCTTTCCGTTCACCCTCGTATCCGACCGTACAAAAGACTCCTTTCGTTTCAAGAGAGTTAAACGCGAGGCGGAAAAAAGTAAGCGGGAAGAAGAGAGAGAGAGAGACGGAGAGAGTCGGAGAGAATCGGTGAAGGAAGGGGTTAACCCCTCCTGCTAAAAGCTGGTCATTAAAAGGTCAAAGGCTCGCGTATCAGGACGAACAAAAACGGCGAAGAGAACGGAAAGTATTTCCAACTTACTTACCCTCGGAGTACTCTTTAGAGACCGGTACAAAGAGTTCCGAGAGTCTCCGCGGAGAACAAAGTTTACGTTCTCCCGTTACGAGGCGTTGACACGAAACGAGGGTGTTTCTTAACACGCGGGGAGCAAACGGCACGAGTCCGAAACGCTCCGTTTCCACGTTTACCTTTCGCCTTCGACGGGACTCCCGAATCGCGTGTTAACGTTCCACCTTTCGCGGCTGCGGCCTGCTTTCTTTCCGAACGACAATCCCGGGATGCGCCTGAATTTCCCTTTCAACGTACCGTGTACTCGCTGACTTTTCGAGACTAGTGGTCTCTTTTGAAAATGAAATGTGAAGTTGATGAATTTGTCTTTAATAAGGATTATCGGTAATAGCATCGAAAATCGGTAATAGAAGCTTAGAAAATCAGAAGATAAACAAAATAGAAAGAGAACCTAATCGATAATTTGATAATAGAACCTAATGCCAACGTAACCAAGCTGACAATAGTGTAATACAAACATTGTAACGCCAAACAATGAGTAACTCCTGCTGTTCTCTGCTACAAAAAAGTAACTTCGCAAAAACACCCAACTTCGCGACACTCACCGTGTTAATTACACAAAATACTATATATTCCACATAAACTAACAAAAATCAGAGAACATCAAACTTCGAAATAACCGTATTAACCCTTCGCGGACGAAGATTCTCTGAAATATAGAAACCGTCAGTAGATGAAACTAAATTCTAGGAAAAGGAAAACTACCGATCTCCTGTTGTTTTAGTAATTAAATCATGCAAATGCGAACATCTGATCACGGCAAGATGTCGACGTTCATCCTCAAAGGGTTAACTTCCAAGCGACTACAATAATCACAATAGTCGTGCGTTCTCCGAGCACCGAAGACCCATCGCTGCGAGATCGGTGGGCCGGACTGCGGTTGCGCCGTATCTCAGCGCGGTTCTTCCGAAAAACGGGGCAGACTCGGGTGTTCTTTTTTCGCAGTCCGCGGGGGCCCGAAATTCGCCGGAGCCGCGTGCTGGTTTCGCCCGGTAGCGGCGGCCGGCTGCGTTTTTCGACGGGATTTTACGATTATGTCGGCCAATTACGCCGGCCCACGCGCGACCGGTGAGCCGACAGAGCCGTCGGAAAAAACGATTCGGCCCAGCCCGGCGCGGCGGTGGGGCGGGAGAGAGAGAGAGAGAGAGTGAGAGAGGGACCCGGAGGACAAACGATTATTATCGTCGTCCGTCGAGCGGCGTTCGGGCACGATTTAATTCGGTGAATTAATTTGCGTCGCCCGCAATTTCGCAGATAATTATCGGGCCTCTTTATGTCGTGGCCGCGTCGCGTCTCTTCGCTGCCCCCTCCGCGCGGAATTCGGCAAGGTATTCCGCTAGCCGAGCGGCCGTTTACTCGCCAATCAAATACAAAGTCCCGTTAATGGCCTCTTACGTCTATTTCGTCCCGGGAAATACTTCACAGAAAGCGTTCCCTTTAAACGGACGCGACCGGTATTTACTACCTCCGCCGCGTGAACCGATTAACCCTCCGTCCACGCTGGAAATGGAACTGTATCGACGCACGGACAGCGTTGCCGATTGTATAAACATGCTGCTAGATTAACGATACCGGTATAATTAGTTTCACCGCGCCTGTCGTGTACCATTCCTTCGAGGGTGTTCGCTGACGAGTTTCACTTTCATGGATTAACGGATCAACGCGCTGGCAATTACCATTCGTTCCTATAACGGTCTTCTCGGTTGTAGCATGTTCCGTTATAGTTTGGTTTTCACTTGGAAACTCCTTCTGAGGGGAACTAAATTTTTGAGAGGATTCTCAACTCTTCGAGGAAGATTCTGTGGAATATACAGAAGCTTCGGAGGAAGCTACGTAAATCTCTTGCTGTTCGAGCGATTACACACTTCGTTTGCTTAGTATTCCAAATATGAACACTTGATATCCTCGGAATGTCGACTATCTAAAGGGTTCAAAGGGTCTTCCAAGATCCAATTTATCACTAGGATAAGAAGTCAATAGAAAATCGAAACGTTTCATTTGTTTCCTTGTGTCCTATTGTTTCCTTGAATCTTGTATATTGCTTAGTATTCCAAATATGAACACTTGATATCCTCGGAATGTCGGCTATCGTCCGCAAAAGGGTCAAAGGGTCTTCCAAGATCCAATTTATCACTGGGATAAACAGAAGTCAATAGAAAATCGAAACGTTTCATTTGTTTCCTTCTGTCCCATTGTTTCCTTGAATCTTATAATCGCGTGGTATCTTTGGGAACAATTGTCTGGATGAAGTCCAGACTTCCTTTGACGAGAGAACAAAGTTACGTCGAGTACAGCTCGACGCACGAGCGGACAGGGTTAAAGAATTCTACCACGATAAACTCTAGCAACGTTTCCCCGACTCGCGAGGGTTGAGATTGACGATCTCCGAACGATCGTCGTTTCCTCCGTTTCGTCCGTTTGAATCGTAACTCGTAGATACGCCGGCGAAATCACGGGTGCCGGACCAAAGGCGAGGCGAAAAATCGAATGCCACGGTTTCGCGCGCGGTCGTTATTAAACGCGGACGCTAGCAATGCCACCGTGTAATATTAGTCGGAGAGGTCGTCGACACACGGATTATACTTCCCGCTTCGAGCTTACTTTCGCCACCGTACCCGCTGTGTTACGTTGCTCGCGAGGCGGTCTGGATTTAGTGATCTCTAAATTAACCGGCGGCTCCCCCGAGGCGCGCGCCGTTTCGCGAGAAACAATCGGCGCGATAGATCCGCGCGGATTTCACGGCTACGAGAGGCCGACGACGGAAACCGATCTGATTTCCGGGAACTCGTCGTTCGTCTCCGAATCCAAGGATTCTTCTGAAGATTCACTTAACGGATTCGAGAGCTTTCGAGCTGTTAGTAACTTCCCCTGGAGATCGATAGTTTGAAAATAGACGAGCAAAAGCGATAAGAGGCTTGTAACTTCATCGAATTGGCTAGCAAATATTATCGAACGTTTAGGTAGCGTTTCTAAAGAAGACAGGGAACGAATTCGACAAGCAGAACACTTTCGACGGTTAATAATATTGACTGTTCGAGTTTCAAAGTGAAAACAGTCGTTAACAGTTCCGAATCAAACGCGGAAAGTGCAGCGGCAGCGAGCAGTCTGCCCTTGCAGTCGACCGCGGAGCAGAGGCGATGCACTGCCGCGCATTTAATTAGAGCTACAGCTGTAATTGACCAGTGTTTACGCAATGCGTTACCATTGCTTAGCAACCGCTCCTAATAATGTCCGTGGAAAAACGAGCGCCGTTCCGAACGAGAAACATAGTAGAGCCTCGGCAAACAATGGTACGCGTTTTAACATAGCCGAGCCGGCGGTCGTTTAACGGCCGGCGAACAATTTGCCCGGTTATGTCATTCAGGAGAAAGGTAAACCTTAATTAAGACGCGGTTTAGCCGCGAAACAAAAACCTTTTTCCAATCTCCCCTCGCTTCTATTTTTATCCACGGTCCGTTTCGTGTGTTACAGCCTTAATGATCGCGTGTACGCGAAAGACGGCTTATTACCATGATCGTTACCATTATTATTACCATTATCACCGGTGTCTTTTCCTCGAGCCGGTTCACGCTCCTCGCGAGACGATCGATTTTTCAATTATCATCAATCCCCTTTATCCCTTACACATTTCCCGAAATCCCCAAACTCGAAAGCCATTTCCTCCTCGCCCGGTGACGTCAACGTGGACGTCAAAATCAAAGTAGAAACGCGTCGGATATTCTTCGATTCGCCGCACGCGCGGCGAGTTTCATTACGAGCGGCGCGTACGGGTCGGATGATGCTTGTAAGATAATCGGGCCGCGGTTCGTGCCAATTCGAGAAAATTCTTGCCGCCTCGAATCGATTCCGTTCTCGGTTCCGTAGTATCGCGCGACACGATCCGGGCTATCGTTAACCGCATCGACATCTGCATCAGCGCGGTAGCCGTTGCATACGGATAGGGCAGCGCGGCTACTTGGTATTCGACGCGGCGCTCCAGCCCGAGCGCCGTACGCCTCGACACGCTCGTCTCGGTTCTTCCTATACTTAGACCCCGGGGCTCTATTCCTCTCGTTCCTCTTGTTCCCGTTCGCAGCCTCTCTTCGAGGGCCTGCGGGCTGTCGCACGCTCAACAACGCCGCACCCGAAAGACACCGGGTCAGCGTCGGCTTTTTCACTTTCTTACGCGTAGATCGAATAGAAACGCGTCCACCGTCCGTTGCAGGGAACCTGGCACTCCCGTCCGAGTGGTCAGATCCAGAGGCGCACGCATGATTGGCTGGGACGCTCGCGTCCGCCAATCGAAGCGGGCGAAGAGTCTCTCCGGAGCGACCGCATCCGCCCCTATGACGTTACGAGTGCCAGGTTCCCTGCAACTGACGGCACTTGCAACCGGCGCAGCCAACAATCGATCACCTTGAATTTATCCTTTGTTTCGAGTAACTTTCTAACGGCGCGCGACCGTGGACAACGCTTATCCGCTTCCTTTTAGCTCGCTGAAGGCTATCTCGCTTTTTCGGTGACAAGCGCCACGTGGAAAACGGAATGTTGAATCCTCTACTCTTTGTCCTTTCCACTTTTCTCTTTTCCCTCTCCATCGCTGCCCGCTCCCCGCGCTCTTCCACCGCCGCGCCGGCCGAAATCGAACAAAGGCGGCCGGATTTTTCCCGAAATAATGCGCGCTCCGCTTTGATTCCGGCGGGTACCCTCTCGATTCGAGACATCCTCTCTGCCGACTCAAACGGGACGCGGCCGCTCGCAAAGAGGAGCCGCGGCAACCCTTTCCCCCCGCGGCCTCCTCGCCGCGCTCTTCTTTCCGGCGCGCTCCTTTCCCATCGAGGGACAATCGACGCGATCAATTAATTCGCCAAGATGAGAGAGCAATCGTGCCCGGAGCATCGAGCGGCCGCTCGACGGCCCTCGGGCCCTCCCTTTGCGTCGCTCGCGATTCGTTTAACCGTCTCTTCGTTTATTTATTCATGCGCGAGCGTAAACCCTCCCCGAGCGCCGCGAGACAGAGGAACGATCGCGGCGGAGGTATTGGCTCGCGAAACGCGATTACGATCGATGATCGGGGCAAGTGGCTTCCGCGAGCCAACGGCCGGGACACGCCGAGTCGCTCGTCGGCGGCTCGTGCACGGTCCATTTCATCTAATATCCCCTGTCGCCTCGTTCCGTTTCCTCGTCGGATGTTGTACCAGCAGTCGTATCGGTTAGTCGCGTTCTCGTCTTTCGAATCGCTGAACATTTCCGGCCCCTTCCGCCGCTTCTACCCCGTGGAACATTGATAATTCGAGCTTCCGTGACTCGAAGATATTCTTCTCGCCATTTTCGATTTATCGAGAGTCGACTCTGTCTACTATCTTCTGTAGTGTACAACGTAGTACTAAGAAAGACGATACGGTGGAGGGAGCCTCGGCGGACAGGGAAACCCAAGTACACAAACAGTGGACTATTTTTGGGACACCAGAGGGATTATCGGGCTAGGTGAAAAGGTCAGTCGTAGTTGTAGTCGGAGAGTTGTAGTTGGAATTGCCGTCGGTCGAGTTATATGTTCTTATTTAACAATAATCGTTTCGCTGCTATTCGTTAACTGCGAGCAGTTGCTAGGAGAACGCGTATATTTAGCCGTAATGCATCTTATTATTTCACGATACTCTCGTATCTCTGCGCCGCTTCTTTCGCGGATTATGCTCTTACGATGTAATCGCCGGAGCTCATAAACGGTAAATAAATAACCGGCGCGCATAACCTTTCAGACAGCTCGGAGTTCCGCCGAATATATCTCCGGCGAAACACGAGGCTCGCGTCTTTCACGAGAAACCGTGCGATCCGCTCGCCGTAATTCCGAGCGAGCTGCTGTCGCGATGCCAAGCCGTGACACGTATATCCGTGAAATATTCTAACGCGTTCGTTCGCTCCGAGTCGAACCAGAAGACGGATGGAAAGGGGGGGAGAGAAAAAGAGCCGAAAGAGGGTCGAGCAGCTTCCCAGCATCCCCGTCGGCCGAGGGAAAACGTTGAAATTCGAAACTTCATTCTTATCTCGCTCCCCCGTTTTTTCTGCCTTTTTTCCCGATAATAGATCGTGGGACTTAATCCGATATATAGGTGACCCTTGACACCGAGCCCGCCGCTCCGCAGGGAAATCGGCCGGGGCTCCCGGGCCAGCGACTCTCAATTTGTCCGACCGATGTCACGTCGCATTTAACGTCTTCTAATCTCCCCTCGGTCGTCTCTCAGCGTTCGCTTCGATGCCACCAGGCACCACGAAACAGACATTATTCGCCTCTTATTCCTCTAGCCTACTTTGTTGGAATCCAACGATAGTACTGCGTCTACGTTTAAGTGCTGAAGCTTAAGGGGAAGTTTTTCCCGAAGGTCAGGAGGGCCAGGCGAGGACGTAACACGAGTACCGTCGCCGGTCCTTCAAGAACAGTCGATTTAACACTAGAACTACCGTGCATTTAATACGATTATTATATAATCCCCATGAAAATTGTAACAATAGATTATTCTCAGCTTCTTCAGACATTCATTATAGTACTCTAGTGAAACTATTGATTTTCAACAGAATTTTGAATATTCAGTGCCTTCAAGATGTCAATAATTGCGGAACAAAAAAATTAAAACATTTTGACTGACACGATAGTTCTAGTGTTAATTACAGAATAATAACCAGTGACATAGCATAGCTTCTTAAAACTGCCGGTCAACAATGTGTTACACAGTAGTTCAATAGTTTCCTACTTAGAGTTACATACACTTGAATTACACAGGAAACTAGGAACTAGAATGCAACAATCTATATAATACCACCTTTTACAGATAATAAAACACGAGTAAACTATATTGTTCGTTTAGAAATAACGCATACACATCGAGGAGTACTGATTTACAAGATACTTCGCTAGCATTTTCCAATTCGAAAATAGTAACCTTCAGTAGCCTACAGAAGACCTTCGCCAAAGTTGCAGAAGATATACTTCGTTTGGCAGATAGTGAACGCGTACGCATTCCGTTCCAGCGAGATCTACTAATAGCTGCTTCACCGACGAATCCACTGGCAGATGCACGAAACCCTCCCTCTTCCGTTTCCGGTGTGCATCTCTTTCTCTCCTGCATTCCCAGTGCTAGTGGAATGTTCTCGAAAATGTCTATTACGGTCCTTTCATGTCCACACTAAGGATCGGAAAATAAAACTTCGCGCGAGTTTCCGGGAAAGAAGACGGTTCGCTTGAGAAACCCTGCCGGCACCCTTCCCGAAATATTTCGCCACCCTTCCCCAGCCGTCTCGCGCAACGCTCGGTGGAGGCGAGCCTAGAGAAGTGCAGATTCGGGGGAAAAAAGGACTCGCCGCGAAACCGGAGGAACCCGAGGCGCGAAAGCAATTTCCCCTTATCAATCTCTTAATAACCACCTCCGCTCGCGCGCGCGCCGGCGAATCGAGCGAGGACGCATCGATCAAGAAACTACCGTAACGAGGCTTATCTTAACGTCGTAATTTCACGGTGAATTTCAATCGTATTTATCGGCGTGTCGTGATTATTACCGCCACTTATTACCGGGCTCTAAACACGTTTTTATCATCGGCGTCGATCGTTCCGCTGTTCGAGCCGCGGTATCCGGCTTTCCCGTTTTTCGTCTTGTTCTTCGGCGCAGCCGGGGGAAATCGAGCGATGCATGTAGACTGTCACCGACGCCATAGCGGTTTCGCCTTTTGATTGTGTTTTCCAAGTGGTGGAGACGAAAGGTAGTTCGGTGATTACGAGTGATGAATTGACGGTTTATTCCAATTATCGATTAACTGATTTATCAACTTGTGAAATATTCAGTGAGTATCTTGCTGGTGGTATTTTATATTAGTTTAATTATTAGTAGTTATTATCAGTTTGGCGAGATGAAACTTTTATGTTTGGAAGACCAAGTCACGAACAAATTATATAATTACTCAAACAGCGAGAGCTCGAGTAGTTTCCTTTTCTTCTATCAATTAACCGATCGATATATAGTTTACCTTAGTTCACCGAAGGTTTTCTATATTTCAATGAATCTTCCTCCGACGAAGCCTTCAACAGACGAAGCTAAATTATCTACCGATTGCATAATCAATAGAAAAAAAGAAACTTCGCGCTGGCCTCTTGTTTAAGTAATTCAATCATTCGTTTGCAATTTACTCTTCTTAATATGAACATTTCATCTCGAAATATCGACATTCGTGCGCAAAGGGTTAATATAGTTTAACTCGGTGTTCCGGTAGGTTCGATACCTTCCCAGAAATGCCCGTTGCCGCGACATCCTGGCATTAATGAAAAACTTTCGAGTTGCAAGGGGTTAATAAGCTCTCCGTTTCCAACCGTGAAAACGTCGCCGTTACGCTAGGTTATCGGCCGGCGAGTCTCGCCGCGTTAATAGCAGGACTCTCGAAATTATAACGTGTCGTATGGCGCGCGGGACCCTCCTCCAGGAAGTCGAGCGATTTCGAGGGCCGAGCCCCGATACGACGGTACGTCACGAAACCCACCCCTCGGCAGGCCAGCCGACGAGCCTCCGTCCCTCGCCCGCTCGTTCCTCGACGTTCCGTCGAGCGGCCGCATTATCATCGCATTAGTTCTTCCTGCGGGAGGGGGAGGGCCGACTCCCAGAATCTCGCGACGCTTCCTGAAAGCCAAATCTTGTCGAATTCCTCGCCGCCCCTCCCCGCGCCGCGGGAACGGAAGCAAAGATCACGCCCTCCGATCGATCGCGTGACGAATACCAACCTCGAATTTGCAAGAATATTGAAAGTAAAAGCGAGGGAATGAATGGAGAGGCGGATCGAGGGCGCGGAGAGGAGATCGCGTAGGATCGATGAGATTTATCCAAGGACGATTCGTTTCGACTGTCGAGCAATTGCGAGGGAAGGACTGCAAATAAGAGATTCCTGATGAACGATAATGTAATTGTTCGACTGCGCTGTCTGCGAATCTAGTCGCTCGGCAGACAAATTAAGTCCGATATTGAGAAAATTTATATGTTTCTGAAATTGTTATGATATTCGGAAGGTATAAAAAGAGCTTTCCGACTTAGACAAAGCGAAGAAGAGTGAATCCTTGAATAAACGAAGAGAATATTATTCATTTCATTGACAAGCATCGGAAGGTATCAAAAAGATTGAATTTGTAAGTTTCTAAGCGACTCAATTAACTCGAAAGAGTTCGCAATGGTTTTCGCTTGGAAACCGTAAGAGGGATTGCAATTAATTGCATCGAATTACGAAATCTTGATGGAAAAAGGGAAAGTGGAGTTTGACTTCGGTTTACGAATCGAATGAACTCCGTTCCAACAGATTAAACCGTGGCCAACAAACAACACGATCTCCGTATCCCCCCGATCGGATTGTTTCCGCGGATAATGCTCGGAGAAACGATCGCCCGGTAATATTTGAGCGACGCGTATACCGAACGGCCGGCTCTCTCGCTCGGCAGAACAAAGGAGCTGGTTGCAACACCGAAGTTGCTCGGCTCAAACGCGGTTGGCGTTCGAGCCTTTGTAGCGGAGGGACAAACGAACGCTGTGCGCACGGTGCAGTTTACACGGCGAGCCGTTCTACGACTCACTGTTCCGGGTAACAGCGAACTCGAAGCTCGTAAGTTAGTTACGAGCCACGGAAGCAGGATACATTTAGAAATCTATAGTTCTACGATGAACGGCGTTTGAAACAAATACCTTTCGATCGCGTAATCATTGCAAATTCTAGATAATAGAGAGATAGAGAGAGGTCTGTCGCCTTTAAATCAACTCTTCGCGGACGAAGATCGCTTAAAGTATAGGAGACCTGCAGATTCTGATAAATTAGATTCTGAATGCTTAACTGATAGGGGGTAACTAACCAGTCCCTAACCGATACTCGGCAAACCGAAAATTCGTCTGAGAAATTCTAGTATTAACGCTCAAGTTTCGATGCTTTGTAGAATTGATCACTTAAACTAACTTTTACCAATGTAAATTACCGAGAAGGGAAATAAAAGATCGAAGGAATATAGCATTTTTCATTGTCGCTAGGGATACTATAAAAATTAGAGTTAACCCTTTGCACTCGGGAGGCTACTGCCACTCGCCAGATGATTTGATACAACAAAATTCTAAACCTTGGTATCTACTATTAATCTTTGTATAGTGCATCGTTACGTTAAATATTGAAAGTAGCTTTAGTTTCCTAATTCACGTGTGATTCCTTAATACATTCATTCGAAAAAATCTCGTCTGCACCTAGTTGGAAAGCATTGAACATTTCTAGGCGAGAGACCCTTTACTTTCGAGTGCAAAAGGGTTAATCGAGTCGCACGATTCGTCGGCGAGGGAGGAAAGGACAGCCGGTCGAAGACACACGTCCGGCGAACGGTGTCCACGGAAAGAGACAGTAACTGCGGAGGATCTCACTTTCGGCGGGTAACCGTTAGCATGCTTATGCCACAGGTTGCGGGTAGGTGGTGGCGGCGCGCACACAGGTGTGCCGATGAGCCGTGGGCGTCCGTGTGCGCGTGTAACCTGTTATAACGGCCGGGAGAGACGCGTTTCTAAGAAACGTCCGCGTGCCCACGCGATTCGACGAGACCTCTGCGAACGACGTTTCCAGGTGGAAACCGGCCGTCCCGGTGCATCTCCGCAGGAAACGCAGTCCGCGACACGCATGGACTTACGAACGAGAGGGTGCCCCGCGATCCCTCGCCTCGCGGAGGAAGCTGCGAGGTTAACGCGTTCACTGCCACGAGAGTTTACAGCGTTTTCAACAGTAATACTTGTTCTTTAACACTAGGTTTACGGAACGCGTCAGATTGACGCATATTGGAATGTAGAAATATTATTTTGTAAATGTTTACGCCGATTTTGATTGATGCGATCACACTGACATGTACCCCAATTACCTACTATCGAATCTCCAGCTTCCACAATCTAAATACACGAGCATCAATTCTTTTAGGAATAATAGAATCAAGTGTACAATAAATGCCCATAAACCTAGCGTTAATAACAAAGGCAAATGATATTGAAAAGAATTATTAATGGCTTAGTATCGCAGTAGTCGTATTACGCTATGATCTAGCTACTTCTGTTACTAAATATTTGTATTTAAGTTCCTTATTAATCTGAACAAGCGTCAATACATCTTTATCGTATATAACGAATTGAAACGAAACTTCGGGCACATCTTTCAAATAAATTATAACATTTCGCTCCTGCAATATTCTACACTGCCCCGCACTTCAAAAATTGATAGCCGATGCTAGCGCGAAACGAGTTAACTCGTGACCGGTCAACGATGTGTTAACACACTCACACCAGCGGTTTCTCGACTCAGATAAAAACAGAATATTTCATTGGTAATTGTAAGTTCACGAGCGTAGAACAGGCTGTGACACGCTCCGAACGTAGTCGGTTGATATACAGTTTTTACTCGCGACTACGCGTGACACGACGTGCAACGAGGATCGCGGCGAGCGTCGCAGGTGTTCCTTCCGGTGATTCGATCTAATGCGAGAAGCAGTTGAACAGTCTTCGTGTCGCTGTTAGACCGGGGTGTTCGTGTGTTTCAAACGGACGATGGCGAACGAAAGGTAATAAATTAACCGTTTATCTTGTAACGGGTTGGACGTTAGTCCGAGTGCTTCAAATTGATTTTCTTAGATTCTTCAGGGACAGTTACGGAGGATGATTATTTCACGCTTTTGATTACCGAAGTTTTACTCTGGAAATGTTCGTGACGTATACTTCATTTGTTTCTACGTCTAGAAGCGAACAGGAAAGTAACAGGCAGATCTTCGGTTGATATTCAAATTACGACACAGTTTAGATAATAAGTCTTAACGAGCCGACGCTCGAAACGTTGTACGGAATTCGATGTCATAATTCTATCAATCATAGCGCGATACCGCGGCGTATACTTTTAAATTGAATTTCACTGTTTATCCTTATCTCGTGGAACGTGTATAACACAAATTGGAATATGCATAATTTAGCACCTATCTAGATCAAGGTGTACGTACGATGGAAATTAAGGGCGGGTCGCGTACGCCGGGGTAGCGAGCGACGCGCGTTAACCCTCGAGTGATCGCTCGGGATCTCCGGAGCCCCACGGAACTTTTTAAACGAACGATAATTAGGCTATACTTAATACAAACAGAATATATTAGCGGTAAAAGTAACATTCTCGCCCCTAGCGCCGGGACTCGTCATCCGTGAAACTACTCGCCGGTGCTGCAGGTATATGTGGTCGCGATTCTGAATAAAATTAGTGGGAACACGTGAATTGTTACACCTTCTTGTACCGTATTCGTGTTGCTCGGATGCGATGTGCTACAGTTTTGCAACGTAATCGCTGTTCGAAGTAGCAACGCGAATCTCCTCGTGTACCAAGGATTTCGAACGACGCGAAGAAACGGTTACAATCCGCGAGTGAATAAGTAAATATCAGCATTCTACCTCATTCTACGAAGCAGTGAAGGAAAGTTTATAATTTTCGCTAACGACGTGGAACTATTCGCGAAACGCCGTTAACCAGTTCACTGTGGAATTTAATTTTAAAAACTTCTGGGCTCTGTAATAAAATGTACTTAACCCTTTGCACTCGGAGGTGACTCTCACCACTTGATTTGACACAGTGAAACTATGTGATATTTAATGTCAAACTTTGTATAATGCTTCGATACGTGAAGCACTGTTCCTTTAATTAGTCTCAAAGAACATCGTCTTCGTAAAGAAATGGTAAATATTTCTATTAAACATCCGAGTGCAAAGGGTTAATATATATCAACCCTTTGTGGACGTCGACGTTTCTAATCGACGATCTCAGTACGTATTTTTGTTTCTATTATTATTTAAGCAATCAATATATAATTCAGCTTCATCTGCTGAAGCTTTCGCGAAGGGTCAAAAGAAATCTAAAGCGAAATGAAAAGTTACACCTTTATTCGAAAGAAATAACTAATTGGTTGAGATGATTGGTCACCCGCAGAGCTTCGCCTCTAAGGAAACGCTAAAATTTTACTGCCACGGGAAAGATCAGACCGCAGGAGAGACAAAGGCTCTCTACAGTCGAGGGGTAACTCGAATTCACTCGCGGAGGAGCTCGCGAGACGCCGGAATTCTCGTCGCACCCTCCTCGCCGGGGACGGGGCGTCGTGAATTTTCCTGGCGCCGGTGAAACTTCATTGGCCGATGGCTCCTAAAACCGGAACCGAACAACTTTCCCATCCGGATCCGCGACGGATGGGACTTTGTCGAGAAGAACCTCTTAGCATTCGCGGAAGACGCGCAGTGGCGTCGTTCAACGAAAGGCTGGCCAAAATTCAATGTCCCGAGTATGCAGCAGCTTCTTTCTAGTCTAATAGATTTCTTGTATACATACCGGCGCTCTAACCATAGTGGGTCAGCGATAAAAAGACAGTCAACGCTGACGAAATTTCAAGCCCCAGTTGTCTTCTATCGAAATCGTCGATACCGTGAAAGGATTAGATACTTAAAATTATTTCAAAAGTGTCGCTTGAATTCTACCGTACGGTTCCATAAGGAAAATTGAATGTTACCAATAACAAAATAAAATGATATTCACTTGAAGAATAATCATTTCCTGCAGATGAATTCCTTTATTTACGTAACGTTAGAATCGAAACGCAAAGTATCACTGAAAAAGCTTCATATCCTCATAATCTAAGAAAAATACAAACCCCATCTATTTAGCTGTGTACCATACAACTTTTGCGCAGAGCATTTCTTTGTGTCACTGTACTTTCGAGGTTTTATCCAGAAAACGGCCGTTTCGGCGCGCCGTGCGTCAGAGGGAGCGGAGCAGAGGCGGTTTCGCCAACTTTTCGCCGAGAACGTGCAAGCCTCGCGTGAGTCCCCCCCATTAAGAACGATTTGAATATATCCGGAAAGGGGCGAGGCGCGGAGGGGCGTCGAAACGACCTCGAAAAGCTTCTCGTAAACGTTTAATCACCGCTCCTCCTCCCGCCGACCCTTCCGTTCCATCCTCGACCTTCCCTTTCGCCTGACAAACAGCCCGCCTCACGAAAATCGTCGCGTTTTTACCGGCAACACCGGTAATAAACTCTCCTCGCGTTTCATTCCCGACAACAACGGAGGCCCGGCTTCGCGGAGCGTTTTGAAAAATTGAATAAGCCGAACGGCCGTCGTGGACGGTTTCTGGGGCCCGCGGCCACGGGGAACTTTAAAGGTTCACGATGCACGCCGATAGCGGCCGTTGCTAAACGCGTTTCATTTATGGGGCTTTCACTTCGTTTGATAAGAGGCCAGCAGCGCGCGGACCGCGAGGATTAGGTACGGAAGTTTGTGGAACAGTTGTAATCAACTGTCGGGAAGCGAACGTTTTAACGACTTTATAAACGACGACCCTCGCGGCCGCTCGAACTGCTGCATTTTTCTGGTCAGTCGGTGCACGGAGTCTCTAAAGACGTCCGATGGAAACTTCGGCGGAGTGAAAGGGATACGAGAACTCCGCGGAACGCTATTATCGCGTCGTCCTTGGCGTGTTTTGGAGAATCGGGCTCGCTATAAACGCATGAAGCTTCTATCAGCTGCGATATAATCGGTTGCACTCCGAGCAATTTTTAATCTTTCGATTATTCGAGAAATAGAATTATTTACGTTTGTGGTTTTAACCCCTTGGCGTATTTACTTCCGTTACTAAGCTCGTGTAATACTTTACTATCGATAATTTGTAAGAAATACAAAATTTTCCATTCTACTTCAGGTGGCAATTTCATTTGAACATGATACGTTGATAATAGCAAAATGAATCAACATTGATTCTTGTTAAATTAGTTTAGAAATCTTCATCGCGAGTCTCACTCGTCATTGTACGGCAAGGGTTTAAAAAACGTGTGCATTTTAATCTTGTTTTATCAAAAATGAAGTGCGAAGGGTTAAATAAACTTCACATTTTCCATTAGACATCAATTTTCACCCTCCGTCGCTGAGAAAAGTAAAGTGGTTCGATTCGAGAAAAACCAGCGGTTAGTTCGATTCACAGAGGGAAGTAATAACGATCGAACGTCTACGCGCCGCGTCGGAAAACACCGGGGCGACGGGTTCCAGCGAACGGACGCGGAGCCGAACGAAGCCGGGGAAAACCTAACGGGAAACACAAAGGCTGTGTACGAAAGTGCCGGGGGAAACGGAGGGCCAAGCTTAATCCTTTTACAAAGGTAGAAATAACTCCGGCTGCCCCGGAGGGCGGCCCCGGAGGGTCGCGACGCGTTCCGCCCCACGGAATTGACCTTTTCGCCGCGGAAAAACACCCTCGGGCCGGCCCGGCCCGTCAATTATTCCACGGAAAGGTCGGCGTAATTAGAAAGCAATTCGCGGGATTAAGGCTCGTTGCGACAGGCTCCGATGTTTCACGCTCGTCGAATCGTTTCCAAAGATTTCCCCGCCGCGGACAAAGGAGGTCGCGCGTTTCGGCGCGTGAAACTTTGTTGTTCGGGAAACAACGAGGCGAACGACTTTCGGCGAGTTTCAGCTGCGAGGCAAAAAGACTCGTGTTTGTTTCCGTTGGGTCGGAAACGAAGATAAAGTTTCCGCGGTACATTTTTCGGGAGCGCTGTCCGCTTATAGAAAAGACTGTTCGACACAAAAACCAGCTGTCGAGGAAATCTGCGTTGTCGAAAGGTACGAAGAAATTTGAGAGAATATATTGTTACCTCAAAGATCGAAACTTTTTCCTTGGTTTCAACTCTTAAACTGGAAGTATCTCGAACTTACAAAAAGATACCGTAACGTACAATCGGAAATAAATTCAGCGTCCTAGCACAATGCTGAACGCGACCGCAGACGTTACGATGACACAAAATAATAAAACGTCTTTTGCCAAGGAAGCGACACGGTTTTTAATTAGCGAGTCCATTGCTCGAAGCGATCAGCTCCGATGAGACCAGTCCCCGTTCGCCTCGGCTCGCCGGTGCTTCGGAACCGACAACTTTAATCGCGTTAATCTCTACACGGTAAAAAGACGAGCAAAATTTCCCGGTAGATTCCAGAGTAAATGAAGCGCGAGTTCGTCGAATCGCGTGTGACGCGAGCGCGAGGAACGCGGGATCCGATGTATCCGGAGGTAGTAAGGTCAGAGTCATCGAATGAGCTGGCCGGATAAGCTGTGACGCGAGCACGTGCGCGCGCGCGGACGCGTAATCGCGGGAGGCTCGGCTCGGCTTGTTTTCTCCTCGGGAACGGGCCGCGGTTTCTTTCCTGACGCAACGACGCCGGGAAAGTTAATCCGAGTCGGCGGAGTTAATTCGAGCCGCGCGCACGCTCGCGCCGCTCGGAATGCGTTTCCCCCGATGCGGGCACCGGTATCGCGGTTTCCACGGTTATCGGACGATCTCGACGCCGCGGTCCAGCCTGTCGCGGCGAGTAGACCTTCCACGGAAATATTCTTTTTATCGCCGGCGGGAAAATCTGTCGCCTACGCGAATTCCGACAGCGATGAGGTTTCAATTAACACTTGGGCGACCACCTAAAACGAACTGTAGCGACTTCGTCACCACGTTTTTAATTGATTTGCCCGTCCGCGATTCTCTGTCTTGAACCGGGTATATAAATGCGGACGGCATTTAAGCATTTTTGGAGCATTTTCGGCGCGCGGCGTACAACAGTAGACGAGCGACATCCGACTTTCGATTGGAACAGTAGAAAAACGGCGTCTAGAGCTTCCATTATTAACTGGAGCATCGTACCGCCGACGCGGGACTCCAAAAAGTACATCGTCCAAGCGCGCTGTAGAAAGATACGAATAAATATCAGATTTTCACCTTTCCGCGAACGCAAGACGTGGGTGGGAATTGTGTTTCACTGTCTCCTCAATATTATTTGTTACTTATTTATTCAAGAATAAAATATAGCCTTTTTCCGTGGAACAAAAGCGCAGAATATCAAAATTGATCTTTTTGGCCTGTTTTTCTCAAAAAAACTATACGTTAAGGGGTTAATTCGGTTAGAAACTGTGTTTTGTAAAAATAAGAACCGCATTTGATGAGTTCCTAATAATCCCATTTCAAGACTTAATAAAGAAAAGAAAAGATAAACAGAATAAGGCAGTTGCTGAGTGACAAGTAGGAGATTTCCCCATTCGGTTGGCTAGTTAAACTAAAGGCGCTGGTAATTGACCGGATGTCAACGGTCTGGCGTTTTTTCAGGGAAACGTGGAAAATGAGGTATTCCAAGGTAATATTCGATAAAAGTGTAATAGATATGTTATATCTACCGAGGCAACTTCGAGACGCTTTCAGCTGAATGAAGTTGTTTATCGTAGGAACTAATGACTTACTTCATTCACGTCGGTTGTTTGCCAGCAATTTCCAACGTGGAATTAACTTCTTTTCATTTGTGTTTGCCCTGTTACTTGTAACTTGTCATAATCGTCGCGAATGGACGATGATATAGTAATCACAGTGTTTTTGCTTTTATTCTGAGTCAACTGCTAACTAACATGATCCATTACTAGTTTCCTTTTAAAGGACGCTCAACTCTACACAAGTACTCAATGCTCAAAAACGTCTGTAAAATCTGGAAAATACAACTACTTCGTAAAAGTCAGCTTCGTTGCGTAACGTAAGAAGTTCAAACAGCATTTTTGCGCACGGAGTTTCTCTATTCAATAAAGCAGTAAGCGTTTCCTGCTACTCGCGCAGGGAATGTCTCAACTGGTCGACTGCTTCGCTTCCCCTGATCGAGAAAAGGGAACTAAATCGCAGAAAATTCTAGAAACACGATTCCCTTATTTCCAGGCGCGATCGCGCGGAATTTAATTTATTCGTCTAATAGCGGTTAATGTCTAGGATGCTACTTTCCATTTTCACATTACCGCAGATAACCGGCAGATACATAGGAAGTATCTAACGTAATCGCTCGCCGGCCGGGAAACGTTTATCTGTTTACGTTCGGCTATCGTGAACGCAAAAAACTATACCGGCCCTCTTATCGCGAGCCAGTATTTAAACTACGATTGTTTGCATTCCGCTATCGTGGCACCGATAACGTCGATCTCTTCGCGCTCGCCGGAGTCTAGGATGTGCCCCGAAGAGAAAACATTTGCGTGCCGGCGCGCGGAGGAAAGAAAAAGCGGCGCGCGCCAGTTTCTGCCTCGGTGAATTAATTAACCACTTCGCTCGAATGACGATATCGCGCGCGATCGCGATCTCGCGTTAAAAGTTTTAAAAGGATCTTCCTCTTAACGCTCCCTTCTGCCCTGCAACTTATTACAGTTCAGTCGATTGGACCATTCGATGAGCAATGCTACCTATTCAGGTGGCAATTCTAAGGTAAACCTGAAATAATGACAACGAAGTTCTAAATCGTTCGACATTCAACGCATTAGATCCACACCAAGTGATTAAAACTAGAACTATCGATCGCCAAGAGCGAGTTCCTCGTAATTTGTTCTAAAAATTAGAAGAGTACAGTTCTTGACATCCAAAGCGCTTATTAAATCTCATACCAAGTGATTAAAACTATAGCTATCGATCACCAAGAGCGAGTTCCTCGCAATTTGTTCTAAAAATTAGAAGAGTATACGTCTTGACATCTAAAGTACTTATTACACCCCATCCAAGTGATTAAAACTATAGCTATCGATTACTACGCGCGAGTTCCTCGTAATCTGTTCTAAAACTTAGGACACAACTTTACGAATGAAGCAACTTATTTTGAAATTTCCGACAAAAGCATCTCCATTTGACTGACAGGGTAAGAATCCTGAAACGAGTCGTTAGGATCCGTTCGGCAGTTGCAGTGTTTCGGCTTGAAACGCGAGCAGATCCGTCGCGCGTTTCCATCGTTCGATCCGAATTCTTGTCCGTGACGCAACGAGCGTCGATCGCGCGGAGCGGCGTCCTCGGCGCAGAATGCGGTTCGAGCGGAACGCGGCTCTCTCGGATCGAAAATGTGGGAACCCGCGAGCGCGGCGAGCGCGGAGCGGCATTCCCGTAGCCGGCGCGTATGCGTGTCACGGGCTAAGAAGGCCGTTTATACGCTGTACGTACAAGGTAACACGACGCACGCTATATAAACCAATCGCCGCGAGATAAGAGATAACTCGGACGGCCGGCGACTCGCGCGAAGCGAACGTCAGAGGCTGACCGCCATTTTTACGCGAGCGCGTTTCGAATTCTCTCGTCCTCCGCTGTTTACGGCGACGCTGGCAGCGCCGTCGCATACGGGATCTCTCGTAAACCGTACGCTGGAATAAACAGATTCGCCGGACTCGCGATCGAAACTATCGCGCGCGTTCGCTTCCGTCGATGGATAAAAGTCTATTGTCTCTGATGCGCGCTTCGTAAAATGTCACGTTCCTGTCTTGCGTCGCGCGTTTCATTAGAATAGAACGTCAGCGTCGAGAGCGAAACAGATGGAATGATGAATCAGACTCGCACTTCTTTCACCAGCATTCGCGGCTGAGAGGCATAATAACAGAATCGTGCCGTGAACTTTCTATCGAACTCAATTAACATGGACACGACTCGGTTCGCGCCGGTCGAAAGAGAGTAATTCCTCTTCGCGAATGTTTAACCCCCTGCCATACAATGACGAGCGAGACTGATGAAGATTTCTCGATTAATTTAACAATAACCAATGTTGTTCATTGCTCACGGATCAAAGCGGAAAACTATGTTGCTATTATCGATGCATTATCTTGAAAATTTCCGCTTGAAGTAGAATGGAAAATTTTGTTGCTCTTCCAAATTGTCGATAGCGAAACGTTACACGAGCTTAGTAGAGAAAGTAAATACGTCAAGGGGTTAACCTTTACTGTATCTCTGTCCGCCGGGGAACAACTGTCAATAACGCAACCGTGTCAAAGATTGAACTTAACACACGCAACCGCGGACAATCGGTAAACTCGCGACACGAGTTTCTTTCGCCCGCTTCCGTCCGCGAGGCTCGAATGCCCGCGGTGACTCCGAGTACTTCTCCGCGGCGGTATGTAAATAAACTTCTCACCGGGGAGAAATTCAAAAACACCGACGTTAACGACTTCTATAACGAGTAGCTTGAAAACGGGGAGAAAAATGGTCGGCCGCGCGCGGCGGGAATCGAAGCGCGCCGCGTCCGCGCAAAAACGGCCCAGCGAGGAGCTCGTCGAAAAGAGAAAAGGGAGAACCGCCGCCGCCGCCGTCGCTGCCGCGCGCGGCACGCAAAGTTGCAACTTCGCGGAATCTCCGCCGGTGGAATGCAACAGTGTCGACGCCGTCGTGTTCCCCGAATGCCCGCGATTTTTCGAATCGCGGACCTCACGGGAATACCGATCCCGGACGGTTCCACGGGCTCCCGATCGGATCGTCGCCGCGTATCGTTAATAACGCGCCGGGCTAAGTAACTTACGCGGTGCCATTGAATTAATCGCGCCGGTAAATCCCGCGGGGAAATAATTATCGCGTCGGGGCAGAAATATCGACCTGCGAGCCTCGGTCCCGCGGCGACCCCGCAAAAACGACTATCGGGGCTCGATTTCGATGGCACTTTCTTTATAAACACGTTATTCCGGTCTCCCCTTTTTTTTCCTCTCTCTCTCTCTTTCTCTCTCTCTCCCCCTCCCGCTGTTCCTCGTCCCCCGGCCCTTCGGCCGGTGGTTGTTCCCCTTGTTCCCGCTGCGACTCGACGCCGGCTCGTGGCCGGCCGAACCGAGTGTGCTGCGTTCGGCCCGACACACTAACCTTGTCCCAAAGTTCGCTGCGAACGAGAGCGAACGGAGAATCGGTGCAACGAGGAGAGAGGAGGAGGAGAGAGCGGAAAGGAGACTCGCTGAAGGGAGAACCGATGTCACCGTTCCGTCGCGTCGATCGGAGCGAGCGAGCCCCTCCTGTTCGCCGCCGCCCCTGCTGCAAAACTTCCGCGCAAGTTCATTGTCGTCCGGGCGAACCTTGCCATTGGCCGGGACATCCAGCGCGACAGGGCCGGCCGGGGGCAGGTGATCCGGAAGACCCGTGTCACGAATCGTCAAAGAATCTCGCGGCTCCGGTTCGAGGATCCCGCCGAACGTTCACGCCGTGGCCCATTGTGTCTCTCTTCCTTCAGCGTTCCGCGCCGGTTTCATCGACCGATCGCGTACTCGTCTTCTTTGCTGACCGCGGACCAGCTTCGGGAAACCTCAACGTTTCGCTCTAACCGAGTGTACTTTGACGAATGGGCGATCGTTTCTTGTTTGAATCTGTAGTCAACGGTGGGTATACGAATGTGATCGATGGAGGATGTGGAGAAGAAATAGAAAGAGATCTAGGTTGTTTTGTAATCTATCAGCAATTGCAAATTTTTATAGTATTCCTAGCAAAAATTAGAAATGCTGTAGCATTTCTTCGATCTTTTATTCTCCTTCTTAGCAGAAAATGTGGATGTGAAATTCTAATGATTTTAGGGGAGTTTCTTTAAGATTCATTAGAATATTCAATATTAGAACTGGCGCAATATTGGAGCCTACGGAATTCAAATGGTTAAACTCAAAAAGTGGAATGGCACTTTTACTGAGTGGATCCAATGCGTGAAATTGGTTTACTTTACGTAGCTCGAACCCGTAGGTAACTAACTTTGGAATACTTCTACTCGAGTTAAGGGTTAAAATAGAGAGAACTGGAAATTTCCGACTCCCCGGGCCGAGGAAGATCTAAACAAAAGACCCCTTCAAAACTTCGCCTAGAGCCAGCAATGTGCTCGCACTTCACGAAGACCCTAATTTATCACCCCCGGAATTGCTCGAGCAACGTAGGCGGTCGGCCGATCCTGTGCAGTCTTTCCTCGATTTCTATAAAACGTCTACACCGGTACCGCTCGAGCGAAGCTCGATTTCGATGACTCGCATAATTTCTGCATCCTTAAGCAACTTGTTTCCTAAACAACGATCCGGGCGTGTACAAGCGCGCGTTGCAATAACGATCGAACTACAAACCGCGCGCGAGTTTATTCGCGATCGGCCGCCCACGAGAACGGTGGGTCCGCGACCAGTTTCCGATCGGCGACAGCGACGCGCGACGCGAGGAACGAGGACAGCGTCGAATTCGAGCGCTCGCGCGACTCCGCGGCAGCTGGGACCCGGCGGCGACGTCGAAACCGCGTTCCGAGGGAAACCGCAGGACGAAAAGCGGCCGAGCGGCGACGGAACGCTCGCAACAATGGCCGGACGAAATTGTCCGAGTCGTTTCCCGTCAGAGTCCCTCCGGAAATAAAGAATGTAATCTAAACTCGGGGGAAAAAAGGCAGGAAGAACCGCGGACGAAGTTTCGAGCCGTCGAATCCCGGGGGACCGATAAGCACGCGGACGGTTATTGCGAGGAGTTGCTTCCACGATGCCGCGGGCTCTCGGAATATCTTTGCCTCCCCGGAATCCCGGCGATCCTTGAACGCGGTTAATTGCACCCCAATAAACCAGCTCCTTCGCAGCGGTCCTCGTTACCGTGAATCACTCGTTAACTCGACTTTCGGCTCCCCGGCGAGATACAAGCTCGCTCGCTTGCGCTTCGATCTACTTATCGCGAGCCGTAGATTTCCAGTTCCTCTTCTATCTGCGTAAAGGAATATCGTTGATAAGGTATTTATTCAACCGAAGATACTTTCTTGAATCTACTTCGAGCGTTTCTGTATTACTTCGCGGACAAACTGGTTTCTCAATTTCCTTCGTATCGTGGAAGCTTGCCGAAGACGTCTGGCGGAAATGGACTTCGCCGATTGAAATCACGGTTCTACGAGATGTCGTCAGTTTCGTATCAATTACCAGAATTTTTAACGTGTACATCAAGTTTCCTACCGAAGATGATTTTCTTCGAGTTTCTTAGCCGCCATCGGAAGTGTATAAAGTGATTCGTTACGCGCATCATCGATGGATTTTAAAGTTCTATCTACACACGAGTATCGATAATAACGTATTTATTGGAACGATGTACTTTCTTGAATCTACTTCGAATGTTTCTGTATCGCGTCTCGAAGAAACTGGTTTCGATTTCCTTGGAATCGTGGAAGCTCGCAGAAGAGGTCTCGGAAATGAACTATTGAAAGCAGTCTACGGTTCAGCTGTCGTTACACGTATCCGTTACAAGGTTCTCCACGCACGCGTCACATTTCCCGCTAAGGCTGATTTCTTTGTCGCGAATGGGAGCGTACGAAACGATTCGATGCGCGCACCATCGATCGGCTCGCGTCTCCGAGTGTCGGCGCGTAGAGCCGCTCGCGACCGGTCATCGCATCCGGAAGCGGCGAGGTTCGCCGGCCATCCGGGTCGGCGTCACCCCCGAGACGCGGTCGATCGATCGATTACCCGTCTAAGGTCGGTGCGACGGTCGTCCGCGGCGTTTGACCGATAATCGAGGAAGCGGCGGAGCTAAAAAAAGAGAGGAGCGAGCGCGCCGAGGTCGTGAGCGCGGCTCGGTCACGGTGGGGATGGTTGGCTCGTTTAAAATTCAAATCGGTTCGCATCCGCGAAAAGGTCGCTGCGGCGGCGACGCGTTATGTCATCGCGCTCGCTGTTGCCCGATCGAAAGTGCGCGCGGCCGGAGAAAGGTGCACGCCGGGAAAGGGAAATGAAGACGGAAAAGTTCGCCCGACGAGGATGAATAAGGAAAGAGAAAGGTTCGTCGATCCTGTTAAAAAATGGAGGAGCACGGGGGCGACCGTTCCCGGTCGGCGCGAAACAATTCAGGGCTGTAACGGATAAACGAAACCTGACGCCGAAGAAACGCGAGGCGAGGCGACGGTCCGAGTCACGTCGTCAATATAGTAAATAGCGGCGAGGACGCGCGACGACTGCTTAGAGAAAGGAAGTTACGTTTCCTCGGGCCTCGTATCCGCGGCCTCGGCGTGCCTCGAATTCGGAATTACACGGGGTCAGGACCTGAAAGATCGTCGGATAGCCCTTGAATTTCCAAGCACGCCGTACAACAGCCCGGGATGGATACCTTCCTGCGCGGCCCGTCCCTTCGCTCGGCCCGAGCGACGTTTCTTTCTGTTTCGGGTACAGTTAGAGGATCTCTTTTCGTTGGATCCAGCTTATTACCGGTCGCCGTGCTACCTAGGCTTGCGCTACCTACCGCGACCATATTTTCTGGGAAAATAAGGGACAAACGTCCGGGACATCCTTACGGCTTTGTTCCAACAGGTTTCCCAACTTGTTCGTGCCTGTCGTGAATCGCGTTACGAAATTTTCTCGTGTAGCAATCCACGACACGATGGACGACTTTGTTAGTTTCAGGGTAAATCGGATGATTGGCGATTTGTAGTGTACTTTCCTTGCGATTGAAGTTATTCGGGTGTTTGAAAGTTTCGACTAACGTAGTGTCGATTTCGTCGTGTTTTTATTCGTACGAAGGTGCAAGGAAACCGCTGCTGGTGTACGAGCTGCGCTAATAATATTTCAGATGTACAGATATCTTGAAAATCACAGCGGGAGTTGATGCGGAACGAGCCATCCTAGCTGGCAGCCGCTGCGAGAGGACTTGTATAGGACAATACGGCTCTCGAAGAAATTGCGAAGAGCAGCCGAGCATCCCGACTAGAGCTGCGCCGGTAAAAATAGAATAAAGGGAGAAGAAAAGGAACCCCGGAACAGCTGCTGTTCCTTAAAACTCTAGAAAGGAAGATTCGACAGCGCGTGGTGGGGGTGGCTTTATTGGTTTAGGGTAGCTGGAAAAACGAGGGGCACGGGGCCCGGGCATTGTTCCCTCGTGATCCTGGAACGCGATCGACGCTACCGTGGGTAGACAACCGGTAACTCGATCGAGTGCTTCGATCCTGAACTCACTTCCTATCGAATGAAATTTTCGACAATAATGCAATTACAAATTCATACCGATAGTACAGATGCAACTATTACTTCGATCAGTAGTTTCACTGCTTGTTATTTTCAATTATTGCTCACTGCAATTACTCTAAGACAAAGCCCCGTAATATTAACCCTTTGCACTCGAAAGTTTTTCACTAGGAATACTCGACGTTTCCCGGTAAGATATAGACGACGTTTGAAACGATTTCACATATCGATGCATTATACAAAGCTTAATATTATATACGACCTTATAATTTTACTATATCAAATCAAGTGGCGATCGAGTCACCTCTCGAGTGCAAAGGGTTAAGGATGCCACGGATTAAACGTAAAATTTCTTCGAATTCTCATTGGCTCCGATGATCCTCTTCCCCTGAACGATCCCTTTCGCCATCCAGCAATTCACCGAAGAATTCACCGATCGCGCGAGACCGTCGGCAACAAACGGGAATAAAAAGGAGAGCGTCCACCTACTTTAGAACCATGCCACTATCCTCCGGGCTCCAGGAATCCCGTGTACGCGCGGAGCGCAGGGACGCGGCGGGCTTCGGTTCCGTCCACCCTTTATACGGTCCGATCGATCGCCGGGACAACTCGTGGCAACCTTTCGAAACGGTTCACCCTCCTCGAGAACAGCTGGCTCTCGTCATCCATCAACAGGGTGGAAAACGTGGAAACTCATGGGAGAGGCGAGCCTCAACCTCCCGGACACCCGAGAAGCTGACTCCAGCGTCGCTCCTCTTCCTGCCCTAGACTCTCCGAACGGACGCTGCTCCCATCGCCACGTGAAACTCTCCCCGAACGGATCTTTTCCCACAAAACTGCACTGTGCACTTCGCTTCACTCGAACGTCGGTCCGTACCGCCGGCTCTTCCTTGTTCCTCCCATTAAAACCTCGGGTATTTCTCAACGATTCTCGAGCGTCGAGATCGAGAGCACAGATATCACCGAGCGAAAACAAGACACGATGGACGGACACTGAACGGAGAAACGTGGAACGCTGGCGAACGAGGAGCTGGAACAACGAAAGAGCCGCGGAGCTGGACGGGTCCTAGAAAAATCGTAGGCACGTCGACGACCCCTGTTCCCGGCGACGCGTATATCTATCCCATAGCGGGGCACGAGGAAGACTGGAATGGAAACCGAATTGTAGGGGTCCCTTCGTGGCGCGTACGTGACGGGGTGAAGAGGGTTTCTTGTCGGCGGCGGTGGCGGGGAGGGTTTAGGCCGGGCGAAACGGCTAGGGCCGGGGAGGAGGGGTTGACCGGGAAGGGTGGCGGTGACTGAGAGGGTCCGTTTATCCTACGGTGTCCCATAGGATCCAGGTTCCCTTCCACCGCAGCGGCGTGCCGTGCGCGTTGACTCACCCTGTACGCGCGCTCCAGGCTCTCTCAGGTAGAAAAACCTGAGCGCGAGAGCTCCGGCCTCGGGAAACAAGTTGAATATTATGCCTAGACGAGGCCCGTCGCGCGGACGCGGGCCCGCAGGACTGTGAAGCTTACCGATTTCCCGGAGAATCGACGGTTCGCACCTACCTGGACGACGACGGAGCAGCCGGACACTGCGTCTCGCGCTCGCTGCTTCGATTACGAGCGGCCGGACCGGACTGGAGCTGTCCGCTGCTGGACAGGTAAAGGAAACGGGACCGTTCGACGGTTTCCGGGACTTCCCGGAGCGATCGCACGGTTTTCCCGAAACGGATCCGGGGAATCGGAGGTGCGACGCGCGAACGTGGGAAGGAGATCGAAGCGGCGATTGGGAAACGCATTAATTCGGCGATCGAGCGATCGGATCGGCTCTTCCGCGCGTGTTCATCTTACGCAACCGCTCTGCTCCGAAGTATGTTCAACTCTTCCCTCCCCGTGACGCAGGACTCGCGGCTGATCTTAGAAAACTGAGGCGTGCTCGAAGGAAAACCACTCGCTTGTATTCCTCGTTATACATTTATCGACGCCGTAAACGTGTTTTCGTGGGAACTGATTAGATTCATTTATTCATAAACGCGGTGCAACGAGAATCGAGCGATACCTCGATAACTGGTTCTCAGAGGTGCGGGAGAGTACGCGATCTATCGACTGCTCGTAAACAAACAAATATCCAGTTCTCCTTCTCAGTATCAAAGGACTCGGTGTTTAATTTGGCGTTCGGGGTAAAAGGGCTGAGACGTTCTAAACGCCTTTGCCTACAAGGGTTCGAACAAACGAACGAGTCGGAAGCCAGTTGAGTCCACAAAACAAAATTGAGAAAATCAATGTTTCCTAACCTTCCTTTACCTCGAGTACCTTCAGAAGCTATAAAAGATCCCTCTGACCTAGGAAAAACTCAGAATTTCCATTGACATTCACAAAAATCCAGAAATCGACTAAAATACTGAACTCAAACGAATCGAAGCGACGCGACTAGTGCCACGTATCACATAATCATCCCCATAACATGAATATACAGTAACACTGATGAAGATCAATTAAACCATCCATTACATTTACATTTAATACCATCCGTTAACCAAACTGTTTGACGAGTATACACGTCATCGTAAAGCTTAACATACTAATTCTTTCAGCGATTCTTTCTTTGTTCACATAAACATGTAATTCTTCTTTGTTCCGCTTCGATCCTTCATTGAAATGTACTCCACGTGCATTCGTCCTGCGCTCGACGAGTACACGCTCCATTTTTCGAATTTATTGCGCGCAGGACCAGCTGTTTTTCCAACTAAATTCCACAGTTAACTGGTTGAATTAGGAGGCGGGGGGTTCGCGAAGCGCTGCACGTTTCGGAGTCACCGGATATACACACTTTGGTGGCAATGCACGACGGCTCCGACGACTCGCTGTTTCGGCTCACGGAACGTCGGAAGAGGGACGAGGACGGACGCGCTCCTCCGTGGGAGGGGAGACACAATGGTCGCACGGCGGAGAGGGGGACGCACACCGAGAGAAAGAGAAAGAGGGGAGCGAGAGCGGTTGGGGGGGAGATCGGGAGAGACTTGCACAGAGTGTAACACGGCGCGAGGCGTGTTGTACACGCACGCACGTGCGTAACGACGACCTCTCCTCGCCCGTCGATGCAACGCGGCTCTCCTCGCCTCTGGCTTGACGTAACGCGAGGGCGTTTCCGGCCGCGATCGCTTCCGCTTGTCCGCCGCCATCCCCCGTTTCGGCCTCTTTTTCCCACTCCGCGGCCGGCTTCTTTTTTCGTCGATCACGGCCGCGCGCCCGCGTTTACGCTCCATTGTAAATCGCACGTGACGAGGAACGACGTGGGAAAACAAATAGCTGGTACGTTCGAGGAAACGACGGAAAAGGCTCGATCGTTTCGAACGTCAACCCTTTGCGGTCCGAAGTGCTCGACGGAACTTTCGTTCGTTGGCTCTGACAAAAGCACGGGGAATTTGCGTATACGCGAGCTCGCGGTGCTAGTTTGAGGTCGCGAGGTTATTTTGGAAAGTTCGAATGATAAAATTGCAGCGAGATACAGAGCACTAGGTACTCACCGGCTTTCTCAATAGAAATATTAGAAATAATCATCGAGTGAGCTATAGTAATTCGATTTGGTCGGGGTCACCGGTGACCCCCATGGCATTCAACGTGTTAGGCTTACGGTGGCGACCCGGAATTGGGTCGTTTGTCGTTAACCCTTTGGCTACGGTAGGATTTTGGGTGGTTCTGAGAGTGCGAACGGTCGCATGAATCTAAATTACGAAAATATTAGTATGTATGGTTGATTGAATCGTATAATGTATTTAATAGGATTAATTCGTGTGTAACGTATTTATTGTCTGCTGTAGACGTTGGACCGAAGGTAGAACTGGTGGTCGATAAGATCATCTAACCGGTCGTTCGCTCGAGTTGAATGTTCTGTCAGTTTTCCATAGGTTTGTTGAGAAGTTGGTATGTTTTTAATCAAGATTCTATCGCGACTTCGTTTTTATCGTTCATTTATTGAACAGGATGGATCTGTTAGAAATACAGGTTCGAACGATCAGTAAAGGGACTACTGAAAAAGGAAGGACGGTCGCGTTTGAAAAATGTACTCGACATTCAATCGCGAACGTTCTGACCGGCGTATACGTATGTATCTCGGAAATTTATCTTTCCAGGGAAAGATTAATTTCAGGAAACATAAAACTCGCGAGTATATTATGTTACCGAGTGCATTAATGAAAGGTTGATCGTTTAGTAATAGCCGTTGTGCAATGGGCGCGGCTTAAGTGTTAATAAGTGGGCTGCCGATTTTTCTCAACTTATATGATCTATGAAAACGAATAGGACAGAAAGTTATCGCCGGATTTCATTTCTTCTGGCATTATTTTCAGCGGTAATAAAAGTGTTAATACGGGGGTAACGAAGTCCCATTCGATCGCGGTATCGCAACCTGTCGGCTATAAAAATGCAGATTTGCGTAAGAATACGCAGTCTATTAGTAAAGGTATCGGACAAGTATAAATTAAGATAAAATACGAGCCAACGAACGGCCGGTGTACATGTTGAAATTGATGAAATATGTAGTCGGGTAAATGAATATTATTAGCGTTCGATTGGAATAATTGGCCGATCGCATGCCGCGGATTTATAAACGCTGTAACCCGCCCGGTTACACGGTTTTTTCCGGCTGTACCGGCGAGTCACTGGATTCGATCATTAATTAATTTCATAGTTACGAAAGTTAACCAGTTATAATTATAACTAATGAAATCCGTAATATCATACTTTGGCCAGCATTTAAGCGTACCGCGAGAGAAATTAATTCGAATAATTTGTATTCGCCTGTAATTGGACTTATATGCGTGCTCGTGGCCGAAAAATCCAGACGGTTAACGAGTCGCCGCTGGTTAGAAAGAGATCCGAACTAACGGTGTACCCGCGGAGTACAGTTGTCTTCATGGGTAATTAAAAGTTGGCTGAGGGTAGATTTAAGTAGCCTCCATTCATAGTCGAAAACCTTTCCGGCTGGCGTACGATCCGCGCGATCTTTATCTCGAGGGAAATGGTCATGCTTGAACCGTACATTGGTTGTAGAATAATAATAGCTTCTCAGACCGTGGGAGTCTCCAATCTAAGTTCAACCCTCTAATAATTCAACGGGATTACTTAAGTTTCAATAACGTCATTCTGATGTCGAGCGATATTCTTGTCGGGTTCAACGTTCAATCGAATAATACACGAGTCGCTCGGAACCTAATACAGCTAAGCTCACCAAAGGAAAATTGAAATTCAAGTTTCGCCTTCTGAAATTATACAACATATTCAGAAGCTATAAAATGAAGAGTGAATGAAACCAGTGAATCCTCCAATAATTAAATAAGATATTATTCATTCTATTAAAATTGACAAAAATCAGAAAGTATCGAAAGAAAGACTAAACAACGTTCGAAATTCTCCTCAATTTCGAATTGTTATCAACGAACAATCCCTTTAAATTCAATATTCAAGGGACGAACTGCAGAGCAGACAAGAATGTCAAAGCGAAATGAAGCAGTCACGCTAGTAACCTTAAAACGAGCCACTCGAAAGCGAGGGCAACCGTTTCGTTTAGGTTTTCTAAAACGTCGAGCACGTCGCGTGCATGGCGACGGGGCAATCACGCGACGCGACCAATTTCCATACCGTCCCCGTGTCCGAGCTTAAACAAACCGATCCTCTAAATGGGGATTAATTAGGGGAATGATTTTGAGGCGGAGGGTTCTCCGGAACTCTCGGACTGGTCGACGCGACTGTGTCGCGCGGCGGCATGTTTACTCGAGGAGGGTGTTGATAATTGAACGCAGACGGGGAAATCTTTTTACCGCCGCGGATACGAGCGCAGGAATTTCAGGGTTCAATCTTCCACCGCTCTTGGCTCGGGGATCCCGCGAACAGATCAACGAACCACTCGACTCGACGGCAGCAAGGGACTAGATACACAAGAACATGCCAAAAATAGATCCAGACGTTCTACATTCTTCCATTTTCCGAAATTCTTATCGAAACGTTTGTGAAAATAACAGTTCATTTAATATTATTTCAAAGATTTTTCAAATCTTTCCCATTGAACCTAGCCTGAAGTGCTCGACACGTTGAACGCGACAAAATTATAATTCCAACTTTAACGACGATCATTCATTTAACGCTCTGGCGAAATATTGCGTTAGTATTTCTAAGAAAGTGCATAAAAACCAAGAAAATTACACTGAACTAAATTAAACCGATCTGAACTAAGATTTATATAACACACGACTAACGGGACAGGTAACTGTCGAATTAGAATCCACTCAGGTCTAAGCGAGCTTAGCAATTACTGTCAATATCAACAGTACACCGGAACAAAAAATTTCATTCAAGTGATTAGCACAAGAACTACCGAGCATTTAACATGATTGATATGTAATCTCTATAAAAATTGTAACAATAGATTATTTTCAGTTTCTTCAGACATTCATTATACTCTAGTGAAACTATTTATTTCCAAAATCATATCGAATATTCAATGCTTCGAAGATATCAATAATTGCTAAACAAAAAAATCGAAACCAGTCATTTTCACTGGTACAGTAGTTCTAGTGTTAATCGTCATTTCCGTAGCCCTACACAGAGACCCTTGAAAACTCATGATTACCGAAAATCGAGAATGTTTACCGACCCCGTACAAACCGAAGAACTCGACGAGCAACCGTGTTCAGCCCAGTTCCCGCAGCCCCGAAGCGTCCATCGGGAAGAAGATTGCCTGGAAGAAATTCATTTCCACTTCATCGATGAAACCCGATCCCGCGGGGGGAGCGACGAGTGAAATTTAATTTCGCGGCCGGTCGGCCTGTCGTCCCCCTCTCGGTTCCACCCCCGTCCCCGCGCTGCAGGCGAATCGATGATAAATCTCGACCCGTTTCAAGGTGTACTCGGTCGATCTCGCGGGGCGCGCGCCGCAGGAGGAGGCCGGCGCGCGAGCACAAAGGGACTCCCTCGGGGGATGAAGCCGCGAGCACGGACGGGGGCGGCGAGAAGCAGCACTCCGACGCCCTTTGTCCCGCGCTCTGCCGGGCCGGGCCCGGAGAATGCGCGAATTACCGTTCGATTTGTAAATCAAACACTCCCTGGCCGGCCGAAAATGTTTTATCGCCCGGCCGACGCCGATTTTCGCGGCGTTAATCCGGCTGGAAACTGTGGCGCGATCGACTTCCCGCGCGCCATTGCCTACCAATCATTTTTATCGCGTCCGACCACCGTGCTCACGCCAGTCGGGCGCGATGAAACACCGGCGTCGACTTCAAGGGGTTGCGCGCGAGGCTAAGGGATGCTAACCGGATTGCTCCGCGGAGTTCGATTAACGGCTATTACAGCTACCCACATCTTTAGATTGTAGCTCGCATTAGGTTATAGCTACCCGCATAGAATAATCAAGAGGTCTCGCGACGTTCCCGAACCCCCGAAGGGTCGGAAGTGCTCTCTTGCAGAGTTTCCAGGCGAAAGAAAGGGAAATGTCTACTGTACGAGCAGCGATTCACTTGCCGCATGCGAGTAATGGATTAGGATTAAACGATTTAAGCCATTTCCAACGACTCTTCGGTTGCATTACCGCATAGTCGCCGAAGCTTACCAGGGTTTACCGTAGATTACGGCAACACTTCTCGGAAACCCGGCCCGCCGTTCGCCTTACACACCGATTACGAGCTCTGCTCCTCTCTCCGCTGATCTTCCGACATATTTATTCGCCTCGCGTTTCGTGTTCCGACCGAGCCGTACGGAGGTACCGACCGGGCGAACGAGATGGAAAGAAAATTGCCGAATATTCGAATACGAAACAATTTCGAGGCGAGACACGCGACGCTACCGGGGCACGCGAGAACGATCGTTCCGTTGAAAAATGAAATGTCGTTTGAGTTTGCGGAATGTAAGGTGATCGATGTTCGATCGACGCGACGGTCGATGTGACAGGATCCGCGAGAATATTTAACCCTTAACGGTGCAACGCTGTGGCAATTCTACGGCAAAAATAGCACTGCTATTCTTGTAATATTTACAACTGACACGTTAACATTAGCGCTAAAGTATCTTCTTGAAATTTCTCAGCAGAAACTCCAAGGGTGCATCTGCTGAAACTATAATCGATTCTCTGAGTTGCTAAAACAATTTCCTGAATAATTTCTCAGAGAAACACCTGCTATCCTAACACTAGAACTGCCGTTCCAGTCAAAATGACTGGTTTCAGTTTTCTTGTTTCGCAATTATTGATATCTTCGAGGCATTGAATATTCGAAGTGATTGTGAAAATAGTTTCACTTGAATACTATAATGAATGTCTGAAGAAACCGTAAATAATCTATTACTACAATATTCATAGCGATTACACTTCAATCGTGTCAAATGCTCGGTAGTTCTAGTGTTAATGATTTCCAAAGAAAGAAACCAGAAATGGGTCATTTTACTCGTCCGACAGTTCAAGTGCTAAGGTCACTTTTGAATTTATTTCTGCTCGTTGTCTACGTTACTTTTGGCGGTAAGTAAACTTGCGACACTTCCGGTCCGTTAAGGGTTAACTGTGTGCTTCCTCCGTTCCGATTGTTCGAACGAGCGAACAACGAGTCGAGATGAACGTTCGGAACGCGAGCGGACGACAGGTTCCCCGCGCGTTTTCAACCCTTCTTCGGTCGACCTCCTTATCGCGACGCTCCCCCGGTTTTATCTCAGGGGAGGCTACGCGACGACCGACGGGCGAGAGCGTTGATTAAAATTTCAGCGTGCCGACGCGAACCCGTGAAAGCCTCGCCTATTCGCTGGCCGAGGGCGCCGGAACGGTAGACGCGGGTCACTCTAAGTAATTAAAGTCTCGTTCCTACGTTCCTTTATTTCCCGGACAGTCCGGAAATCGAGTTCCCGCGGAGGACAGGACCTCGTTTTTCTGTTCGGAAACGGTCGTCTGCGGAGGAGCCGGTCGTTGCGATCGGAAACCAATCTAAGCGTCGGTTAACACTAGAACTACCGTACAATTATTAATATTTTCAAAGCATTGAATAATAATTTCCTAAATGTTTCTTTCCTGCACTTAACCACGTTGACCTGAGCGATGCAAATAGTACAATAAAATAACTATGTTCCTTAATTCACGCGGATCTCCGTTAACTCGGATTCGATAGTTCCACATTTCCAGTGAAAAACTCGAGCGCAGTTAACACTATAACTACCGGACCAGTCAGAATGACTGGTTTCCAACTATTTGTTTCGCAGTTATTGATCTTTTAAAAACATTGAATATTTGTAATGATCTTGAAAATAAATAGTTTCATTTTAGTACTCCAATGAATGTCTGAAACTGAGGATAATCTATAATTACAATTTTTATAGGAACTGCATATTAATCGTATTAAATGCATTCTCCTCGTCTTCTTCCAGCACTCTGTTATCATCCAGCATACTGCTTATCCTCGCTTCCAACCCTTCGAGTTATCGCTAGAGAAACCTAACCAGCACTCGGACCAAGAGCAGACCTTGAATCTTAGTCCGCGCGAGGCACTTAAAAAAGTCGAATCCACCAGGAGATTAAGATTGCTGGAAGATAGAGATTCTAAAGTTCTCGACGTCTCTTATCGAGTTTCCGTATTTTTCCGTCTAATCGCCGCGAACGTCCGGCGAGGCGATAGGCGGAGCCCGTGGATCCCGTAAGTCTCGCGACTCCCATAGCCGCGAAACAAGTACACGAATCTCGAGTGGACGGCTGAAGTGTTCTGAATTGGTAAAGAGGACCGACGATTGCATCGGGCGGCGCCGAGAAAATGAAGAAACCAGACGCGCGCAAACCTGCCGGACAGCGTGGAACGCGGCTCTCGCTTATCTTCCGTGGAATTTGCCGCGGGAACGGTCGAGTTGGTCACGCGGGATGCTTACCTGCAACAGAAAGAAAACAAAAGGCGTTAGGAGCCGCGAGATGAGAAAGCCGGGGACGGATCGCGTGACAAGCCGGACGACGGAACGGGAAACGTTTCGCAGTCCTTGGCATGCGACTCGGCGTCGTTCCGCTCCTCGATCTCCGCCGTCGATCCCAGGCGACCGGGGGATCCAGCTCGATACGCGGGCTCGCGGCAATTTCGATAGCCGTGCCTCGATTCACGGCTCTCGAGGCGCGACTCGTTACGAATAGCGCATTGTTTATTGCACCGTCGTGTATGTTATTACGTCGCTCGCTCCGATCCCGCTCGAGTTTATCGGCGATTTCTCGTTGACACGACAAAGAAGTTAAAAGCCGATCGCTATGATAAATCCTCGGTTCCCGGCGTCTCTTTCGGTGAACGAATTGTTTCGATTTTATGGGATTCTTATGGACGCTGGTCTAGGAGAACGTGCAGCGCCGAAATTCTCGTAAAAGATTTGATTGCAGCTGGAAGTGCCTTTTCGATTTCCCGAGCTGTTTATGAAGATTCTAAGGCTGCCTCCATTAGATTCGAGTTTGCTCGTATTGTTATCCTTCCTAGATTTCCTATATGTTATCGCGACAGAGTTGCTTCCTATTTCTTCCCCGAAACGAGCAGTTCCTCTGTCTAACAGAACTAGTCGCTTATCGGTTGAATAGCAAAAATTCGGGACGATTCCGATGGAACACCAGCTATCAGGGCAGGTAAACTCGGTTAAAGCTTCATTCGAAGACACGTCGTTTCGTATGCTAAAACGCGAGGCTCCGTTCTATCGGTGAAGAGTCGTCGAACGAGGAAGAAGTTCGTACACGCGCTCCGAAACAGGTCTACGCGGATGGAAACGGCGATCAGCGGTAGCGTCTGAAAATCACAGCTGCACGCTGGCAGCGGCACGGGAACTCGTTGCACAACCTCGGAGGACGTGCAACGAGCGTCCGATATCTCGCGGAGATTGTTATCGCGTTAACGCCGCGTGACGTTCGCGGTCTAGCCGATCCTTCTCTCGCGGAGATGTTCGATTAAACCGGCGCGTTCTTTCCCAGGAACCGTTCGAACTAATTGGAAACCGCGGCGACGAGGCGGGCAGGAGGATAAACTGTGAGGTCACGTGGGGGAACAAAGAAGGAACGAGGAGAAACGAGAAAACGCGGCGAGGGAGCGGCGGTGAGGGTGTCAGTCTCGATTTCGAGGCAATTCGATGATTCCGACGCCGTCGAGATTCGAATCGCTTCGAATTGCCCGGTAGTTCTACTAAAGATGTTCCAGAATTCTATAATTCTGTAATTGTGGAACGTCTTTAGTAGAACTATAGGCCAATTCGAAGCAATCCGAATCTCGACGCTGTCGGAATCATCGAATTGTCTCGCAATCGAGACTGAAACCCTCATCGCTGCTCTCTCGCAGCGTTTTCTCGTTTTTCCTCTTTCCTTCTCTCTTCTCCCACGTGACCTCACATCGTCGAGATTCGAATAGCTTCGAATTGCCCGGTAGTCCTACTAAAGACGTTCTAAAATTACATAATTGCAGAATTACAGAATTCTGGAACGTCTTTGGTAGAACTGCCGGACAATTGAAACGATTCGAATCTCGACGCTGTCGGAATCATCGAATTGCCCGACAGTTCTACCAAAGACGTTCGAGAATTCTGTAATTCTGTAATTCTAGAACGTCTTTAGTAGAACTACCGGACAATTGAAGCAATCCGAATCTCGACGGTGTTGGAATCATTGAATGGCTTCGAAATCGAGACTGAAACTCTTTTCTCCTCTCATCGATTCGATATCCCGCGATATCGAATCCTATTCGCAGCGCCTCGAAGTTTTCGCCGCACGCGTTCGAAACGGTTGAAAGGCTTGATAACCAGGAGTCGGAGGTTCGCGCGAGATCCCTTTCTCGCGCTAGCTTTTCATCGGTGCGCTAAAAGGGGCAAATAAACAGAGGCAGCAGCCCTTTCGCCGGCCAGGACAGGGGAAGTTTTTTGTCGGTGTCGTTTCTCGTTTCGTACGCGAACGTCGTCCTGGCAGCGGACCGGTGTTTTGCTTTCGAGTCCTTTGCGCGACGCGGGTGGTCCTTCTCTCTCTCCCCGTGTCCCGTCTCGCCTGCTTTCTTCTTCTCCGTCCCCGTTCGACCCCGTCCACGGGCAAACGAACGCATCATCTCCTATTCGGTGCGCTCCGAACGCTCGCTCGCTCGCTCGCCTGAATGTTTCCCGAATCGTCTTTTAATCCTTTATGGAGCGACATCCTTCGGACGGGTGTACGATTTCTTTTGGACCCCGGCGTACGGACCTTTTACGAAGCGCCGTTTCATCCGATCGAATGGGTCCTTCGAAAGAAGCAGATTCGTCTCGCCGGGAGTCAATTATCTCGTGACATATGACACGATACCAGTGCGCGAAGCGGTAAATGAAATGCGAGCTAGTTGCGCGCTAGGACTCTTTAAAGTAGATGAAACTTAAGTTATACATCGAACGCGTGAACAACAGGAAAAAGGAAGCTACACACCGATCTCTCGCGATTCAGGTAGCTCGATCGTTCGTCCGCAACTTAGTATTCCAAATGTGAACATTTCGTCTCGCCAAAACGTCGACGTTCGCCTGTAAAGGGCTAATAACACGAATGAACCGGAGGGAAGCGCGTAAAATTTGTCGAGAACACTTGCCACGGCCGAGGAACGCTGGAGCAGGAATAAACGCGAATCGTCGCACCTGTGCCTGGCAACGCGAGGAAGCGAAGAATCCGTGTACGCGTGAGATCGCGTGACGGGAATTTATTTACGGTTCTCGGCGTCGTTTTTCCATCCACTCGATCGACGATTGCCGAGCAGCACGCGAGTCCGGAGCAACGGCGAGCTGAGAGTCTTCGCTTCGCGGAGTTTCGTTTCACGAAATTGTCGAGAGGCTTCCTGATAATCAGCCGGCTCTCGCTTCGATCGAATATCTTCAATTGTCTGCTGAGCTAGTTCGATCTAGCTCGATCTTGGTTCGTCGAGAACAGAAGACAAAGACAGGATCTAAAGCCGAGCGACGGTGTGCAGCTGACCTTAAGTAGCCGAGAGCAACGTCGCCGGTAAATGCAAAATCTTAGGTAAGCCCGTGGCTCGACGGAGCCGAGAGTTTCCTGGCTGAAAGGTTGCTCGGCAAATGAATAGGACACCGAGGGCCGATTGTCTCGCCTCCGTATTCCCTGGATCTGGCCGGAGCCGGGCAATAATCCATACGATTACTGCCTACGAGCCCGATGTTGCGGGATAAAACGCTGCTAGAACAATACCTCCGACGAAATACTGACCTAATAATAATAGTAAAAGCAACGTTCAACGGTTGTTCGGAAATTGAAACGCGCCACAAACTTTTCAGCAACGGTTCGTCCATCGATTTATATAATAACGTATTGTTTAGCTTTCAATCGGATTGATAAGCAAATAATACAGCGCTCGCCGGGGAAGCGAACCGTTTAATTATCGCCTGACAGCGAGGAAATAAAAATACTTGCCAAATGAAATGGAATCAATCGACGAATAGAGTACCATGACATATGGAACTTCTTCACTTTTGTTCAAGGTCACTCTAGATTCATATTCCTTGTCCTCTACGCCCTCACCTTCCTCAAGAACTAAATAAACTAATAAAACCTCCCTTAACACTAGAACAACCGTACTGAAAATGACTGGTTTCAACGTTTTCATTTCGTAATTATTCATATCTCAAAAGCATTGAATATTCGAAACGATCTTAAAAGTAAATAGTTTCACTTGAATACTACGATGAATGTCCGAAGAAATCGATAATAATGAATTATTACAATTTTTATATTGATTACATATTAATCATATAAAAATCTCGGTAGTTCTAGTGTCAATCGCATCAACCTAGACGCAATATCGTATTCCAACACACGGATCTTCATTCATCATTCAAATACTAGTAACCCTCTTTCAGCCAGCACACGAAGCAAACGAAACACGGCGATCCAAAGCGACGCCAGTTCCCTCGATCCTCTCTGCTCCGCCTCCATCGATCCCGACAGCGTCGTTCGCAGTGGCGGTTGTCAATGGTTAATACGCGCAATGAAAAGCGGAATCCGTCGGAAGGTGAGTTTTAATCTCCGCGCGAATAGGGGGAGCTTCCTTAAAAAGCCGGCAGAAGCGGTTGCTCGAGGAGGAGGCGCGCAGGAATTCTCGTCGCGGCGACGATATCCAGAGCGAGAGAAGGAGAGGACTCGTTCCCCGGGGGCAGCCGCGAGGAGATCCCAGATATTACGTCGCGTTATATCACGCGCGCGTCTCTCGCGTCGTCGCCTCTTTCTCCGTTGCTCGCGCGGCCGGCCGGCCGTTCCTCTCGCGCCACCCTCGAGGAAGGATCCGCGCTCGGGAACACGGGTCGAGCAAAAATCGGGAGCAGGTTGCACCGGTATCCTTATTCGCGAATGCGCGCGCCGGCTAAACGAGTTTTAAAGTGCCGGTTTTATTGTCGGTCCCGCGCACTGCAGCTCCTTAACAGGCTCTGCCGACGACCCGGCGATCGCGATCGGCCTATCCTCGGAACTGCCCGCCGGCCGATCCCGCCGCGCGGAACCGCCCGGATGAAGATGCAAAATCGCCGATCGCCGGGGCAGCTCCGGACGCGTGTGCCACGCAACTTGCCCGCGCTGTGTTATTAATCCGATTAACGCTAACGCACGCTTCCCGAGATTTCATCTGCCGGTTTATCGGTAATTTATTCGATAGGATCGCCGCGCCGGGAACACGCGACGGGGGATGTTGGATCGGGACCGGCGAACAGAACCGGATGAATATGGAGCAGAGACGGATATCTGTACTTGTCGAATTTCGTTTAACCCTTTGCGGTCCCAAGTGCTTTCGGTTTCTCGCTTTGAGGTTCGCGTCGACGTTGGTTCAATTACAGCTTAATATGATACTCTTATTTATTTATTCAAGAATATTTGGGAGTCATTGAAATGTTACCTTCAATGGTACAATTGTGATACAAATAAATATAGAAAAAATCGTTAAAAGGTAGAGGTTGCAATAAAATAGAATGTCGAGTCGACATAGGACTGCTAAGGGTTAAAATCCTCGCCGTGATTCTAGCACGTGATTATAAAGCGGTTAAACTGAATTTCAACGTATTTCGCGGACGGTCTATTAATCTATCTCAGGAGACTTCCGTCGCGGACTAACTCGAACGCCGGTGATGGTCGTTTCAGCACGATTATCCGTCTTTTACGCATGTTCGACGAACATTCGTGTTCGGTAACAATTTTTCCGTCGTTTCCGTAATCAATTAAGTGCTCCTTAAGGCGGGATCGCGCGCGGCAACGGACAAAATGACCACATACGAGGTTCTAACGGCAATAACGCGTACAGTAAACTTCATATACCATATTTACGAGGCGCAGCCGCTTCCCCGTGGGATCGCGTCATTAAATTAGTAAATAAATAAGACGACAACAGCTGGAGTCGGGTCAAAACGAGCCCGCGCGAAGATAAAGCGTACGTTTCTCCTGCGCGCTTCCTCCTTCTCGTCGTTCTCGGCAAACCCGTTTAATTTTCCGAGCGATCCTTTCTCATTTCCACGGGAGTCCTCTATTTCTACGGCGGGCGAACCAGTTAATAAATAAACATCCGTAACGCCGGAACCGCGGCGCGGGTCGGATCGAGTCGAATCGCGTGGTCTCGGCTCGTTGAGCGGCGAAGGTGTGCGCGGAGTTATCGATATCGCGCCTAGCATTTATTATCCGTCGCCGCGAGCTGAAACTCCCGGCTCCCAGCGCGGCGGCGTCGACGGTTTCGAAACGCGTTCCTTTCGACTCGGCTCTCCGCGGTCGAGAGCGCGGAAAGGATTTCCGTCTTGCGAGAGGATAACGAGAGAGAAGGGTTCTCCCGAGGGATATCGGGGCACGATGTTTTCGAGAGCCCGACGCCCACGCGCAGCGACCCACACGATTGAGCTCTCAGTTCGGCCGAGGAACGAGACGACTGATACCCTAAACACGTGCATCCGGATCGTGCGCTACGCATCCTCGGAATAACAAGGTCCCAGAGATTCTCCGCGATCCTTTTTTAATGTCTGTCACTGGTTACTGACGCTTCTGAATGACAAAAAACAGTCGTAACGTACAAGACAACCGTTGTGAAATAAAAATGTTTAATGAGGCAACTGAGTTGATAATAGTGTAACGCAAACGTTGCAACGCTAAACAATTCAAAAAAGACAAACTCTATGGGGAAACGCTTAAGATTTTCGTGGCGCTTAACGCGTTAACCCTTTGCACTCGAGTTTTTCGCTGGAAATACTCCACATTTCCTAATGAGATAGGAACGATATTTTGGAAGCTTGCTTGAAGAGAAATTACATGAATCGAAGAACAAAGCTGTTTCATTTGAATATTCCACATGTTGATACATCGTAGGAAGATTAATGTTAAATATGAAACTTTACAATTTTATATTTAATCAAGTGGTGACAGTCACCAGCCGAGTACAAAGGGTTGATATTCAATCGATCGATCGATGACCTCTTCAGTTGAGTCTTCATATCTAAGGGTTGATACATTCCTGCGAAGCATTGGAGGATTTGATATATTCCCATGATAGTAAGGTTTGTATATGTGTATGTGAAATATTGAAATAACACGGCTTTTTTGTAATTTATATGTTTCCTCATTAACCATTGACCTGTAGTATCGTGTTAGGTATCGTTTTGATATAAGTTGAATATTATCTTTCCATTATTGACCTTTAATCTTTCGAGTAAAGGTAGATATGGAATAAGTACGAACGTTGTTTCTTTTCGTAAATAAATTATTAGCGATAAATTATTTGCGTCGATCGTAATTGAGAAAGAAATCACAGGGCAAGGGGTTAATGGCGAACAAATTTCCGAGAGCGAATGGTTAATTTCATGGCGTGTTCCTTTCGACTACACGGTCTGCTCTCGTTCTCCGAGATTAACATGATGTCGGTTGATTTGTAAGTTAACATTGCAACAGCGTATTCGCAGCGATAACCCTTCGTAAAGTAGCTAATATAGAGCCAACTTATAAACGCGTCGAGATACCGGCTGGCGTTAAGTTTAATAAATGTAAATATTATTCGGTTCTCATCTAGCGCAAGGAAACACTGCTTTTCGCTTATGAATATTTAACCTTTACAGCGAGTGTACCTGCTCTCCTGCGATGAATAGGCGATTTCTTTTTCCGCTGAGAAACCATGTACGATAAGGTGATACCCTCGAATCTGATCCGGAAGTGGCGTCGTAAATCAAGTTTACACCGCAAACGTATACTCTGAAAGGTTCAAACCTTCGCGGACGGATAAACAATAGAATAAAGGAAACTGTACACCGATCTCTTGCTGTCTAACTAATTAAATCATTCGTTTGCAACTCAGTCTTCCAAACGCGAATGTTTCATCTCGAAATGTCGAAATTCGTTCGCAGCTTCAATCCCTTCTCTCAGACCACTCGCGAAATACCCCAATATTCATATTTCCCAGTATCACAAACACAAGAATCTCCTGAATTTATTATTAACATGCCTAAGACAAATATAATAATTTGTCGATGCACCTCTAGGTGCATGAGCGTCAAAATAATCGTGGCTATAAAAGTGTAATAACATACAAAAATAAAAATGAAAAGTAAACCAAGCAGAAGACTCGTAGGAAAAGGAAGACAAGACTTGTACTACACGAGCTTAGCAGCGGAAGTAAATACGGCAAGGGGTATTAATGTACAACAATTACCGATAAAAGAAAGGAGCGTCCGCGCGATCGAAAGTACATCGATTCGCGAGAAGCGAGGGACACGGAGAAAGAAGGAGAAAGAGAGAGGGACAGAGAGAGTGAGAGGGAGAGAGCGCGCGGCGGAAGGTCGAAAGTGCATCGACTCCGGCCGGTGCACCCGTGAGACGCGGCTTAATCGAATGCAAATACGTGCAAGTTCGTCGGTCGGCCGAGCTGTACGCGGCGCGAGGCGCGAGACGCGAGGCGAGGCGAGGCGGCGGGATCGGAGTGGGTGCTTCATTCACAGAACAGCCGGCTTTCACGATAACCTCCCATACGCGTCCATTTACGATCGCCCCCTCCCTCCGTCCGTCTTCCTCGCTCTGCCACCCTTTCTCTCGCTCCCGCCGCGCCCCCTCCACGCGGAGAGCACGCTCGGCCCACGCCTCCTCTTTATTTCCAACTCTGACGCATCCTGCGCTCCTCTCTCCCTCTCGTTTCTGTGTCACTGCACCTTTCTTCGACGACCGCGTCGATCACGCGGATTCCGTTCGCCTCGCGGGGACAGTCGGGCTCGGAACACGCCGCGGTCCGCTCGGAATTCTTCCCTCGTCTTTTGTCTTTCAGGAATCTGGCCCGACGTCTGTTTTAGGCAGCTATTCGCTTCGTCGAAGGAGTAAGTGCACGCAGCGAACTGGGAGTTCGAGTTTTTCGGGTCTTTGGGAAGTTCTCGTTGATTAGGGGTGGTTTCAGTATCATTTCCGGTGTAGCGATCGGATCTTGTAATAGGATATTCTTGGACGTAGGGGAGGTTTTTTCTTTTGAGAAGGAAATAGTGAAGTCTGATGCTTGGTATTGAATTATTAGTATAATCATTGTTAATCAGTATCTTTTCGAGCATCTTAGTACGTTTCAGAGTCGACTGTAATTCGATGGGTAGACGAGGAATGCGGGTCCATTAGGTCAGTGTTGATCCGTTCTCGCCTGTTTTCGATTCTAGCCTCCCATTCGTCGATACGGCGACGCGTAGCCAATGAAAGCTACAAACGAGGCACACCGACGGAGACCCAATTGCCCGCAAGTGGTAGACGGACAATGCGAGGCTCGCCGGAGCGGCCGAGGAGAATCGAAAAGCGCGTCGTTCGAGAGTGAACCCGGCGAGCACCGATGGCACTTTAATCTTCCCTTTCTTTCGCCGCGACTCGTCCGTCCGCTCGGCTCGGGTTCGAAAGCCGCGAGGAGTGCTCTCCTCCGCGGTCGCGAAAAGTAGTCGGGGTTCGCGTTGCCTCTCGAGGAGGCCGGTGCCTCGTTCGAATACCGGTGCTCGGCAATCGGGGGTACACGTACTTCGTGAGATACTCGAGCGTTCGTAATGGGCCGCGAGGCTCGAAACGACATCGGCCCGGGGAGAAAACGAGGGAAGAGAGGAACAGAGCGAAAGCCAGTTTAGACGCGGAGGCCCGGCGGGGGGGAGAGAGGGGCGATTAAATATCTCGCCGCTCGTACGGCCGACCGTAGACATAATTTAACCGGCAGTTCCAAGCGATTACGACAGTGCTACACTTTGAATACGCTCGTCTAATGCGCGCGCCGACGTTACTGCCAGCCTGTCTCCGGAACGTTGCGTCGCGACTGAACGTCGTGTCGCCGTGTCGCTGTCGGAAAAACCGTCGCCCTCGGTTTTGGTGATTCGCGTAGGAACGGAGTCGAGGTCGGATGACCATCGGAGAACAAAGAATCGATCGAATGTCGTGGTGACTTCAAGGTTCCCCACCTGAAATGAATAATTACTATTGAAATAACGAGAGGTCGATGTGGTCTTTCCTCCGATATTCTAGATTTCGACACATGTAAACTGCAATCTTAACCCTTTGCACTCGGGAGGTGACTCTCAGTCACCATTTAATTTCATACAACAAAATTACAAAGTGTTATGTATAATATTAAGTTTTGTATAATGCATCAATATATGAAATATTACAGTTCGTTTCAAATGTCGCCCATGTTTCATCGAAAAGTGTCGAATGATTCCAGTGAAAAGCTTCCGAGTGCAAAGGGTTGACGCTCCCGCCCGTACACTCGAAATCTCACACCGCCGAAGCGTTTACCTCGCGCTGTTCGCGATCGGTGGAGTACAGACACGGGTCACCTCAGACCCAGCCGGCGGCGGACAAGGGTCAAGGCACGCATTCCGTGACGACGGAACGGCTTACGTGCGAACCGCGTGGATGTTTCGAGGGCGGCTCGGCGGGCACCGGCACGCAGCGTCTGGCTGCGAAGCGTGTCGGAAGCGGAGCGGAGCGGCGGGCTTCCGGCCCGACCGGAACTGCGTCACACCGTTCGCGTAGACGCGCCGAGGAGAACGAAAGGGATCGACGCGCCGCGGCTCGGCGGCGAGCGGCCGACGCAGGACCGCGGATTCGCAGTTGCTGACCTGGGTTAACGGCCTACCGGGAAACACAATGCAACCTTGTGTTTCGTCTGCTGGCGTTCCGCCACCGCGACTTCGCGTTTACCGCACGAACTCTCCGGCTTTCTCTCTCGCTCGCGCTCTCTCCTCCTCTGTTCGTCCGTTCGCCGGGCCGGCACGGTCGTCGTCTCCTTCCTGCTCGGACTTTTCGAGTCGCCACTGCACCTTGCGCGACGACGGAATTCTTGGTGAACGTTTTGCGTCTGCTACACCGTGTCACCGTTGCCGGAAGCGTGTTCCGTACGCGTCTATTCTCGGAGCAGGCGTTACCCTTCTATCGCGATCGCGTCTCGCGTCTCGCGTTTCGTTATCGGATCTCACGTTGCCCGATGCGCCGCGCGTCTATTCTCAAGTTAGTCAATTAAGTCAATTAACGAGTATTAAGGCTGCCCTATCCGGAACATTCGAGGAAACGTCGTCCGCTGGAACCGTGGATCATCGCGGGGACAGCCTCGAGGAGTCGTTCACGGGTTCGATAAACATAGGATTTCTCGGCAGGCGTGTCGAAAGTAACTGATTAGATTCGCGGGTCGAGCCGTTGAATTCCGTTCGGGTAATACGTTAGATTTACAACGGTAATTATAGACCGCTGCAACTGCTGAGAGGACTAATGGCCGCAGCTCGCGAGCCGATACGCGGTTGCAACTTTTCCATAAGGAATGCGAGCGGTTGCGCGCCGTTCGAACGGGTAAGCTTCCGTCATTCTTCCTTGTCACGAAGCGGACACGGGTACAAACTGCCGCGCTGTAAGCGGCCGGCCATTACGAAGAATAATTTGCCGGCCACCCTTACAGCTTAACCAACAGTTTACGAGAGTAAGTTCCAACCGAGATACCAGATTAAGAGTAATACGAGCGCGAAGGGTTAAACAGGTTTTCGCGCGTCCCTTCTGCTGAACACGCCCTGCCGCTTCCCGGTTCCCCCCGCCGCCCGCGCCGCTTGCGGAACACTATTTTTACGATTCTTTTTGTATACCACGCGGCCATGTGCTCGACGTGACGCCGTAGCTCGCGTCGGGATACAATAGAAGCCTGTCTCCTCGATAATTTTAGAATCGTGACATGGAGTTTCTCAAATATTTTAACGGCAGTAGAATTAACCCTTCGTGGAAGAATATTCTTTAACTCGATCGGTGCCGACAGTGGCGACATTTAACCCTTTGAACTCTGTAGGCTTCAATATTGCACCAGTTATAATATTAGATATTTTAATGAATCAAAGAAACTACCCTAAAATTATTCGATTCTCCGCACATCCAAATTTCGTGCTAACAAGGAAAATAAAAGATTGAAGAAATGTAGCATTTGTAATTTTCGCTAGGAATATTATAAACTAACTGAGTACTAAGGGTTAACATTTGTTTTCGAAATCGACGTCGCCAATATGGCGCCATATTCTTTTTCTGAGCACAGTGTTACTCTATCGAGAGCTATTGTATTTATTATTCTATACAGAATGTATTGTATCAACAAAACATTAATTTCGACAAATTCCTAATGTCCTTATATTTATGATAAACCACCTGTAGAAAAACTTTGAGATATATATTTGCTTCGACTAGTTGCTACCGTTACACGAAACTTGATGAAGCCAAACAATATATCGGATGGTTAAACGATAGAGAAAAAGGAAACTATACACTGACCTTCGCTGTTTCAGTGATTAAATCACTTGTTTGCAACGCAGTGTTCCGAACGTGGAAGTGCTTCTAAAATTTCGGTGGAAGGGCAATTTCGAGGGTCGAACGAGCGTTTACTCGTGGCCCTCGCGGATCCGCGAGCGGTCCTGTTAATGCGTCGCGACGCCGGCGAACGCGCCCTCTTTGGAAAATATGGAAGTCGTAGATTTCCGGCCGGCCCTCGTAAATCCAGAGCAGCCCTGGCGCGCGGATACGGGCCGGGACGGGTTCACGATTCGCTGGACACGACGGCGAAATTACCGGGCCGCTCCGGAGAATATTTCTTGCTCGTCCCGCCGCGAGAGGAAATGAGAACGGCCGCAACCGTCGCGATCCTGACCCCTTGTCTACCTTTCCGACCCGACACGCGGCGCGGCCGAATGGCCGTTCTCTCGACGAAACTCGATAACTTGAAACGTACGAGTGATACAACGAAATAATTCAGACAAAAGTTGCGAGCTATAGAGCTGAACACATGGTGGTTATGTTTTGCTCGCGTCACGGGGGTATTAGGAAGTTTTCTCAATGACAATGGATACGTTCTGAAATTAAAATCATTTTTTATAGTGAGGGTTGCTTGGACAAGTTGGTGATTTTTAATTTTTGTTATGTGGATAGTTGAATTTGGGGGTTTGAGGATTTTCTAGCAAGTATGAAATTTTTAGTGCTACAAGAATAATTATCTCTTATAGGGTTACAGTAATTAATTGCTATTGCTAATCGTGTTCTTACGTTTATCATCAGCGAACGTTTCGAATTTTAACAAGTTTCCCTTACGATCGATGAAGAAACGTTAACGAGACGGGTTCTGAAGGCATGAACAAGAAAATTGGCGATAGGATAGGATCTCTCGAATTTCTACTGGAACAGAATGAAATCGTAACTGTTCATAAATATGTAAACATCTTGATAGTCCATCGGCAGGAGCCATATTAGAATTACGTAAGGTGATCCTTGGATTAAACCAAGCCGAGGTGTAGAGTAACGAAGTTAAATGAATTATGTAAAATAAGAGGATACGGACGACGAGCGGTGCGTCGGATTAACGGCGAGAGTGCATCGGTTCGGCGCGCCAAGAAATTGATATCAACGCGAGAGGAAATAGTCGATAAATCGATCCATCTAATATCCATCTCGCGATCCAGCTGTAAACGAATGCAAACGGCGCTCGGAATCACGGGAATAAAACTGCGAACGGTGTTTCTCGTTAATCCCTTTCTTTCGCCTAAACTTTCTCCATAAAGTTCCAGCCGTTTACCTGAATCTGCGATGTTTACTTGACGCGATGGAATTTAATCGCGCCGTAAAACACCTAGGATACATTTCAATTTTTCAAGGCGTACGTTAAGGAAGAGGTACAACCGCCGATGCTGCTATCGGCGAGGATCAGCGAACGGGATAATGAATTTTTGCGGGGCACGCAAAAAAATCTGCTATCTCAGCGGCGCTTCCGCTCGCAGCTGAATAGTCTTATTCGCCGCTTAATCTCTGTAATACACGACGGCGAGTAACCGCTCTCATTACTTCTTTCTTATCCTGTCCTTTGTCTTGTAAATATTACGCGGACGCACACGAAAGCCCGATTTCACCGATGGAACTTTCGACCACGCCTGTTCCCGCCCGAGAGCCGCGCGCCTTAATCGGAATCATTTCCGTGCGGTTCCTCGCACTTTGCTCGACCATTAACCGCCTTCATTAGCGCGGATTCAATTGAATCGGCGAAACGAAAAATCCGCGCGGAAACTTCAAGAACAGGACAAACCAGTTTCGTAACTGTGAAAAGCGACATTCGCGAAAACTGAGTTCCAACCGATTTACATATTGATCGAAATCTAATCTGCCGATCGTATCGCTCGCAGTTTCTTTTCTCCGTGCGCGAACCGGACTGGTTTTCCATTGCGATAACGTCGATATCGATACGCGCCATTCGCGCGTCGATGTACCGGACAAAACCGGCGAAGAAGGTAGAATCGGTATTAGCGTAATTGATAAGTTGCGTCGTGTGAGGCGATCCTTCGACGGGGATTGACGAGCGAACACGTCGGCGGGTCGGGCACTGGCGATGATCATAATTAACGGAGATCGCGATACGCAACCGATAATGCTCGGGTCCGCCGTGGACGAGCGCAGCCGGGATTCCTTGTGACGCGTCGCGCGGAGATTAGAGAGAACGATATCTCGGTCGCGCCCGCGTCGATTATGGCCGCGGCCCGCGTGAGTCATCTCGCCCGGATCCTCGATAAGAATGTTGCAAGTCGCGAGAACTCGTTGCCTCGATATCGCGATACCCGGCGCGCGATACGGTGTATAAATTCGTTGCACGCGAGGCGATCGGTGTGCAACTCGTACCGTCTTATCTCGTCATCTTCTCCGAGTAGTCATTATGTTTGAAAATTAGCCTGCGCGCACGGGCGCTCGCTCGTTCGTTCGTTCGTTGCTTTCCGTCCACGTGGTCGCAAATTCAATTTAAAAACACGGCTCATAATTGACGCGCGGCAATCGAGGCGATTAATTTGCTCGCGCAAATACGCCGCGACCGCGCGACCTTATTTCACAATTACGGATAACAATTACGGCTTAATCAGCGCGCTCGATCGTTCGTTACGCAATAACAGCGTCGCTCTGGATCGTCGCGAAAGAAACTAGTATCATCGAACGCGCGGAAGGATGGATCGATTTTCACGAACAAGTTCAGTGAATCCGAAAGAAAACTCTTATCGAACCGTGTCGAACGGTTGAACCTCGGGTAATTAGCCGCGTAACGCTGGATCACGGTTACTATCGAACTGGGAGTTCCAGTAACCTTTCCTGGACCGCGCGATTCAGGTTGCGCGGTTACGATTTCCGTTCGCGACGTTTCTCCTCGCGCCGAGCCGGCCGGTCGCGCTGTGAATCGAGCTTGTCCCTGGCCCATATAGCGTAGGTAAGCTCCATCCGCAATTGCGTAACTGCAACCGATAGTAAAACGCAACTGGCGGCGACGGCGGACGCCGGACGGCGCGGGCAGGAAACGGGGGACCGCTCCGGCTCGTCGGAGGGAAAAGGAAAGCCGGCCGAGCGCGCGGCGCGCTGGGAAATTCTCGTTCCACTCGATCGATCGCCGCGCGGCCCTTTCACGAACCGATTATCCGGAGTCGTTGCACCTTTCGTCGTTTCGCTGCCCGCCGCGGGGCACTACTTTGTCGCGGGCCACCGGACGCCCGCCGATTTCGGAATTCTTCGCTCGACGTTGACACGCTGCGCGCGAGTTTCCGTCGATACGAATGAGACGGATTGTTCTGTCTTTTAGGAACAACTGTAAACGAGTCTCTAATTGCTCGATGGTGCTGGTTTAACCCTGTCAGGGTGAATTTGCAATTCGCGAGCTCGCGGTGCTGGTTTGCGGGTCGCGAATCGAATGCGAACCGCGAGGTTGTTTTGGAAAGTTCGAATGATAAATTGCTGCGAGATAGAGTACTAGGTACTCGCAGGCTTTTTCACTAGAGATATTAGAGATTCGATTATTTGGAGATGAAGACAATGGATAAACATAGTTCGAAGATGAAAGGAAATGATTGAATGATTTAACCCTTTGTCCGAAGTGCTCTTGGTTTCTCAGTTTGAGGCTCACGTCGATGTTAGTTCATTCGATTGTAGCTTAATATGACGCTCTATTTATTTATTCAAGAATATTTGGGAGTCATTGGAATGTTACCTTTAAATACAATTGTGATATTACAAATAAATACAGAAAAAATTGTTAAAACAGGTAGAGGTTAAGGGTTAATCTCTTGAGGGCCGAATCTTTCGTTTGAATTGCAATCTGTGTCTATATTGACGCGAACTGAATAATGACGAATAGAAGACAGTGATGGAGATTATACGAAATTGCAAGTGCATGTTCGATGCAGTTCAGTTTTGAAGCAAAATTAATATAAACAAGCGGCAGTATAGTTGAAGAGGTTAATACTAGGAGCACGCCAACGTCGATTGACGCAATTACGTGATTTATATATGTTGTCTGTCTTTAAAATTTTCATTTCCGATTCAAATGAACGAGCATCGAGTTTACCGAGGACGGTGGAATAAATTGCGCAATAAATAACCGTAAGGCCTGCGTTAAACGCTGGCCAAACCGGAATGGTCGTCAATCTTTGCGCCATTTCTATTCCGACACCTGTTCCACCGACGTTCCAGTTCGCCGATAGTTCGGCGTTGCATTCCGAATGGAGTTCGCGACGCCAGGATTCGTCGGGAGCGTATTCAACCGGCGAGAAACGGTTTCTTTTCGAGTCCCAGCGAACGGTCTCGCTTCCACGCGACGAGCGACCGACGCGGCCAAGGTGAGCGACGCCGGGTCAATTTCGCGGCTCCATCCAGCGATCCCGAGGCCTATCAATTATGCAACGAGCGTCCGTTTCTTTGAAACCCCGCGAAGATACGCAGGGTCACGCGATAAGGATGTCGCCGGTGCTACGTGTCGCTGTGACGTCAGCGCGAAATTTCAGGCGTCATTTTCTCGGACACCCACCGCCTATTACAACTCGCTGCTCTATACCGCATTATGCGCGGTATCGTATAAATATAGTATTCGGTAAATATATAATGTCCAAATGTAATCATTCGTTTGAAGGTCGTCGATTCTTATCGCGAACAAGCCCGAAGACAATATATACGCTTAACCCACATTATCATACCGAATCGTATCTCCGCGCTCGCGATCGTATCGGTGTTTTATTTAAAAAAGATTCGTTACGCAACCGAAGATAACCGTCTCCTATTATTACACTACAATGCGACGAGAGGTTCGTTAAGTGACCATTAATAAGATACTCCGTTATCTCGACGCGGCGAAGCAAGGACAGTAATCGATGGATGATATCTCCGAGCAGCGTGTTCACACGGTGAAATAGACGTCGACTCGAGCCGCGAGCGAGCGTACAGAAGCACCGACAGCCGGCCGATAAGCGATAGGTTATTTACTGTTAAACGGTTCGGAGCGGCGGAATAAAGTCTCTCGTTAATTCCCGTCGAGGAGCGGTTTCCATCGGCGGTCCTCCTTTTCTGGAGGGGCGACCTTAATCGTGGCCACGTTACGATCGCGGGAGGCAATTGCACGAGGGGCCGAACATCCCCGCGAGAAACTGCCCGCGGTGTCCGCGGAGCGTTCATTAGACCGGCGCGCAGATCCACGTTTCGCGCGTTTCCGCCTCGATAAATAAGCGGCGCGGCGCGGCGCGGCGCGGAGCGGCCCGCTGTCGCGTCCCGTCGCCTCACGTCGCCCCGCGGAACACGCAAGAAGTCCCGACGGAAGTTCCGCGTCGCCAATTAGGCGTTAGACGGCTTCTTATCCCGCGAGCCGAGCCATTAGCGAGACGCCATTACACCTTTTACCGAGGGCGACGTTCCAGCGAATATGCTAATCGGGACACCTTTTCCAGTCAGCGCGTTCAGGAGAGGCCTTCGACGAGCTACCTTTAACGCTCCTTTCCCACGACAGGTTCCCCCGTTTATTACGTTTGCCCGGCCGCGCGCCGGCCGATCGTCGCGCGCGCTCCCGGCACGAAATTTCGAATAAAACGCGACGAGGATCCCGACACCTAATTTCCGCGGACGGAGGAGAATCGACGCGCCGGATTCTTTTTCGAATTCCACTTTCGATGTACCGTCGTCTTCCGAGTGACGCGCGGGAAATATTTAATGCGAGGAGCACGGGCTCGCCCCGATACTCGAGCTGCGAGCGAGCCTTCGTCGAGCCTTTATATCTCGAATTATGTCGTATCGACACTTTTTACTGCTGTCGTTATTCCCGGTACACCGAGATTATTCAAATCACCGCGGGCTAACTGTATACGCTTTTTACAAGTTTGGTAACGATGAGAACGAGTCACTCGGTTTCTGGCCGCGGCAATCAGCTGCTTGGCGAACCTGTCTCGCAGCCAATTCTATTTAATGCAATATAGATTGTAATCCTTCAGACAATATTCCCAACTATAAATATTCATTATTTCCCGATGAAATCGACGGTGTTCGGATGTTCGATGATGTATAGCGAAAGTATTCTTTCTTAATGCACCAATAGTAATTTATATAACTTATCCTCGTAATTTATTGGAATAAACTTTTATCCCACGCGAGACGAATGACAACAGCTGCCTGAGAAATTATTAAAGAAATTGATTCAAACCTCCACAGATGCACTCTTAGAGTATATACAAATTCCAAGAAGTCAATTCAACAGCTCGATAGTTTGTTCAATTCTCAAACCCTCCGAAAAAGTATCCACATTTGTGTCTATTTAAACTGTTAAACAAACAGTGCATCACTTGACACTAGATTTATAGATATCCATCGTACTCCACTGTTCTTATTATAGGGCTACTAAAATAAAAACTAAGTCAGGTTAAATATATTTATCACGCGATGTGGCTCTAACGAGGAACGGCGACTAACTTTTCCTCAACGTTTTCTAAGAAGGAAAACTCTTCAGACGAGGGCGTACGTGACCCAGGTCCTGGTGGTCCCTTGGTCATAAATTAGTCAATGGGCCTGGCCTATCTCTCAGGCCCCCAAGTATCGACACGCAAAAGGGCGAACCGTCTACATTACGTAACTACAGAGCTTCGTTCACATTTAGTTCGATCCGATCGGTTTCATTCGAGCGATCGCTCGCCGAGAGTCGCCTTTCGCGCGCGAAGGGTTAATAGACCCGCAACCTCTATCGTTAAAGCCGCGTCTAACCGCATTCTACCGCTGCGCCGGGGTGTACCATCGGGACATAAAAGGTTTGGCCCATAGGCCGTCGCGGCTCCTATTTGGGAATCGGCTCGACGGCGGATCGATCGCGCGTGCCGATACGCGCGCGGGGCGATTTCTTTGCGGGCAGCGCAGCTCGGCCAGGGTGAACGACTGAAAAACCGGAATATTTCGCACGCATAACCGGGATGGCATGCTCGGGCTTATCGATTACCTGCCAGCCAGTTAGATACGTACGTGCCTGCACGCGGAACCGCTGCGTCGCAGGTAGTCCGCTGCTAGGCGTGCCTGCGTGCACGCGTTACCGCACCTGCACCTGTGTCACCCTGGTACCTATTAGCCTGGAGAGTGCGCCGCGCGAAAAATTTACGGAAACTTTGCTACCTTCGGCTTGGCGCTGCTGAAAATGTGCGAGTCGACTTACGCATTTTTCTTTATAGCGAAGTTAACGTTTGGCGAGTACTCCTGCGACGCTTGTGTGGACGTTGCTGGTTCTTTGAATAGGTTGACGGGTTGCTACAATTATCTACTTTGCACTACCGAGCAGTTGAAGTGACTTTGGAAATTATTCAGACTTGATTTGATTTAGTTTTCGTATTGCTAGATCAGTTTCTTGAATAATTCCGCGGAGAAACATCTGTTGTCTCTTTAGTAACTGCGAGATGAAGACATTAGGAATGAGAATTTGACTCCGGTAGTTCTAGTGTTAATATCGATAATCGATTTTCGGAGGAGACGAAGTTCTTCTGTTCCCAGGATAAGAGAGACAAGACAACTCTGTCTCTATTCGAGATCGGCGTACAGCCTCGACGCCGATCTAACGATTCTTAGCTCTATCCTAGAGGATTCGATTAAAATGAAACTGTAGCAGCAGTCGTCATCTGGCGCGATATTCCATATCGAAGTTCATATAACGTAATTACAAAGGAACTGCTGCAGCTGAATAATTCATGCCGATCGAACATAATCGGTCGCAGAAAGATCCCATCGACGCCATTAATATTTCATCGTAAGATGACGGATGTATCCAGCGAAAAAACTGCCAAAGGATTAAGGTCTCCGAACGAGACGAGTGCGCGTACAAAGAAAACTTCGACGTTAAACGTCCGAGCGTCGGTGGATCGTCCGCGACGAACCGAGCTGCGCGCTCCATCGCGGTGCGCGTCGATCCGAAAAAACGGGTAAATTATCAAACGGAACGAAAGCGATAGGCGCTTTCCTATGTGAAAGAAGATCGCCACCGCTCGGCTTTCGATCGAATTTCCACGGCGAGCCGCGCTTCCTATTTCAATCACGGATCACGGGAGACGAATAAGGGTTGATCGCCACGATCGTTCTTGTTACCGTGCGAACGGGTGGACGAGAGCGTTGTCGTCGACCGACGTCCCACACCTCGAGCTCCCTCGGAGCTGTCCGAGAGGGCAGGAGGCGGCCGGAGAGAGAGAAAGAGAGAGAGGGGGAGAGAGCGAGGGAGCAAAAATGTAGCAAACGGCCACGGAGAGCTGGCCCACAAAGGGAACAACGCGCGGAGGAGCAACAAGAACGAGACCAGATCTCCGACGGAATTCCTAAACGGAGAGAGGGCAGCCCGTGGAAAAGAACGTCGAAGAAGAAGTTTCGTGGCAGCGCGCTGGCCCGGGTCCTGGGCCTGGGCCCGGCTGCGACGTACACTACCGTCCATAATTATTCGAACGATACCGACGTTCCATCTGTTTTCCACGTGGCGTCGTAATCAACCGTCGTTGAAATTTCGTAGGATCTTACGCTCTAAGAGAGGCTGAGAAGGAGATTAGGGCACTAGTACTCGAGCGAACGGCAGCTGATGATACGTAACGAACGAGTGTAACTGAAGAGGGAAGCTTAAAAGATTGCTTCTGTTAATACCTTCGGAGTCCAAACTAATCATAGCTTTATTAACCCTTTGCACTCGGGAGCTTTTCACTGGAAACATTCGACATTTTCGAAGTAACTTGAGACACAGAGTTATTTTATGTAAATATTTCACATATCGATGCATTGTACAGAACTTAACGTTATATATAATATTTTGTAATTTTGTTCTAATCAAATGGTGACTGACCTCTCGAGTGGAAAGGGTTAACACTCACGTCGATAATTCTTCTATAAGCAGTATAATTTCTACAGCTCGCAAAGTTGCAAAGGTTCGCGATAAGCTCAGCGTACTCTGTTGCATTCGATTCGACGAGCGACCGACGTTCTAATAATTATGGACGGCAGTGTATTTCTGCGGGTCGAGGCGGTCGAATCCGGTGGGAGGCAGCCCCGCGGAGGAGGACGAGGGAGGTCCAACCTCTCCCGATGGAGATTTAGCCCTCTCTAAGTAGAAGTCTGGCGTCCAGCACGCGGCTACGGCGGAAGGTCAACGCACCTCAGCCAAGGACACATTCTAGACCCACACAGAGAGCTTCCTTGTGTGAACGCGCCGAGAGAGCAGCCGGCCGGGCCCAGAGCTGGCCCAGCTACCAGGAGCCACGGCGAACACGCTCGTCCCGGGGACCGAGCCGTGCATCCTCGCCGATCTATGCAACCGTGTGCACCGCTAGCACACCTCGCCGCAGCCTTCGGAACATTTTTACGCGTCCACGGTGCAGCCGAGCTGGCCACGGACCGCGGGACCTCTGGGTCAACACTTTGACTGTCGCGTAAACATTCGTCAAAACTCCCATGTACTCGGAACAGTTTTCTTCGTTAACCCCTTAACTTGCACGCTCGAGTTCATTCGATGTGAAAGCAACGAAAAAAAATTGTTTTATCGATATTCATCGTTTACATAGGATTGTAAGCTATAACGCTTATTTATTCAAGAATAAAATATAGCCTTTTTCCATGGAACAAAAGCGCAGTATATCAAAGTCTATTTTTTTTGGCCGGTTCTTTTAAAAAAAACTGCGTTAAGGGGTTAACCAGAAACTAAGAGATCCAGATTCTTCTTAATAACTGCTCCACTATCTTTCTTATATCTCATATATCCAACAAAATCCTAAGGTTAACTTGCTAAGGGTTAACATTTCTTCTCTGAGCACAGCATTACTTTACGATCGAGAGATATTGTATTTATTATTCTATGCAGAATGTATTGTATATTCAACGAAACGCATTAACTTCGACAAATTCTTAATGTCCTTACCTTTATTACAAATCACCTGTAAAAAAATAACTTTGATATATATATTTGCTTCGACTAGTTGCTACCGTTACACGAAACTTGTAGATAAAGTCAAATTATATATCGAGTGGTTAAACTATAGAGAAAAAGGGTTAAGAGGTTAAACAATCGCGAGTAACACGTTCGCGAAGAGGAACACTGTCGAAGGTAGAAAGTGGTGAATGAATCTCGTATTCGAATTGACGCTCAATAGGAAAGGAAGATTTTCGTCGGGGAATTTTTGCGGCGGAAGGTTGGAGTACAGTTAACTCGAAGTAACGAGCAAGTATCGGCGTGAAAGTATCGTGCTCGATGCTGTGTCAGGTTTCCTCCTCCGTAGATCGGTGTTCTCCGATTTCACCGTAAAATCCCCGTCGACTCCTATTGTCCGATTGTTTCATCTATTGCCGTTTAATTACGATCGCGTTCGTTTTTCCCGTACGCGCGTTTCCCTAACAAGCGCAATTTATTCCGTTCCCGCGTATAAATACGGAAACCCGTCGCGCCGCCGACACCGCGTCGAGATACGCCTCGCCCGCGGACGATCTTAACGTAATTAACCCTTTCATTATGCGAATGGCAGATTGAAACGCACAGCCACGGAAACCTGTCGCGCCATCGACGCGGCCGTGACACGCCGCTTTCGTGGACAGGCCGCCCTAATTAACCTTTTCGCTCTGCCAATGGCAGATCGGCTACCGAGCACGCTGCACGAGTGCTCCGAACGATTAGCACATTCTGCCCGTTTCACGATTCCAGGAGCTCTCGCTCGCGAACGATCGAACTCATTCCGTTGCCGTGGATATCCGAACGCGAGGGAAAGAAGCGTTCGGTATCAACTTGGGATTTTGTTTCTTTGGAAACTCGTTCCAGCTCGTTCGAATTACTGGACAACCTTTCAGTTCGAACGCTGCGAGGAGTCGAATCATTTCTCGGGAGTGCGATACTCGAGCCACGAGGCTGAGTAAAAAACGCGTACAAGGGACGATCCTCGTTGCGTCTGGCTGCGTCGATATTCAGTGATTTCCCTCTCCGAATCATTCGGCAGCTTCAAATGAGCCGAAAGCAACGGAGGTTCACTACGTTTACGTTTTTCTTTAGTTTCTTTTCTTTTTCGTGTTTGTCTATTTGTGCAATTACCTACACGCGTGAACGAATACACAGAACGCCGGTGGTTTACATCTGACGATGAGAAATAATCGTGTATTCGTTAACCGGAAACTTTTAACTCAACCACGTGCGCGCTCCGTAGCATTCGAGGATCTGCTCGAGATCCAGCCATCGTAATCGTGTAATCGTTTTGTCGGGATGTAATTGATTTAGTTTTAAAGTGCGAACGTTAATGAGACCTGAGAACATTCTGTTTCCTCTCGCAACTTACATACACGCGCGCACACACGCCCCTCGCCGCCAATTAATTTAAAATAAATACAACACGTTGAAAGAGTCGAGGGGCGAGACGGATTATTATTATCTTCCTATAACTTTTCCTCTTTCCCTGCGGGAGAAAGACGCGCGAAGATCAAGGCCGATCGATGTTCGTTCGCGAGGGATGCGGCAGGCGTCGAGGAGGCTTTCCCGAAACGCGGGCCCGTTAATCACCGCGAGCAAACGATCCTCGCGGAACCGAACGCGTCGCGCGCGCAATTAATTAGCTGCTTGCGACCGTGCAGCACTGAAAACGAGTTGGGATTAACGCCGCTCTCGAGAGCGTCATCGAGTCGTCTGTCGAAGCGTTGCGAAATCAACACCGACGCTACTCGCTCGTCGCGGAACGGAACTGATAGATGTCTGCGTGCTGTCGGAAAGATTCCTACGTCTACTAGACTCGATGCTATTCGAGCTTCACGCTTCTTCGAATCGGTACCGAACACTCACTACCTCCCAGTAGGTCCACAATATATATTTACTAGTATTACCATCATCACCGCCATCGTCACCATTGCTTGTTTCATCGTTAATATTACTATTACAATTTTATTGTCACCATTGCTAGTATCATCGTTAATATTACTATTACAATTTTTATTGTCACCATTGCTTTTATTTCTACTATTTTCCCACTATTGCCGTTGCGAATCTAAACTATCGACTACATAGACGCACTACGAGCAGTGCTACAGTCGCAGCAACAGACCCTCCATCTTGCCATCACTCCCTCCACATTTCCCTCCAAACGATTTCCCTGAACCTCAGATCGCGAAAGTAGACGCGATCGGCTAAATACAGTGAGCTCGATAAAAATCATAAAGTCCGTTTGTCCGACCTACCGTACATCTAGCTCCAACTATAACTCAGGCCTACGACCGCAGAATCGACCTGCTCGATCGTAGCGAACATCGCGGTATCTCGGATGTATCGGTACCTCGACCGGAAGAGCTTCGAGTTCCGAGATCCGAGTAGAAGGAAATTTGTCGGGGGATGATCGATCCCCGGCAAATTTCGCGGCGGTAGGCGGGGCCGGCGTTCCCGATGCGGCCGCTCCATCAACGCCGCGTATTATTATCCCGTCAAGAAGTTCATAGATGGCTCGAAATATCGGCCCTCTCGCCTCGTATATTTCCCGGGCCGCTCCTCCTTTCCCGAGAAGTTTTTCGCGTGCGCCCTCCGCTGCCGCCCCGCGCCGGCCGCCCGACGCCGGGGGAATCCGAACGAGCCGGCAAACGGACGCGGCCGAGCGCGCTTCTGTCCCGCTGCTGCTGATATGAATAATGGATCGCGCCGCTCCGCGCCGCATCGAAACGGTCACGCTGGGAAAAACCAAGGAGGGGGCAAGGGACTCGGCGAGGGAGGAAACCGATGCAACGAGGGACACCGAGAAGTCGGAGCGGAGACGCTCGGGGAGAACGGAGCGGATGAAAGGAACCGAGGAGGTTCGGGAATATTCGGACGAACGGAGAGGGATGAAAGGGAAATGGGAGCTGACACTGAGAGACAGAGGGCAACGAATGTGCAGGAACAAAGGAAAGTGGAAAAAGTTTCTCAATGGAGACGCGAAAGAACGTAATTGACTGGAAAGCCCGGGAAAGTTGGAAAACAGAGGCAAACATAGACGCGAATAACGGAATAGAGGGAAATAGGAGAGAGAGCCGAGGAATTAGACGAAACGCGAGCAGAATTCTCGGGACAGGCGAAGATGAGAGTGCACGCTGGTTCCGCTCGGGGCAGGATATCGGCCGCGCTCGTCCGCCGCCGGGAAACAGGTTTCTCCCGACGCTTTCCCGAGCGTTGTCCAATTTCCGCGGGCGATCGATGGAAAGGTATTCCTCGCAGCGATCGCGACGTACGCGCCGAGTCCCGAGTCAGCCGTGGAACCCGGGGAAACCGAGTTAACGAAGAGCCGCGCAGTTACGCGTAATTAGCAACTAGGCTGCGTCTGGCAGCGGCGGATCGCGGACGCGATGCCGCATCCTAAATTAACCGCGACGGTTTACCGCGTCAAAGGTACGCCCGCTCGCTCGCTCGCTCGCCAGGCCGTCGATGGGCTATCGCGGATGTTCGGCCTCCGCGCGGACTGTTTACGGTCAAAGGGACGCGCACTTTCGTAATTATCGGCGAAAGAAACGCTACCGTACACGGCGGCGCGAGGCGGTCTCGATTCGCGCCGCGCGGAATTCCGGCGAACCATCCGATGGAACGAAGGGGATGATTTTCGGACTGCGAGCGTTGGAATTCATCGATTTCCTATAACCCGATTTTTCCGAGCCACCCGTGCGATTCTGGATTAACTCCGCACGGCGAACGAAGAACGCAGTTACGATGATATTGGAAAAATGCGTTGAACAATCGCTCTTCCTTCGCGATAGATAGATTATATTTTACCACCTCCCTCTCCGCCAATCTCTTCCCCGCCTCTAATTGCACACGCTACACCTATTTCCCCGGAAACAATGGAACAAGCTGTGCTTTCGATACCCTGAAATTTTCAACCCGCGCGATCGTGGATTCACAACGTACCGAACGAATAACGTAGATGATATTGAGAAAGATACGTCGAACAGCGTCTTTCTTGACTTTCTTCTGCTCCAATCCCCGTCTCTAATTACACATACACCTATTTCCCGGAAACAATGGAACAACCGCTCGATATCCCGAAACCCGATATGTTCGAACCGCGACGCGCGAGTAGATATCAACTTGGCTACAGTTCGCGCTTTAAAGCTTCAGTTTGTACTGTTATGCCCCTAAAATGTTGACAATAACCCCAGCTCGCTTACATCTACCATAAATGACTTCTATTTGTCAACACAAACTTTTCTCGCGTTTATCCAAAACAACGAATACGCGCACGATACACCCATAAATATGCACGCACATCCATGAAGTTTGCATCAATATCAACCTACGCGTCTACAATAGTCTCGATACTTTCGTACCACGCGTTGAGGCAACATTCTGCCGAAGGGTTAAACGCGCCGCGATCCCCGGGACGAGCACGGCTCGCCGGAAGGATGCAGACGCGACAATCCAGCGGGGCGTCCCCGAATCTAGCTCCGCCATGGCTACGGGATTCTATCCGGCGGAGAGTGCAGCGCGGATCAGACTTTTCTCCGAGTCCCGTTCATTCTCCGCGTCTCTGCGGAGATTCCGGGGAGTCCTTGGGCCCTCGGCCGGGCCGGGCCGGGCCGGGCGCGGCGCACGGAATACGCATTCCTCCCTCGGAAATCCCGGTAAGCCGGCGATAACGAGTTCGGTTGATCGTTCGAGTGGCTGGCACGAGGATCGGGATGGGTGGCGGCGCAGCCACCGTGCGCGTCTGCGCCCCTCCCTGTCCCCGGGGGTGCAGCTCGCGCTCGAATAGCGCGCGTGTGCGCGAAACGGACGTGTTACGCGTTCGATCACGCACTGTCCCGCTCGACACCGTCGCGTCGCCTCCCTTCCCGCCGCTTCCTTCCGTCGACACGGGTTCCTTAACCCGCGCGGGCTTGCGTACACGCAACCAGGTCCAGCTGACCCCGCCGTGACCCGCGATCGCACGTTAACCGAGGTTAAGACGCGCGAACGGAACAGTTACCGGAGGAGAGAGGGGGCGGCTTCGAGTCGGTTTGCATGCGAGCCGATCGTTCGAGTCGGTGAACCTCGCGAAGAAAAAGTTTTGTGTTGAAAATGTTTTCTATCGATAAGAAAATCGAATGTGTATTGGATGTGTTAGTCCATTGTTACGGATCCTTTCGAAGGGTTTCGGTTGCTGTTGGAAACTCGTGAAAGATTTGAATCGTATGAGACCTTCGTGACTCTCACTGACTACCTGATTTCATATGGTAAAACTATAAAATTTGATATTTAATATTATACCTTGTATAACGCATCAGTTTCAGAAATATTGAAATAATATATGCTCAATGTCTTTAGCTTATCAGAAAGTGTTAGAATGTTTCTAGTGAAAAACTTCCGAGTGCAAAGGGTTAACCCTTTGCGGAGGAATGTCGACAGAGATGGAATGTTCATGTTTCGAATGCTAAGTTGCAAAGGGATGATTTAATTAACAGCAGGAAATCAGTGTATAGTTTCCCTTTTAATGTGCGATAATCGCTTCGCATGTCGCGAGTGTTGCATACTAAGAGTCTTTGTCTGTAAAGGGTCAAACGAGGAATAGAGAAGCAACTGCTCCGGTTAACACTAAACCTACCGAGCAGTTAAACCGACTTTCTGAAATTCCAGCAACTTCGTGGGTGGATCTATGGAGACTTTAATCGATTTACAATTCAGTCTGACATCTGTTATCCTTTTAATAATTGGAAACATCTGTTATCCTTTCAATAATCGGAAAAAGAAGGAATCAGGAACGGGTCATTCCGACCCGTCTGGTAGGTTCAGCGTTAAGCTACCAAATTCGTACAAGTTCCACTAAGAAATTTAACAAGCAGACCCGAGACCGTGGGTTTCGGTTTTCGCTCGCCGATGGAGCGCAAGATTTTTAGCTTGTACTTCGTCCCTCCCTCGAGATAACGAAGAGCCCAGACGAAAGGAAGAGAGGCCTTGGGAGGCGAGTATCCTTCGCCGTGGCCACGGTTAGCTTCTCGCCGCTATCGTTCCTTCACCGAATACAAATTTTTCATCCGGGAGGAAGATAAAGGAACTCCCGCCTCGCGGTTGCAAGGCACGAAACGCGGATTCTTCGCGGAACCATCGCCGCTGACAAATGCATTGCAGAACGTGCACGCGTCACGTCAATACCAATTTAATGCTAATCGCGCTTCTTCGATACGCTTCGGTCATTTCCAACAAACTCGAATAGACAAGGGATTCGTCATATTTCATTCCGTTGCTCCTACAAAACCCGATATTCGCTTCTCGAAGATCAGTCGAAAATCAGTCGGTCGATATATTCCCAACTGCATCCATCAAACTCGACGTAAACACTGCCAGACAATGTTTCTACCCCACGACGCGCTAAATTACCAGGTTCCGTAACCCTAGTGTTAATCAATGTACAACGTACCGTAGGCTCCGGCGGGTAACCACCGTGGCAGAAACGAGCGCACGCAGCATCTCCACAATTTTCTAATCAGCACAAGTGCAAGAATCGATCATAATTTGCATCGGTAGGGTAGAATCAACGGAGAGAAGGCCTCTCGAACAGATTCCCCGAGCTCCTCCCGTCCGACGTGGACTATCATAGGGAGCTGGCAGCCCGAAGGCAGAGTGGCTGTGTCTGGCTGTAGTAGAATCGCTGTCCCGAGAGGGCCACCTCTCGAGAAAGTGAGAGAAAGAGAGAGGAGTGGAAAGAGAAAGGAGGAAGGAGGGACGGAGAGAGAGTCCGGTGGAACGAGACGGATAGACGGAGAGCAGTCAGGTCCATCGTGGGTTCGAAGCCCGCTGCCGCGGACTCCGACTCTCTCTCTCTCTCTCTCTCTCTCGCTCGCTTCCGCAGAGAAGTTCCTCTCCGTTCGTCCGACTAGTCGGTTGGCTGGTTCGTTGGTTCGTTGGTTGGATCGGTCGGTCGGTCGGTCGGTCGCTCGCCGGATCGTTCCTCCCGGTCGTCTTCTCTTCGTCGCTGCTCTGCCGGGGTAATTGCACCCTACCAAGGCCGACAGCTGATGCAGCCACCAGCAACACACGGAGCGGCGTTGCACAGCTGTGTGGACGTCCGAGCGAGCGAGCGAGCGAACGCGTTTCCTCGGCCGAGCGTGTTCGTGAGCGCGACGCGATGGAAGAGAGCGAGAGAGCGCGCCGGCTTTATGGGCCTTCCACGGCGCGCCGGGGACCAGGGCCTCTGCTCTGCCCTTCTCGGTCCCTCTCGGTCCGTCTCGCTCCCTCTCTCTCTCTCTCTCGAACGAACCGTGGTCGGTCCCTCTCGGGTCTGGCGCAGGTAGAACACGACCGGGGAGCGCTCGCTCGGCCGGAAGGAGCGGCGGCGAGAGGGGAACTTACCCACGACGCGGTAAACACCGACCCGCCATCTTTAAACACCCCGAGATATATCCGCCACCGTGCTCCCGACGCCCCTGCGTCCTAACGCGGATCGCTTTTTTCCTCTCCGCGTGCTCCCGATTCATGGAAGATGAGTTTCGAGGCTCCCGGGGTTCGCGGTAGTCGTTCGACGGAGGAAGCGCGCTCGACGGATTGCGACGCTCGAGCTGACGGAGACGACAGTTGATTTTTTTAATTGGTATCGCTGGTTTATGGCTACGGTTTTGGGAGATGATCGTCGCGAGTTTGGATGCGAGGTTTTTAGGGAGGAATGTAGATCGCGAAGAGTGGATTAGTCCGCTCAGTGTCCGTGTCGAACGGCGAAACTCGATCCCGCGTGGAAACGATCGATCGGATCGAGAGTTTAGTTCTTTCGGCGTAAGTCCCTAAAACCCCGAGGTTTCAGCTTCCACCGATGGTTCGAGCGAGAAACTCGAGCCAGGACGAAGATTATGTTTATTGAACGGAGGATCCCCGACGACGGCGCAACCCGACGAAGACACTCTACCCAATTACCGGGGATTTTATGCAAAAAGATAAGATCGGCCGCGGGAGCGATCCCGCGAGAAACGAGCGCGTTCGTTCTCGAAACATTCCCGATGACTCGCCGATAATCCCACCGCATCGCATCGCATCGCATCGCATCGCATCACGATGCGTTTGTATCGTACGGGTGCAAATTGCTCCGGGAAACGAGGATCCCGCGGCGAACGGAACCCGGCTCTCCCAGAGCTCTCTCGACGAAACCGTCCCGGCTATTACAAATTATCCGCCGTAACTCTCGTTAAGATGAAGTCGGGAGTGTCGCTGGAGATTGTTACGTCGCCGGCCGAGCGCGGATCGCACGCGATGCTCCGGGTTTTCCTGCGGGCGCGCGCCTCGCCGTCTCTTTTCCTTCTAACGGAAACGATCGACGTAATCCGGGAAGCATCGATTCGTCGACCCCGCCGCGAACCGGGCGAACCGTTCGCAGATCGAACCGATTAAGCGTGCTCCGCGAACTCCTTCGGAACCCGCCGCTCGAATATAATATATTTAATTGGAGCCGCGTACACGCAAATTAACGAAGTTCGTTAACGTCCCGTTTCGCGGATTTAATAAATCCTTTAATGGCGGTATCAATTACAACCGCGCGAACCGAACCAGTCGCCGATGCTAATCTAATAATGTCTTCCGGGACTATTACTCGAGAGAAAATCGGCTGGCGTTTTCGTGTAACGCGCAGTCCTCGGAATAGGTCATTAACGCTGGGAGCAGCGCCGAGCAGTCGAGCGCTTGTATTTTCTTTTACGAATTATAAGGCCGCGTTTATCGGGACTTTGATCGACTTTTACTGCGGCGCGCGCGCGCGAGTGAATCAGTTTATTCAGCGATTCCCCGTAAAAGGGTCGTTACGTTTTCAATAATTAGAAAAGAAGAAATTCGGAATGGCTCGTTCCGACGGTTGCCGTCGTTAATAGGCTTTCAACGGCCGAAGTGCGAAGTTGACTCGAAGACGACGACTTTCCGTGGCAACCGCGAGCTCTCGTGACCCTGTGTCCTAATTGGATGTCGCGCGATGCCGAGATCGCTGCCGTGTGATGGACCGACCGATACGAGAAGCGAAGTTAAATTCTGTTAGCGCACTAAAACTGACTTCTATCATCGCCACGTTTAACCGTTTGTTCTAGGAAACTGTACGGAAACCATGGAAACGCTGAATTGAACTGAATTAAACCAATTGAAATTAATCGCATTCATATAATGTACGATCAACGTGAAATCTAATTATTCAATTGGAATCCACTTGCGTCAGATCTAAGATTCACTGCAGTTGTCAGTAATATTTCACGATACTGACAGTACACCGAAACGAACTGTTTAACCCTTTGCACTCGACGATGTTTTTCATTAAAAATATCCATTACTTTCTGACCAAGTATTAACGATATTTCTCGCAACACAATCGATTGTCTATTATAAATTAAGAGACAGAACTATTTTACTTCGATGTTTTACGTGTTGATACAGTACACAAGGTTTAACTCTTAACGCACAGTTTTTTTACAAAAAAACCAGCCGAAAAAAATCAATTTTGATATACTGCGCCTTTGTTCCATGGAAAAAGGCTATATTTTATTCTTGAATAAATAAGTGTTATAGTTTACAATCCCGTGTAAATGATAAATATCAGTAAAACGATTTCTTTTCTTTCCTTCACATTGTTATTTTCAATTCTCGATTACATTCGAGTGTGAAAAATTATAGCAGCATGAAATACAACGTCGCTCGAATTATCTCGAGCGTACAAGTTAAGGGGATAATATCGAACTGAAAATTTTATAAGTTTGCTGTCGAATCAGGTGGCGACCGTAAGGGGCCCGTGCAAGGGGTTAAAGCGCCAGCAGTAGCCAAGGGGTTAACACCGCGATGTTGTCTTTGCGACGAATTAGGACGTAGCTCGAGCCGTTTTCCGCAGCTCGCTCGATCGTGCGCTCGGCACGTTCCGTTCGGCGTGAATCGATCGCGCTTGGCACGACCATATGGCGGGATTTACCGTCGGAAGCGTGCCCAAAGAAAAGCAAACGTTTCCTTTCCTCCTGTTTCCATGGTCGCGGAGTTAACGAGCACGCGCCGTCCTGCTATTGAGACCGCCTCCGGCCTCGCAGATGCTCGTCACGAGCTGCGGAACAGCTGTCCACCGGGACGAACAGTCGAAACCGCTCGCCTCCTCCCGACAAATGTCTCTCCTCCTTTTTATTTCGCGTCCCCGCGAGCCGCGGACCGATTCCTGTCACGCGCAACCTGTCGGCCATCTAGGAATCGGGACTGAACAAACTGCAACCTGATTACCTGGCTTTTAATTCAACCGGATTTTAATTTCATTCGATTTCTGTAATTATATCCTGAATTCTAGTTCGAAGAGCAATGATTACGTACTAAAGGGATGAAGGTTATCGAAGAGTTTGAATAACTTTTTGATCGTACTGGTATCAGTAATGGCAATTACAATCTTGAACAGATCAGATTGAGTAGATGTAAACATTATTGGAAGAGTTTCAATGCAGATTAACGAGCAAGCTTCGCAACGCGAGATTATATGTCGTTGAAAGGCTGATTAGTAATTCAATGGATAAAGTGGCAAGATTAACGGTCGAAGTGTAACTTTAGAATCGATCGCAAGTTGTTTGCTGTAATGATTAATCGACACTCGCCGCGATCAGCTCAATTTCAATTGCAGATTAGCGACGACGACCGAAGAATACAAAAGACTATTTGTCATCGAATGAAATATTACATTCGAATCATCGTCGGATCCCCGTTTTATCCAAATGAAATCGGCACCGATTCCCCGGCCCGACGGCCGGTCATTTCTCTCCGGCGAATTTCGATTGCGCGGCGACCGCAGCGGCCGCCAGAAAAATCAATGAGATCGTTTCGAAACGATGACGCCGGTGTCTCGTCGTCGGCGGTGACCGTCGATTGAAAAATCGACGACCGCGGTTATTACCGCACTCGATTAAAAACCGGAGGAACGGGGCCGAGTCATCGTCATTTAGCCCGCGTGTCGTTCGCAAAAATCGAAGTCTGCGGGCTGCGCGGCGCGTCTATGATCAATCGTGCTCCGCGAACGCGTTTCATCGATTGCGGTGGAATTGTTTTGCGTTCCGTCGCTGCCGTCGAAGTTTCCGCAATTTCATATTCCGCTGGATGAGTTTGCAAACTAGATTTAGCATCGTTCCAGCGAGTTAGGAATAAAACGAGCGCGAGATCAATGAAAACAGCTCCTTCGCTGAGAATAAAAGTACATCGTAAACGAATCTCGACATTAACCCTTTGCACTCGAAAGTTTTTCACTGGAAATATACGAACATTTTCTGACGAGACAAAGACGATATTTTCTGGAACTAATTCACAGAGAAATCATATGCACGTTGGAGAACAAGGTCATTTTATTTAAATATCTCTCAAATTGATGCATTATATAAGGTATAATATTAAATAACAAATTTTATTGCTTTACAGTGCGAAATCAGGTGGTGACTAAGAGTCACCTCTCGATTGTAAAGGGTTCATCAAAATCTCCTCTGTTTCCATGTATAACTATTATATAAGAAACGTAAAATCAGCGCTCCAATGCTTACGACACGTCCAGCATCATCACGTTCCTTTTCTTCCATCAATTAAGCAATTTATGTAACTTATCTTCATCTCCTAAATTTTCTATATCTCAAAGAATCTCCAGAATGGCAAATGACACGGCCTCGAAGGAAATATTGCTGCCATTCATAGATAAATGACACGGCTAACTGGCTAATATAGTATAGAAATAATTTTAGGGTAGTTTCTGTAAGATTCATTAAAGTATTCAATATTACAACCGGTGCGATATCGGAGTCTACAGACTTCAAACGGTTAAAGCCTTCCTCAGATTCCTCGCGCCTCTAACGCCTTTTTCCCCGTCGAACGCCGGGATTTCGATTGGACGCGCGATCGGGACGCGTCACCGGCTTGAAGGCTGCATAATAACGGTCCCGGGGGAAAGGTGTCCGGGAAACGCGATTGTTTTCGGTAAGTTGGTCACGAGTACCGCGCGCGGCGTAGCCAGGAACGCGTGAAAACGACAAACGACGGAGAGGCGGAGGTCGGGTCAGGTTTTTCGGCCCGTGAAATCCCCGTCGGTGACCGCCGCGAGCATTCCTCGAATCTTCCCGTGGCCCTTCGTTCCATTCAAGCGGCCATTGTTGAACGGTCCGATGATTCCCGGCGTTCTATCCCCGTCCACCCCCGCCCCGTCCATTTCCCATCCACCGTCGCCGACGTCGGCCCCCCTCCTCCTCCTCCTCCGCCGCCCCGCCGTTCCACTCCTCCCTTTCATCATTTCCCCGGCTGTTCCCGGCCAACTCCGACGGTTTCCACCGCGGTAAATATGTGGGTGGATGAATGCCGGCTCGACATCCAGCCCGTGGCTAATTCTTCTCCTCTCGCGAGCTTTTTCACCGCGCGACGTTTCATTCCTCGGCGCACGGAACAGCCGCGGGCTGGCAACCGGCGCGGTCCGCCGGGGAAACGCGTTTCGACGCTCGCTCCGCGATGCTCGACACGTTCGCGACCAGCGTTTGCTTCGGTTGCAATGTTTATAGCCGCGACATTTTACGGGACGCAACGGGTCGTAAATAAAATTCAAGTAACCCCGTTTTCTCGTTGCGCGAGACACGAAACGCTGAGCGTCGCGCGCGTGCAACGTTAATCGCGAACGTTAGAATAGCTCGGATTGCGGCTAACCGTGGATCATCTTTGCCTTATGAATCATTCCTATTCACGCCCCACGGGAAATCTGCGGGCAATCGCAGATTTGCGGGCGAAAGTTTACGAGCAAATATCACGCACCGTTATTTTTCGATGTTTTACCTTGTCGGTTGGTTCAGAGAACGGTGCTACGAACCTGATGCTAGACAAGTGATTAACTACTTGCCATACCAATTAACCAGTTAACCGTGGAATTTAGTTGGAAAAACCTCTGCGCGCAATAAAATAAAATGGAGCGTGTACTCGTCGAACGCAGGACGAATGCGCGTAGAGTATATTTTAATGAAAGATCGAAGCGAAACAGAGAATTATATGTTTATGTGAAAAAATAAAGAATTCATTGAAAGAAGAGTCAGCTCAACATCTCGAGTCAGAACTATATTCACGTTTGATCCGAACTTTGTATCACTGGCCAAACTCGTTAATGTAGGCAAAGGGTTGAATCTGTTCCTTCGTTGCTTGCTCGCAACGCGTATTCTCATTCGCCGACTGTACGAGTAAACAGAGAGAAGCACGAGTCTGGCAAAGATACCGCGGGAATACCGCAGCAGAGGGAAAGATCACAAAAATCTAAGAAAACGGAAGCGCAGAGGTGCAAGGAATATTCGCATGAAGAATCACGCGGTCGAGTCATCGCGACGATCGCGGGGAACGAAGAGGAGCGAGCCCTAGCGCCGATTTTTCGAGCGAACCTTAACGCGCGTCGGTTCCCAGGGGGAACGGCCGCGTCGCCGGCGAGCAAGCGGCTCGGAAAGTTTATCCACGGATAAACGCGCTTTATCCCGTTACGCGGAAAAAAAACGAACGAGGGAAAGAAGAGAAGTCGATCGATCCCGCGAGCCGTGAACCACACGCTAGCAGAGCTTCGTCGTTCTGCTTGACCGCGCGGCTGTCGGACACGCGACGTCTATACGCATCGAACGAACATGCCATCCGGGGGTCGATAACGCGTTCAGGTTCGAGGTGGTCGTAGCTATACTCGCGTGGAAAATTCAGTCGACCTTCCTGCCCCAACGCTCGAGAGAATTCACGTTTTCTGAAATGATCATAACCCACAGAAGCAATCAACAAACAAGTAAATCCTAGAAAAACTAAAAGAACATTATTCTACTACACAGCCACAGAATCAATCAACAAACAAGTAAATCCCAGAATAACTAAAACAATATCCCATCGAATTCCCAAAAATCAAATACAGATCGATTTGTGCATCGACGTCTAAGCGTCTCGAACAACCGACAATGAACCTTCCCAAATATTCTCGAAACACGCGATCATTCAATTCCGATGAATAGGCGAACTACTCGAGCTCCATCTATCGCGCGCGTCAGGCGGGAACGCTAACGAAAGAAACGCAGGTCTAATTGCGGTCGCTTTCCATCCGTTCCCATCTCATTTTCGCAAAAGTAATTCGCTATCCGGCGGTGCGGTCGCGCGTGGAAGATGAAAACAACGGACGGAACGCCTCCCACCGGGGGCCCGGTTGGCCCAGAACGATCCCGCCGGCCATCGAGCGGCGCGCGGACAATACCTGAAACGCACGACAGGACACGGCTCGCGGTTCCGCAAATTGGAGCCGGCCGATTCCGTGGTCGGCGGCGGACCGTTCCCGAGCCCCTAATCGCGGACTCGCGTGCACCGCGGCGGACGCTCCCAGCCGAGGCCCGGCTCGCTCGGTTTCGACGGCCATGGACGGAACAAAGGGAACTGGCTGAAAGGAGACGCTCGACGGCCGTAGAAAGGGAACGGGACGGGTAATAATGCGCGAGGATAAGGCGGCAGCCACGCGACCTACATTCCTCCGACAGGTGAGCCTCGCACGACGGATAAAGGAACCGAATGGGAGAGGAGCGACGGCGACGCGAGGCTCTCGCGATCGGGCCCTCGTCTCCACATGCCCCCTTCCCTTCGCAGGGGCCGATTCTCGGAAACCGGCCGAGGCCGAGGAGCTTAGAACGAGCGGCGCACCGGAGCCGCGCGCCGCTCTCTCGCCGCGTTTTAAGGATTTCGGAACTTCGGCACGATTCCCGGAGGTATTTTCGGATGGATCGGTTCCTTTGTGAGAAAGGTGGAGAACTTTGGAATTTTAGCGATCGTGTAGTCGGAAGGTAATTGTTTGAAAGAGGGTTAACCCTTTGCACTCCAGAGGCGCCTCTAAGTCACCAAATGATTTCACAGCAGAACTGTAAACTTTGATATTTAATATTAATTAGGAAATATTGAGCATTTCCGGTGGAAAACTTCTGGAGTGCAAAGGGTTAATCGAGCGTTTGTTTTATACGAGTTTCGGAGGTGACGAGGTTGAGTGTGGAAGAGTTGAGTGTGGAGGTTGAGGAACGAACGTTTTGGATTTTTGAAATGAAACGTTGTATAAGGGATTTATGAGGAAATATGAAGGAATTCTTGAATAAGCGACAAGAATGTTTATTCCGTGGAAGTTTAGGAAAATCAGGAAATACCTAGGGATAGACTTAACCGCGTTGGTTCCTGTTCACGTAGTAATTTGTAGTAATTAGAATCGATGGAATGTCCTGTATTTTCAGGTGGGAAAGGTGTTCAAGGAAGGAGAAATCTCGAGGAATTCTTCGGGATATCTTGTTAAATAGAATACCGGAGGAGCGAGGATTACAGAGATAGTTATATTCGAGGTGGAAATTACGTAAGATAATGAAGGGGAGTGGTCCGAAGTTCTCGCGTTACGATTTCTTTCGGTCGTGTCGATTAGAGGTACTTTATCATAATAATTTGCCAGGAGAGCTTTATTAGCGAGGCTAAATGAATAATTCATCGGCCGGACTCGAGTTTTAGTAAGTCGATGGGTTAAAGAGACGTCGTTATTAAATCTAACACCGGGGATATTTTATGGAATCGCGCGGAACGCGTTCCCATATGAATAATTTTTCGGATTACAATGTGGCCGCGTGTTGCGAGCGAACGACGGTAATGAATTATAATGAAGTGACGCGGACGATGTTACGTTCATTGCGTATGCGCGCGGCTTCCACCCGTGAAAGAATTTTATCGCGGATTATATTCCTTTTTAAAATGATGTGCGGCTATAATTACCTGTCAACCGTTATTAACTCTTATTCCGTTTGACATTCCTCGGGGAACGAGGGATCCAATTATTCGATGCGCCGTGTCTATTCTTACACGACCGGCGATCCGGTGTCCGCGGTGCAACGGCCAAGTTATTCCCAAATTATAGCAATTAACGGGGCAAGAATGTTTACGATTTAATCGCGCACAATTAGCGTACGCTAGTACTCTAAGTACTGTAATTGTAATGCTAATAATACCGTAGCAGCGTAATCAGTAATGAAAAACAATATAATTCCACGTACTAAATACTTACTGTCTAATATACCCCATTAATAATTAGACGCGTCTAATTGTACGATTATTACCTCGCCAACAAATACAAAGCACACATCCATTACTAGACTTCTAGAATTTACAATTTTACGGTATTCGCGATACCGACGTCTAATAATAGCTAATTTCCTAAATTAATAATTCATCGAAGAATTACCCATTATCCATCAATCCATAGAAATCTTTAGATTATAGAACACTATCGTAATAACCCCATCATTAACCATTAACCATGATTCTTTGAAATATACAACCATCAGCAGATCAAGCTAATTTACATATCAATTGCTCAAACAATACTGGAAACTATATACCGATCTGTCTGACTAATTAAATCGACTTAACATTTCGAATATGAAAATTCCATCTTCGAAACGTCGACGTTCCACAAACAGTCAACTCGATCAATCCTAAATCAATCAGGAGCTGAATTCACGCGGAACGAATCCCTCGGTGGACTAGACGGACCGTTAAAAAAATAAGAAACGGAAAAGCTCGAACGAATTCAAAAGGAAGTACACAGAGCGAAATGAGACACCGACAGACGCACGCATTTCGAGAGTGAGAAAAACAAGCCGAACTCGAAAGGCAACTGTTCACCGGCCTCCTTCCGCAGGTATCGGCGAAGTGAATCACCGTTTCCCGGTGCGCGGCCGATTTCCCGCGCGCGTCGCGCACCGATCCGCGCACGCCGGTAACGCAGATAACGCCCTCGGCGCGGCGTGTTTGCTCGCCGTTCGCCGTCCGCCGGCAGATTAGATTAGAGTAATCTCGCCAGCGGTCGATACGCGTCCTCCCGCCACGGAAATCCGAGATTTCGGAAAGTCCTGAGCGCTTCCGGTCGCGGCGATTGCGCCGACTCGACCCACTTCCCTCGGAGACGAGACGAGACGATCTCCTCGGCGATCGATCCAGCTTGGACGGCGGCTCTTTCCTCTCGAGGAGCGGAAAATTTCCCAGCGAGAACCTCGCCCGTCGCAATCGGATCCCCCAATTAGGGGAGGGACGGTTAATTAACTGTCGGCCGGCGATTTTTGTATTACACGAGAGGAAATAACGGAAAAGCGTATCTAGTTACGGATCTCGGAGTATCCACGTTGAAACGGAATAATCCTGTTCCTACAATTTTCCCGAGCAACGAATAGTTCGATGGATGATCGGACAGATCGAAACCGGACACCCTGTATGCAGTCCGAGAATGTAAACGAAGAAAAACACGATTAGAGGAGCGGGACAGAAGTTCGAAGCTTAAGAGAGCGAGTCACGATTCTACGCGCGCGAGTCGAATGAATATTAATTATGTTCAAATTGATTAATCGGTCGTTCGGAATATCATCGTGGCTCCGCGCGACGTAATCCGGAGCTAACGTCGCCGGGAACATCGACGTTCACAGACGAGGAATCGGGACACGAAGGTCGATCGATCACCGTCGGGGAACGGGATGCCACGCTGAATCCACTGTGTCTCGTTGGAATTTATGTATGTACTTCTCGGTTCATAGTCGTCTCACACTTAATCGTGACGCGTGAAATAATGGGGCACGCCGGAAATGTTGCGCGTCTCGATCTTCTATGTGAGTTGTAAATATCAGACGTATAGGATTGTAACGAGTGCTCTGAATTCGATTCGCTTGTAGCGTAACCGTTAACCCTTAGCACTCAAGGTTGTTTTGTAATCGATCAGCAACTGCAATTAATTTTTATAATTTTCCCAGCGAAAATGAGAAATGCTAGAACATTTCTTAGATCCTTTATTCCCCTTAGTGCAAAATTTGGATGTGTAAAGTCTAATAATTGTAGGGTAGTTTCTTTAAAATTCATTAGAATATTTAATATTATTTCTGGTGCAACATTGGAACCTACAGAGTTCAAAGAGTTAAAATCTTGAATTTTATTCAGATGTCCCCAGTTCACGATGCTTAAATATTCGAAGCTTCAAAAGTTCAATGCTTCAACGATTCGGAGTTCAAAGAGTTAAAATCTTGAATTTAACTTCGAATCGTTGAAGCGTAGAACGTTTGAAGCTTCGAATACTCAGGCATCGTGAACTGAGGATATTTGACTGAAAAATCAATCGATCACAGTAATACGCGTTACATATTCACACATATATCTATAGGGCAGATGACACGGCCTCGAAGGAAATATTGCTGCCATTCATAGATAAATGACACGGCACGCAACTGGCCAATACAGTATAGAAATTGCTCCTCGATTCCGCCGTGTACGTACAAATTGGCTTGTAGTCATTTGTATTTGCATAAACATCCGCAGTTCAATAACGAGGGCCGCTCGATTCACGCGCTCCTGCGAGCGGAATTGCGCGCGATCAATCTGAAATCTTGCGATGACTGCACAAATCATTGTCGTCCTGACAGTAACACCTATCGCCGACAAACGATGACTGATCGCGCGGAGAATTCCAGGAAAAGAGGGACCGGGCGTGCGGAACTCGGATCCACGATCTCGGGATACGTCAGCCGGAGGTACTTGACGTAACATGTTCCACCGGGGAAGACGAGTTAACTGGTCGTTTGTAATCGTAAATACGCCTCAAGGATCCTACTTGCTTTTGGTTTCCTTCAAGGAATCCTCTGTGCAACTCCACTGAAACGTTTCTATCGATCACTGTTCGATTCAATATCACTGATAGCAACTGAACTCCATTTACGTCCATCTTTCGCTGTTCAATGGCGAGTTTCACAATTAATATAAAGGAGTGTTTTCGTAAATTAACCCTTTCTTGGAGATTCTTTGAAATATACAAAATAGCACAAGCTGAATTATATACTGCTTAACACTAAAACTACTAGAGGGGTCAAATGACCCATGATGTCTTTTTTTTGTAATTGTTAAAAAGGTAACAGATATTTCTCTGAGAAATTATTAAAGAAATTCATTTAGCACTACGCAGATTGAACAGACGCACTCTTGGAGTCTACAGCGAAATTTTCAAAAGTCAGTTGAAGTGCTCGGTAGTTTCAGCGTTAATCAATGGAAGAAAGGGAAACTACACGCTGATCTCTTGGTGCTCGAATAATCATTTGGCGATTTATTCTTCGAAACAGGGAAAGGATTAAAAGATAGAGTTATCTTATTTCAATGTTACGTATGCCGGTACATTACGCGAAATAAATCAAACGTGATATTCGATAATTTAACTTTTAAATCGAATGAAAGCCGTCCTCAGCGTGGAGAGGGTACCGTTTATCCTGGTAAGTTCAGTCGATCGCTTCGTGCAACGTTGTAATTACCAGTCATTACTTATCCAGCGTCTGCATCGGTAACGAGTAAAATCACTTTTCGAATCCCTGATAATCGATCTCATTATTCTGCATACACGATTTTCCTGTTTACGCGGAATCCCCGGTGGCTACGCTACTGGCCGCGATCGTGCTCGCTCTGTTGCGTTATCGCGTGAGCCTCTAGCCTGTTACCCGCGCGGAGATACGCAGCTGTTACGCAACGGACCTCCGATGATCGAAGGCTTTCACTTCGTAGACCGGACGGTTAGGTTTTTCCTCGCGGAACCTTTCTTCTTCTATCGATGATCGACGTTTTCCCTCGCCGATCGCGCCGACGATTTGCATCGTCGCTAATTCTGTCGGATTCAAGGTGACAACCTCCATTACCCCTTTAACACTAGAACTACCGGTCAAAATGACTGGTTTCGATTCTTTTGTTTAGCAATTATTTATATCTTCGAAGCACTGAATATTCGAAATGATTTTGAAAGTAAATAGCTTCGTTTGAGTACTATAACGAATGTCTGAAGAAACTGAAAGTAATCTATTGTTACAATTTTTATGGGAATTGCATATTAATCGTATTAAATGCTCGGTAGTTCTAGTGTTAAACCTCTCTTCACGATCATATTCTTATTCAATTCCCTGAACAGCGTCCTTAACACCTGAATAATCACCTGTGATTCTCGAAGCATCCGATTCAGGTGCGGAATCGCTTCTAAAGTCGCGACCACCGATTCTTCTACATCCTGTACGTAAGCGAGATTGCGTATTGAGTTCCATAACGGAAATGCTAATCGAATTTCACTCGCAATTAGTACTCTGCACTCGAAAGTTGTTAGAAATGCGTTTCCCGACGAGACATAACATTCTCTGAAACTAACGAGGAAACATGAATCAAGGATCAAAGTTATTTCATTTCATCTCTCAAGTATCGTTGCATTCTGGGAAACTTAATTTTACTACCCTTCGCGCTCCAAGAGTTCCCTTCCAAAAATACCTAACACGCTTAATGAGACATGGTCAACATTCCTCGAAACCAACGAGAAATGGAAACTTAACATTAACCCTTTGCACTCGAGAGGTGACTCTCAGTCACCATTTGATTTGATACAGCAAAACTATGAAGTTAAATATCTAGTACCTTAAATTAAACTCTGTATTGTTACGTGAAATATTTAAGTAAAATATCCTTTATTCAGATTAGGTTCAAACAACGTCGTCTGTATCTCGACCGAAAATCTCGAATATTTCCTTAAAAAAACTTTCGAGTGCAAAGGGTTAAATATATACTTCATAATCCTGTACGAAATCGAGCAAGGGTTGAACTCCGACCTCCCGATTCAAAGGGAATAAATTCCACTCTCAGAGATCTCTTTCCGCGTCCTATCCCGAGAAGCGAGCTTTTCGCGGAGTTTCGGACTCATCGTTACAAGAATCCTTCCCGTTTCTGGTCGCACGGGTTCCCACGGGAATCGTCGATTCCACGGGGCGCGGAGACAATTCTGCAAGGTGGTGGGCGAGGTCGGTCGTCGGGGAACCGTCATTACCGCGATTTCTAGGCGTAACCCGGCCTCGGTCTCGCGTGTCCCGCGCCTTGCGCCTCGCGCGCCGCCCTCTCGGCCAGATGCAACGGCGTAGTTCAAGGTACCGATAACGCGAGCAGCAACCACCGCGTTTTTCTCGGCGCGTGTCCTTACGGTCTCGCTGCTCGGTAGCCTCTCTTCGGGCCGGCGGCGCGTTCCCGCGCGCGGAAACCGGTCGCGGCTTAGACACTCCTCGGTAATTAATGCGCCGCGGTTGGAAATCCTGGGCAATAAATCAACGCTATCGATCCGTCCGACTCGCGGCCGATTTATCGACCGCAGAATTCCTGTGACAACGGTGCCGACTCGCTTCCGTTATTGCTGACAAAGCTCCCTTTACCGGCTCCCGTAGAATGGGAATGTTGTTCGCGAAAGTGAATGAAGATATCAGAATATTCACACATTTGGATATTTAACCCTTTGGTTTGACCGAGCAAACTGATAAAATTTAAGATTGAATATTACATTTTCTATAATGCATCGACGCATGGAACATCGAAATAAAATAGTACTTAATTTATGCAAGGTATTTCTTTGCGTCAGTTGAAAAAAGTATCATCGGCATTTCATCAGAAAATAATGAATATTCGTCGAGAAAAGTATCCTCGAGTGCAATGGGTTAATAGATTAACTATGCTCGAGTGTATCCCTTTTTGAAGGTAAAACATCGCTAGCTTTCTCAGGGATTATTCACTTTCTCGAACGAACGTAATTTTTTATTCGTTTTGATTTAGTTTTTGACTTTAATATGCATTAGACGTTTCAACATGTATGGAAACTGAACTGTTGGATGATTGCCTTTGGAGATATGGAAATGTAGGCCAGGATTCCTTTGATTAATGTAATTGCTTCCGAAAAATCAATGATGAGAGTATTGGAATATTCAAATACTTGGATGTTTAAGAAATTAGCTGCATTTGACGAGTATATCCTTGTTCAAACATAAAACATCACTAGTCTTCTCAGGGATTAATTATGTACTTTCTCGAGTGAACGCGTAACGTTGATTCGCTGAGGTTTCACAGTGCATTAGACGCCTCGACGTGTATGGAAATTGAACTCCACTTGCTTCTGGATGATTGTCTTTGAAGATATCATGGAAATATAGACCAAGATTCCTTTGAATAATGTAATTGGCTCCCGACGTGATTTGAAAGTCAGGTACGCGTACTATACGCCGCGATTCCGCCGACGTGTCTGCCCGAGACTTACCGTTTCTACTTGTTGTAAATACTAATGCGCGGCTTAACTTTCGAAGCGGTTTACCTCGGAAAGGGAGTCTTTCGAATCAAGCTTCGAAACGAGTTTTTCTGGGTCGGGTTTTAAGCTACGCGCTTACCGTGTTTACATTCAATTATTGATGCACAATAAAAGCGACAGAATAACGACCCTTTCGATCGCGATAATCGAGACCCCGTGAATTTCACGGGTTATCATCATGCAGTTCGAAGTGCGGTGTGCTTATGACAGTGAAATTTTAATTATGTGCCCCTGATTTCGAGAGTGTTGACACTAGAACTATCAAACGGTAGTTTGAAACGATACTTTTCTGAAGTCTTCTTGCAATTGTTAATTTTCTGAGAAATTATTAAAGAAATTGAAGAAACTGAATTGTTAATCTCAATGCACTCTTGAATTTTATACAGAGAAATTCGAAAAAGTCGATCGAAACGCTCGGTAGTTTGCGTTAAGGTTATCGATTGCTCAAACAGTCTCGGCTAGAATATCGAGCGAGGAAGCCTGGTGGATCGTGTACTTATCCGAACGGAAGTGTCCCGAGTGCCGAATCAACACGAGGAACGTTCAAATAAATGCTAGACACGTCAGCTTCGGCTGCACGCTACACAAAACTCATCGTTCCCGAAGACCTCCATATTTACACGGCCTAATCTGTCTTGTAGCAGGGATTTCGTGCTGATAACGCGTACGCGACATCGATATCGGCCATTGTCTCAGCGCCGCGCGTTACTTAACAGACACCGTGGATCCTCGTCATGCGCGTCGTAGCGTTATTACCATTCAATCACCAACATCTGATATTAACCAAACTATTTCAAACAGCTAGATTCTTAAAATCGAAAATTCCTTTGTATAAAACACTTGTGCGCCGAATAATCCCAAAGAATCTAAAGAATCCCAAACTTCAAGGAATCCAAGAGAAAACAATGCTCCCCATAACTCTGCAATAACTAGTCTCCCGAAAAGAACTCACTTGGCTCTGCGTTTCATGATTACCCTCCTAACCCTTCTCATGGCAGGCTTCAGAATTCAATCCGTGTCTCTGAAATCGAACAAACTCAACCAGATTCGAAGACAGTCTTCATTCACGCGTACCGACGTCAACACGCTTTGCAATTCCCAGTGACAATTCGAGCGACGCGAGGATAGCAACGAATCCACAAGGAACTCTTCACTGTCACCGCGCGCGGGACACTCGAAACTGTCGCGGCGTGGAGCGATCGACGATTATCAGCGATCGACGAAGGGAGTTCGGCGAGAGAGCGTGCACTCGAGCCACGGACCCGGAGGAACTGGCCCCACGTGGTGGCTGGAACACCGACGGTTTTATTTCGGTTCGCGCCTCGGGATCGAACGTGCCCCATGGACGGGCCACGTGACGGCTGCCGATCTACGATCACGCTTCGTTCTGGTGCTTTCCGGCGTGCCGCGGTGTCCCGGGCACCCCACCAGGACGAAACGCGTATTAATAAGAGACACGCCACCCCGTGGAGCGGACTCGCCGCGCCGCTCGTTCCTCGGACTCTAATCGCTCTAATCGGTGGAACGAGCTTCAACTTTCTAACCTGTTATCCCTGGCTTTACAGACGTTTACTGGACACTTCATTTTATTGTTTCTGGAGAAGAGATGTTGATTCGTTAGCTCGAGCGAGTTAGAGCGTGGGAATTGGAGCATTGGGGTATACTCGTTGGTTTTCGTGTAACCATTTGCGGATGTCGTTTTTGGGAAGCAGATTTTCATGTTTGGAATGGTGAGTCGTAAGGGAATGATTTAATTAGTTGGACACTTTGTACGTAGTTTTCAGTTCTATTGTTTGAGCAATCAGTGTGTAATTTAGCTTCAGCTGTTGAGGGTTTTGTATACTTTCGACAATTGGTTTGATCGAGTGAAACTGTCAAGTTTGATGTGTAGTATTATATTTTTTGTACTATTATACTTTTTATCTATTTCTTTTTATCAGCCTTCGCCATAAAGGCGCTATTGTATATCCACCCCCAAACTTTGTAAGGCCGGGGAACATTTGTTGAAAAATAAAGCGCTTTGTATTATACTTTACATAATGCGCCAATACGTGAAATTTTGAAACAAAGTATCTGCTCCTTAACTTACGATTGCTCTTTTCTGGAGGCTTTCCCAAGCGAACGGTCTATGTGTAAAAACGAAGCATACGTTTGTTTTATATCTGTCTTATATAGAAGAAAGTGGTGGTCACTCGAAAAACCATATTCGTAAAGCGCTCTGCGTGCCCATTTGCTCTCGATTAATCCCTCCTCGACCCGTTCGTCTCCCAATTACATTCGACAGTCGAGTCACTACGGTATTACGGACTCGCCAGGACGGAATCGGCTGGAATTATTTCGATTGATCTTCAACGGGGGAAAGAAAAATTATCTTGTTACACGGTCGAAGGCGCAAAAAACGAGGAACACGAACGGTCGATGGACGGACCGTTGATCGAGCGGAGCGACGGCTACTTACGCAACGGTGACCGACTGGCATTGGTCGCGTGGCCGTGCGCTACGTACCTGAAACAGAAAGCAAACGAGACCCCAATTAAAATATCGTCAAGACGGGGCACGTCCAGGCCGAAACACACGCACGCGGGCGCGCGCGCGCGAATCGCGGCAATTATCCGCGCGGCCCCTCTCTCTCTCACGGTTCGTCTTTGTAACGAACTGTTGCGACGGTAATTGAGATAATTACGTCGCCGCTTGGAAATACTTAATCACCCGTTTCGCGAAAGATAAACTCGTCTGTTCTATTTGAGGAAATCAGAATCATCGAGTTTTGCAGCGACGATCGGTTACAGAATTCTCTCGTTTAAGTTTCAAACGCTTATGAGATCGACTGAACGAAGACGATTACTCGCGATCTCTGGGATATCAACGCTGTAACGTAAACCGGTGAAACTTGAACCAGCGTGAAATAAAACGATGAACACGTCGCTGTTCTAAATATCCCGTTCGCTGAAAACTACGTAGCGATGCAAGTCAACATTCCTCGGAGACCTATAATTTACAGTTCATCGCAGAGTTTAATTAACGCGTGTCGAATCACTCGGAAGTCTGTTCACTAGGAATGTTCAACGTTTAGGAGACATTCTTTGATGACGCGACATACGACAGAATATAATATACAATTCTGTATATAATATAATATACAGAATACAGTGAACCACGCTCGAAAAAAATCATAAAGTATTTCTTCGACCTCGAACCAGAACAAAAGCCAGGACCACGACCCGGAAATTGACCCGCCCGATCGCAGCGAACGTCACAATGGGTCCGATGGAAAGCGAAAAATCGTTAGAATCGAGGTCGTTTCGCGAGGCCTGATATCCCTCGTCGAACATCGGGGCTCGATGTTCGTTTCGGCCGGTACTGGGATCGATACTCACGGTATCGCGGAGAGCAGAAGGGCCGCGGCAGCTTTTCCAACGGCGGCTCCTCGCCGCGCGCTTTTCCTCCCTGCCGGCGTGCGCGCTTTCCAATTAATCCGGGCCGATCGTCGACGGAGTTGTCGTCGTCGGCGAGAAAAGGGAGAGGCCCGGAGGCTGCTCACGCGTCACCGCGCGCTGCCGATGTAAGGCAATCGCGCACCGTTACGGATTAATTAGAAAAATTTCTGCTCCGCCGGCGGAGGCGAAGCAATCAGGATAACGAGACACGATCCACCGCTCGGCCGTGTATGTAGTCCTTGAGCGCTCATTAATACGCGTTCGATCCTCGCTTCTCGTGCGATGCGCGCGATCGATCCGCCGCGAGGAACGTCCTCCGCCGCGCTACAAATGCGACAGCTTCGGCTTCGCGGCTCGGAAATTCCGTCGTCGTTCCTTCGATTCGCGTAGAGTTGATCGGAGCGGATCCGGTCGACGTCTGTTGTATCGCGAATTGTGTTTCTCACTTTCGTTCCTCGACGACGATGACTGTCGGCGACTGTGAAAGACTGATGTCGAGTCTCTGTCTAATGTTCAAACACATTTGGCCGCTTGTTCTCATTCTATTCTGTATGCTCCTTTTCGATTTGGCCGAGTATTCTCTTCAAATTTAGAAATTCCAATCGACGTGCAGGTTCATAACGTTCAACTTTATTTTCAGTTTCCTAGAGCGTTTCGCCTTTTACAAGAAAACCTTCAACCCTCTGCGGACGAAGACTCTTTGAAGCATAGAAAACCGTCAACAGAAGAAGCTAAATTATAGATCGATTGCTTAGATAATTGGAAAAGGCAAACTACGTACTGCTGTTAGTAACTAAATCATTTGTTTGCGACTTAGCGTTGCAAATACGAACGTCTGGTCTCGCCAAAATGTTAATCATACGAAATTCTCTCGCCATTTTGGGCAGCCACCTGACGTAATCGATTCAGACGAACACGGAACAATGGATCGATCTAGAAACATCGCGTGTGATCCTCCAAGAGTTGCGTCAATGGAAAATAACCTCGATGAGTATCAATCCTCCCATTCCTCGCGTTGCTTCCCACGTTGCCCGCGTGAACGTCGCAGAAATGCTGCGCGCGCGAGCTTCTTCGTCCAATTTCGCGCGAGGGATTCTTCATTGGCAACTTCGGGGGTTATTTCCAGCGGGAAACGCAGAGGTGTTCGCGCAGAGGGAAGTAAAAGCCGGCAATTGAAGTATCCGCCGTCGCTCCGAGCGACGAACTTTCGAGCTGACGCCTCCTCGCCCCTGGAGAACGGGGATCGGCCGGTGGAAGAACGCGCGGGGATCCTCGCCGGTCGTTTCCCGGCGGACGCTATCCTGCCGGAGGAAACGGCGTCGCTAAGAGCCGCGTCAGCGATCCGGCCCGTCGATAATGTCCCCCGACGCGTGTAGAGCGACGGTCTCGCGCCAGGACAATGCCACCAGCCCGCCATAAAACAGGTGATACGCCGGGTTTCCTCTGGTTTTCGCGTCGCTCGTTTCCACACGGAATGTTCCGGCGACCGCGCCGCGGCAGATGCTCCCGCGAGATTGCCCTCCCGCGACGCGGCTTCCCGAGGAAATTCTGCTCGCGGATTAACCCTTCGCGCTCGGGCGGCGCCTTTCGATCGCCATTTCATTTGACCGAGCGAAACGATGAAATTTCGAATTCAATATCAAATTTTCTATAATGCATCGACACGTGGAACATCGAGATAAAATAGTTCTGTAGCTTAATTGATACAAGGTAATTCTTTACGTTCGCTGTGATATGTATTGATATTTCATCGGAAATAGTTTTAGTGTTAATGGCAACGGTTGCTTAGATTGACTTTCGGAGACTCGTCTGTAGAAACTTCAGAGTGCATCTATGGAGACTTCGATTAATTTATACTTCAGCTTGCTATTGTTAAACGCATTTCTCTAACAATTTCTCGGAAGAATATCTGTCCTTTGAATCATTGGGAGATGAGAAATAGAATCGGTAAGTCACTTTCTTTAATGATTTCTTAGGGAAATATCTGTTATCTTTTTAATACTTGCAAAAAGGAGACATCATGGGTCGTTTGACCCGTCTGGTAGTCTTAGTGTTAAGGAACCTCATTGGCGTAGCAATTATTATTATTAGAAGTGCCCGCATTTAGTCGATTCACTCGGCCGGACGATAATCGAACCCCGGGAAATCTCCCCCCGGCCGTTTATGCTGATTTCAAGAGCGCTACGGGTTTCGCGGATCTAATTCGAGTAAGTGCCGGGAGGCCTCGTTTCCGGAAGTGTTCTCAGAAACGGTCATCGCGCGTACGACGGGTTCCATCGGCGCAACAAGTTGAACTACGCCGATCGGAACGAGCGTTCTCCGTGAAAGCGTGTAAACGCGTGCACGTGTAACGATCCGCGATTCTGCCCCGCGCGCGCGCGCTGCCGTTCGCGTAATCGTTACGTTAACGTTTAGCGAAATTGATTCGAAGCCGATATCGAATTAAAGGAGAAAGTCGGTAATCCGATTGTAACGTGCCTGCATCGATGGTAATCGGTTCTCGCATTCTTGAAACGGAAAATATTCGGAATGGCAGTGCTATTCTAGAGCAAGCTGATCTGTCAGTTGACGAGGAAATTAACGATGAGATGGCATTATACTTCTCGTATCGATGAGTTTAATGGTAGAAGTTGAAATTACTGGTTTGCGTTTGTTTCTTTCGCGATTATTGATATCTTCGAAGCATCGAATATTCGAAATGATTTAGAAAATAAGCAGTTTCACTTGAATACTGCAATGAATGACTGAAGAAACCGAGAATAATCTATCGTCACAATTTTTATAGCGATTACGTGTCGATCGTATTAAATGTTCGGTAGTTCTAGTGTTAATAGATAAGCGAACTGAGTATCTGCAATTATCTTCGTACGCTAGTAGAATTAATCTGATTCTATAATACAGTTCGTTAAAAACAGTCCCGTCGACGGTAAAACCGCCGAGCAAACAAACCGACTAACTTATTTATATTTCTCCACGTAAGCAGTATAATTTATACAAATATTATAATTTACTTGCAATTCTCTAATACAAACTGTACGTTTCCCGGATATTTGTCGAAGAAGAAATCCGAAATAGGTTATTCCAACGCAGCTGGTAGTTCCAGCGTTAAAACCTGTCCCCGTAATGAGCAAATATTTACGACGGAGAAACGTGTATCAACTCGAACAGAGGGTTCCTCGCGATCGACCCTAACGGTTGCACAACGCATCCACGAGCAGACGGATTTATTGAAGCTGCGACTATCAGTCCGAGGGTATTTCGCGCGAAACACGAGACGCGTCTAAAACCGTTGTGCAATCGGAGAGATGATTCCAGGTAAAAGGTGAATCGAGAAAACACTTCTACGAACGGTACTCCATTTCCGAGAGAATCGACTTCGAAAGATCGCATGACACGCGAGCATTAGTACCGCGAGAAGTAGAATCGGAAAGCCGTGAACAGACACGTTAACAGGTTCCCATGGAACGACACGCGCAGCCGACTTTCGACCGTGATTATCTGGACAACGAAGAACAAAACTCTGCCCTGACCTTTTGTTCCTTAACCCTTGGCAGTCCTGTGTCAAGTCGGACTCGACACTCTATTTTATTGCAACCTTTACCTGTTTCAACAATTTTTTCTATATTTATTTGTGTATCACAATTGTACCATTTAAAGGTAACATTTCGATGACTCCTAAATATTCTTGAGGAAATAAATAGAGCGTCATATTAAGCAACTGAAGGAACAAACGTCGACGTGAACCTCAAAGTGAGAAACCAAAGCACTTTGGACCGCAAAGGGTTAATATTGAACAAGCTAAATACTCAACAATTTTTTCTATATTTATTTGTAGTATCACGATTGTATCATTTAAAAGTAACATTTCGATGACTCCTAAATATTCTTGAGGAAAGAGTACTTCGGACAAAGGGTGAAATCATTCAATTATTTACTTTCATCTCTGAATTTTGTTCATCCATTGTCTTCATCGCCAAATAATCAAATCTCTAATATTTCTAGTGAAAAAGCCGGCGAGTACTTAGTACTCTGTATCTCGCCGCAATTTTACCATTCAAACTTTCCAAAATAACCTCGCGCAGTTCGCATTCGATTCGCGACCCGCAAACTGGCACCGTAAGCTCGCGTATATGCAAATTCCCCGTGCTTTTGTCAGAGCCAACGAAAGTTCCGCCGAACAATTTCCGAGACGGGACAGGGTGGAGTCGCCGCGTTTTAACGGCTTCCACAGGCCCGGAACTTCCGCGGTCCTAATTTCGCTAAGTACCGGGAAAGTAACGGCCACGGAGAACCCTCTTATCAGTCTCTTCCCGGTTGAATTCGAAGAAATCCGAAAACTGCGCCGGGAACATCCTTGGCAACCGGAAAATTTTACTTTGCACAAATTTGTTAAGTGCCATTCGGAACTCGCCACAAACGGTGTATGAACTTATTGACCTTAACCCTTTACACTCGAGAAGCGACACGGTCTAAGCAAAACCTAAGCAAGGTTCAACCATTCTATTTCATACAGGAAAATTACGAAGCTTAATATCTCAGATAAATTATCTTCCTCGATTTCTATGTCAATTATCGGTAGGTTCATTTCAAAGAACATCGTCTACATCTGATCGGAATTTTACGGGTACCGTATCGCCTTTGAAACGTACTTCATAAATCATTGAAAGGAATGCAGCGCGGAGCCACCATTGAGCTCCCAGCTATCGCCGCAGATTTATCTGAAAGTCCTTCGCTGTTCGTTTTCGAAGCGTTCACCGCGAGCCGAAGGAGACAAATTTTCTTCGACGTTCCAAAGATTTCCGCCAGCGATGATAAAACAGGCGTCGACCGGGACCGCAGTTAACGCGCGGGATTATTAATTTATCACCGGCGTATGCAACGGACGCATAAAGAAACGCGGCTCCAGCCGCGATTCCGAGCAGCAGCCCGCATGAAGTTCATTCGACTTTCTTCGCGCAAAATACGAGACCGAGGTCGTCACGCATACGTGACACGCTGGTATGCGAGCGCGCTAATGTTTAGGGATGCGCGATAGGCGCTACGATAGAAACGATCCGAGCCGGTATAAACGCGGAATAATTCAACTACACTTCGAACGTACCTCGGGAGCTGTGAATCACGCTGCTCCAGCGATGGAGCTTGCTGCGATACGAACCACTCGGAAATATTTCTACACTATGCCCCGCGAGACACACTGTCGCAGTTCCGCGGGGAGAGGGCGTAAAGATAAAGATTATTTTATTTCGTAGTATAAGATTCTCAGAGTAACCGTGAACGAAGAATTAGAACGAAGAACTTTGGAAAATTTCGTATGGAATATATAAGAATATCAATTTTCTGAGGCTTACAGGACCTTCGAACCCTTTTGTTCTATGAATTCGAATTTGAAATCGCTTAATGAATACGAAGTTGGATTAACAGGATGTAAGTAATAAGGTACATCGATGTCTGTTAGGAAAATGTACACTCGGATGTTGAAAGGACTGTCATCGATATCGAAACGACAATGCAGTTCATTAACACGGAAACTATGAGTCTAATCCATCAGGTCTCTATTCCCTAGGAAATAACGAAATTTTCCAGAGCCAGCCGCGCTTGAACAAGAGCAGAGAAGCTTTGAAACGCGACTGAAACTGCAAACTATTAAACAAAATAAGGCTGTATATATCAGCGGTATTAGCGGAGTGTTTTAGTCGTCATAATACTCGACACGCGATCACTGTCAGAAACGTCTCAATACTCGACACGCGATCACTGTCAAAAGCGTCCAGCCGCGGTGGACGAACGACACAACTGTCTCGATTACTTTCATCGACTGTTTCGTTTCGGCCGAGATCGATGGTAGGCGATCCCCCCGAGATGGTGGCAGACAGGCCGGCCGGCCTGCGAACACTCCGCGTCAGTCAAAAAGTGCGACACAGTGGAAATAACGTCTTCGGGCAACAGGTGTGCGATCCCGCCTCCGCAAAGAATCGCGTCGCGAAGTTTCGAGGAGAGAGTCACATTATAACACGTAGTACGAGCATCTTCGTGTTCCTTTCTCTTTCCTAGCCGTATGAAAATGCTCTCCTGTTACATAGGAGACACCGGCGCCCACCGCCGACGATATCGGCGCACCCTCGTACTCCGTGTAATCCGCTGACAGCGTTTCTTCTTCGTTTCTCGTGCCCTTGCCCCGTGATATCGAACCTACTTCGACCTCGATGTTAACCCTTCACGCTGGAATTGTAAGACAGCTGGGAATCACCTGTTCCAGATTTCTACTTTCACAATTATTGGAAGGGTAGACGCTTCTAATCAGATAATTATTGACGAAACTAATTCGATAATAGCGGAACTGAGATAGAGGACAATTGAAATCTTGAGAAATGAACTCGTATGGTTTTCATAGTGAATTTGTGATAGTTTAAGTGATATCGAACCTACTTCGACCTCGATGTTAACCCTTCACGCTGGAATTGTAAGACAGCTGGGAATCACCTGTTCCAGATTTCTACTTTCACAATTATTGGAAAGGTAGACGCTTCTAATCAGATAATTATTGACGAAACTAATTCGATAATAGCGAAACTGAGATAGAGGACAATTGAAATCTTGGTAAACGCACTCGTTCAGTTTAAGTGATATTGAACCTACGTCGACCTCGATGTTGACCCTTCACGCTGGAATTATCAGATAGGTGGGAATCATTTGTTTCTGATTTCTGCATAATTATTATTATTACAATTATTATAGGCGACTGTCCACACATCCAAATTTTGTACCGAGGAGAAAAATAAAAGATCGAAGGAATGTTTCAGCATTTTTCACTTCCACTAGAGATACCATAAAAATTAGCTGCAGTTGCTGATAAATTACAAAACCATCCGGAGTGCTAAGGGTTAACGCTCACTCTTCCATCGTCCGCCGGTGTTCACGTGGCCGCGACCTAAAGCGCGAGGCGCAGCGGTGCGCGCACAGGTGCAGCGGCGATCGAACGGAACGGTACGCGGGCCTTGAGCCGGAGAACGCTTTCCACCGTCCGCGCGCGGTCTCCAACATTGTTTCCGCCAAAGGTCGAATCGCGCGTCACCTCTTCCCCGCCGCCGCCGCCGCCGCCGCGCGGCTTCTTCGGCACAAGCGACGCGGACCTCGCGTTCCGTGTCAGCGGCGTGTAACAGGACCGACTCGCGAGTCACTCGACACGCGGCCTCGGCATTTCGCGAGACACGCGCCGATTCGCCCGTTACGTGCCTGCATAGGTGCACACCTCGGCTTTCCGCGGATTTCGAGACGGTTCCAGAAGTCTCGCGCCGTTTATCGGCGATATGCTGCTGTCACGTTCGCTGCGATCGAGCAGATTGATTCCCGAGTCGCAGTCCTGAGTCTAATTGGAGTTCGATGGTATAGAAGGTCGAAGATATAGACGATCAATAAACACAAAAATTATTTGGCTTCATCCGCAGCCCGGAGAAATTAAGGTAATGATTGAAAAGGTAATGCCGAACCTTTTGAGGTACAATTTTATAATTCGAAATTTGAAAAGACTGGCGATCTGCGCAACGAATAACGTCCGGTAAGTCGACGTCTTTCGGTCGTTCTTAATGGTAATTAGTAACGATGTTCTCCGCCCACGAAGGAGGCAGTGGGATGTAACAGCTGCTCAGCAAACCGATGTAATCAGCGCTTCGAGCGCGTTAGAGTCAACTCGGCACCAGGAAAATGCTTAATACTTATCACGAGACGAGTATCAAGCGTTTCGAGAGTAGATTCCAATGCGAGGTACGTTCACCGCGGACACGGCGAGTTTCACAATGGCTATCTCGCGACGCCAATTTATTGTCCATGCTGTAACTGTTCGCTCCCAAGCTGCGAATGATCTACGATATACGGACTCTCGTAGAAGTCTCTCTCTCTCTCGAGGTCCGAGTAGATTACTTCACACTTGAACTCTGAGGCTAAGAAGAAAAACTGTTCGTTTGAAATCATCGAAGCCGATTCCTTGACATTCGACGATCTTCGATTTTTCCCGATACGCGTCGACGCGCGCTCCACTCCGCGCGCAATTACGGACGGAGTCTGTTTCCACGGTACACTTGTACCTGAATAATTGAGCCGCTCGCGCGTTAGAGGATACGAAACGACGGACGCGGAGTGTAGCTCAATGTCAGCTCAAACCGCGAGCCTCCGCGGTCTTCTTCCCTCCGCCGGTTCTCACTTTCCATCGCTGGCTGGCTTTGTGCAACGGCTCGCATTTAGTCTAGCCTTGTGCCTAATGACGCGATAGAGCCAGAGGGAGAACGTTTCTTCTCGCTGCGCCCGCACACGAACCTCTGAATCACCGCGCCAGGCAGCCGCTCGCTCGCTCGATCGCTCGGCTCGCTCGGCTCCGCGGGTACCTGACGCAGCTTCGGCGAACAGTGCACGTGGCCAGCGCACACGTGCGATTCGCCAGGAGTATCGCGATCCATCGTGCGCTAATCGTAACGCTCTCGCTTACGCGGAACTGCGGACGGTCGGATAAGTAACTTGCAGCGGGCAGTTCTCGATTAAATCGGGGAATCGAAGCGAAGAAATCGTGAATATTTTTTGGAAGATCCGTTGAACTGCGACTAACGATACTGATGTGATTGAGACGCAAAGTAGCTTTCACTTTCCGAGGTGAACCGAATTTTGTTTAGTAATCGAGCATTCGGATCGATTTAAAATTGGCGACACGGTTAGGATGTTGTTAATATCAAATGTGATTGTATTATCGGTTAACGAAGGAGACTTGTAAAATGTCGGAGACTCTGGTTAAGGGTTAACCCTTTGCACTCGGAAGTATTTCGCTGGAAATACGTTTTCTAACCATACAAAGATACCTTTTTAAATGAACTCAAAGAAAAATCACAAGTACATTGCGAGACGAAGCTTTTTTATCCGAATACTTCATACACGGTTCAATGTTAAATATCAAATTTTATAGTTTCACTGCATCGAATAGAGGGACTGAGAGCCACCTCTCGAGCGCAAAGGGTTAATAGAGCATAATCGATGAAGATCCTAGCAAACTGCTGCATTGTTTCAATATTTGTAGAGACACGTGTCTGAAACACCGTGGATTTCGAGGAGAACGGTTCCAACGGAGATCATGGAGTATCGACTGGGAGTGGTTGCTCGAATCTGCCGCGACACGATCGATTCGATTCGCGAGTCGGTCGCGGCTCTGTCGGGCGAAGTTAATGCCGAGGTAAAAGCAGGAAGAGTCGACGGAATTCCAGCCGCTCGCGTGTTCGACTGCGACGGTATGGCGAGAGAGCGAAACGTCACGCCGGCACCGGCTGAAAATCGACGTGACGCGGCGCGGCGCGACGCTACGCCCGCGTCGCGCGCGAATTAAACCTCTGCACTCGTCCAAGGCTGATTTTACATAATAGTTTGTCACGAACGCCGGTGGCAGAAGGTGCAAAACGCGTTTGCATAACGACCGGCCTTCGCGGATGCATTGTTTCGCGATCGAGCGCTAGCGAGCGACGTATAAATTGTATAAATTAAACGTACGTATAAATCAAAAGAGCTTCGGTTCCCATTATGCGCTAATGAAGGTCGAAGTTCGTGCAATTCTTACCCGCGATCCTTACCGCGATAACGGACAATTGTCGGCTTAAATTAGTTACTTTGTTCCGACGATTAGATCGTAATACATCATTCCAATCGTTTCTTAGAATCTTCCATCGTTATCGATCTGTAAATGAAATTCTGACGATTATCGCGAATTCCAATCGATCCTTGCTTTCAACATGTGTCTCCATGTACTAAATCATTTACAAAACGAATCGAACAAAAGTGAAACTACTTCCTGAATCTCGGACGCTGCGAGGACCTTGCTCGATCGTCGTAATGGTATCGACGATCCAGTGCAACACCTTGAGAATTACAGTCGCGTTTCTTTGATTCCGTATCGAGTCCTCGAGGAGGTCGCCTCGACGAGCATCTCTGCACGCGGTCGCCTTCCTTCCGCGCCATTCTCGACGAGGCCTCGCCTCGAAACGGCAACCTTCGAACGCGTATCATTCACAGCCCGCCGACGCGTTCGTGCTCGTTGCGTTTCGAATGAACATTTTTCGATCTTTCCGTCGAACATCGAAGTAGAACGAATGAAAAGGGAAACATAATGCACGGAAACAAGGTCACAAACTGGGCCAGTTTTAGCGCGAGAGACGAAACGATCTTTCTCTTAACCCTTAGCACTCCAGGTTGTTTTGTAATCTATTAGCAACTACAGCTAATTTAGTATTCCTAGCGAAAATTAGAAATGCTATACCATTTCGTTAGTACAAAATTTGGATGTGTGGAGAGTCGAATAATTTTAGGGTAGTTTCTTTAAGATTCATTAAAGTATTTAATATTCTAACTGGTGCAATATTGGAGCCTACAGAGTTCAAAGGGTTAAAGCAGCACTACTCTTCTTCGAATATCAATAAACTGAATATACAGTACAACAATTGCCACGTTGAATGCCACTGGGGTCACCGGTGACGTCCAACCAAACCGAATTACTACAATTCAGTCAATTAAACGATTCGGAAAAATTTCAAATTAACCCGTGTCGGACACATCAAAATGTACGCACTGAAATCCGAGAGAACCGTACCCTCGTCGGTGGTCGCGCGAGAATGAGTTTCCGCGGCGCGCATCCGAGAAACGAAATCCGGGCGGAGGCGGTCTCGTGCGTCGCGAGACAAAAAAGAGAATCCCGGTGCCGGGAATAGCGAGTTTCCGTGCGGAATTAAGGGAAGAGGGTGCCCGGCCGGCCGGTGAATAATGCAGAGCCCTCCCCGCGTCGACGTCGACGTCGACGTCGCCCGGCGACGCGAAGGTGAGGCGCGCGCGCGCGAAACCACCCTCGATGTTTCAAGGCTGCTTCCTTCCTGTTCCGCCACTCGGTTTTTTCTTGCCCCCCGCACCCCGGCCGCGTCGAGTCCGCACGGAATCGGGCATAAATATGTAAATACGGGGCCGCGCTCGGGGCTTCCGTGCCGTGACGGCCGCGGCCGAGTGTGTATTCCCGTCACGACGAAAGCTAATAATTTATGATAATTCACGGACGCTAATTCGCGGCGAGAGCCGGCCGAGATAAAGAAAAGCAGCCCGAAACGGAGATGAACGCGATAAAAGGTTCGGCTAATTCGCCCCCTTTGTCATGGAGATTCGCCGGAAGAATGGCCAGCGGGGGAAAGAGGATCGCGTAGGCCGCGCGCACGGGTCGCGGCCCTCCGCTTCCGGTATCGATCACCGTCCACCGAACTGGGACGCGCGATTCGCTTGTTCGCGGCTTTCCGTTTCTTTGTTCGCGGAAACGCTGCTCCGGCTGCTACGTTGTTTCGAGTCGCGAGTCGGCCTCCGGTTTTTCAATTGCGACAATGTTATTTTAGAGGAAGTTTTATTCGAGTTTTCGTTTAACTCTGTTGACACGTCGAATGCCATGGGGGTCACCGGTGACTCCCAAGCGAATCGAATCACTACGGTTTACTCAATTAAACCATGATTATATGAAAATATTTCTATATTATAAATAATGTTATCTAATGTAGTGACATCCAGCTAGATGAATGTGGAATAGTAATAATGCAATTCGATTAAAAGATTTAATATTATATTTTTTCCATTTTGTGCATTTTCGTCCAAGAAATCATACGGCGTTCAACGTGTTAAGTACCCTGCGATTTTCCATGGTCCTGCTGGAAATACTCGAACGAATATACGGTTTTGAAGGGATTTAACGAAGTTGTATGTTTGTTAAGAGTAAAGGTGAATTTTCAGGTTTTTATTTTATTGTGAAATCTATGTGTAACGAGAGCCGATGTGTCGGTTGATGGGCGTATACTAAGAGGATTAAGGAGACACGTTCAAAAGCGACGTTATCGAGTCATTTTCCTTTGGTTTTCGTTTTTATGGTGTTGGCCTGTTTGGCCGATGAGCAGCTCGTATTCTAAAACCTGCGGGATTAACATTTTTGCGTGGATTAATTAGATTGTCGTTGCGTCGCGGTTTCTGTAAATTGGATCGCGACAGGCCACGTTCGCGTCAACATTCGAGTGAATTTATTAGACAACAAGGCGATTTCTTTCGTAAATGTTCGTGTTCGAGATGTCGAGGTGTTTACGAGCGACGCAGGTGCACGGGAAACGACAAAGTTTCCAATTTGTAAGACGTAACGATGACACGTTCCTCCGTGTAACCGCGAACGGATGTAATATAAAAGAACGTCGATAATTGCACGAAAACCGTGTCGGAGATACAAGTAACAGGGCCTGTGCAATTAACGAAGCAACCAATCATCCGGCCGAGCCCTTCCCCTTGCAACACCGTCTTTATCCTTAATTACATATAGACAGCTGAAATATTATTGACGCAATATTGAAATATTATCACACCGCTACCAAATTCCAGTATCATTACCGCACTGTCCTACCACGCGTTACTCGTCTCAAAGAAAAATAGTAAAACCTTCGGACAAAATTAAAGTATAGAGTTAAACCTATGGTGACTACATCTGTTTTACATTATAGGAACACTAAAGTCTTTTCAAATGACAATCAATATTTCACTTTTCGATTCCAACGTTAAATAGAGAAACTCGATTAGCGCAATATTGTTATTTTTCAAATGAAAACCATTTTACATAGCATCGATTACTCAACAACGCACTGGTAACCTTCAACTTTCGTTAGGCGAATAGTCGATTTTCATGGTTTCATTTGGTATAAAGCTAAACATACGTCTTTTCAAATAACAATGAGTATTTCACGTTTCGATTCCAACGTTAAATAGAGAAACTCGATTAGCAAGATATTGTTATTTTTCAAACAAAAACCATTTTGTATAGCATCGATTACTCAACAGCGCACTGGTAACCTTCAACTTTCGTTGCGCGAACAGTCGATTTTCGGGGCTTGTCCCCAGGCGTCCGCACGGTGCGACGGGTCGATAGTAAAGTGGTCCCGGTGACAGAGAAACGGTAAGGAGTGGAGCGAAGAGAATGCAGAAGAGCGCGCATCCGCGACGGCGTCGCGGCTTTCATTCGCAATGAGCGTGGCCACGGGGCAGCCTTTGTCTTCCGTGGCTAGCTGGCTAACAGTAAAACCCCGCCACGGGGACGGAGGCTACGTCTTCCGATCGGAAATGCCTAAAACGGCCGTCGCCGCGAATCGGAATGACGGTAACGGTAAATTCTGCGGGCGGAACTCGCTCCTCTCCTCGTTCTCCTCTCGTCGCCGGACGGAAGCAGCCCTCCCCGACACGCGTTCAGCATCCCGACGCGTTTTAAAAGATTCGAGGAACACCGCTGAACAATGGATCGCTAGGTACCTTTATCATTTTTTTGCTTTTCCTCCTCCTCTTTGCCTCCCGCATTTTTCGAAGCGTTCGTCGTTACTAGACGAGAATAGACATTCATATAAACAATATTTCAATACCTCACAAATGAACAAGATATAGAATATAAAGGTGTTTCGTAAAAGTTGACAGCGTGACATTCTAAAATTCGAGCGCATCGCACTCTGAACTATACCGAGTCAAATTTACGTTCAACGCTAGGCAGTTCCGGTATCAGATTTACTGTAGATTTATTCAGTAAAATTTCGAGTTTTTACCTACGTCGAACATGTTGAAGACCGTAAATACGACACGACTGATAGCAACGCGAGACAACGTCGAGCACGCTAGAAAAACGTTGAACGCTCGGGAGGCTCGAGCGAAAACGCAACTGTCCCTAAGAAAAAGGAAAAAGATGCGACGACGCGATATCGAGTCAGCGAATGTTCGACGCGGAACCGAGAATCCCGGGTAATTTTTTCCCGCGGTCGCGCAGCTCGTTACTTTCTCCCGAAAAAGGGCATCGCGGGGATCGATCCCGCGAGCTGTAGACGGCGCGGCGAATTTGTTCCAGTTTGCTCGGATCTCCTTTTTCCCGGTCGGTTTTTCACGAGGACGCGCCGCGCGAGCATTCCCCGCGCCGCTTCTCGCTTCGCCTAGCTCTCGGCCTCTCCTTTTTCTCTTCCCGCCGCCGCCGCCGCCGCCGCCGCCGCTTAACGAGGATAATAAGTCGTTCGCGGTGATTCAGTGGATAAATACGCGGCACGGGACAAAGTGGTTTCTTTGTTCCGGATTCGTCTCGGCGGTGTCTCGTTCTCGTTGCGCGAAAGCGATTGTTTTTCCACGTTGCTCGTCCGCAAACGTTCTCCGGCCGTTCCTCGACTCTCGCCCGGCCATGAACGCGATGCCCGCGAATGGCCATTATTACGCTGCGCATGTTTATGCAAACGCGACGGTTTATGCGGCGGCTCGGTGTCGAGCGGAATATTGTAGTCTCATCGAAGATCGTCCCGAGATTTTCGGAAACACTAGGGAAAAGTCTCTTCGTCGTGGCGTTTGTCTTGCTCGAATCAATATTTATCCTTTAGAAACGTTCTTGCGCCGCCGAGAATAAAGGAGAGACTTTAGATTCCTGCGTGACTCATACAGTGTAGGTGTCTCTGTCGCGATTTTTCGTTTAGCTTCGATCTCCAGCAGGTGGGAATTAACCGTAGGCTAGTGGACATTTATTACAGAGTTTATCCCACTGTCTCTAGGAAAATTGACGTTCGTTCATTTGAGGCTCGGGAGTTTTAACCAGTCAACTTTGACGAGTATACACGTCATCGTAAACTTGTCATGATACTAATTCTTTCAACGATGAATTCTTTATCTTTTCGCATAAACGTGTAATTCTTCTTTGTCTCGCTTCGATCTTTCATTAAAATATACATTTTTCGATTTTATTGCGCGGAACAAGAGGTTTTTCCAACTAAATTACACAGCTAACTGGTTAAAGTAGACAATTCAAACACGTATTCCTCTGACCGATCAAAACTGATACAAACATTCAAACAACGTCTATAAAACCGAATACGCGTGAAACTCAGGGAAACGCGAATCCCGCTCGAAATTTCGACGAGCAGCGAACGCCTAAGAGTCCAACTGCCTCGCGAGGAACAACCCGCAGAAACAGGTTTGCCGAACAGAACGAACACCTACCGATCCGAGCGATGTTCGATATTCCGCGCGCAAGTGTACTTCCCCAACTGCTTCCGGCGAAGTGTGCGAGACGAAGTTTGCGGAACGCGTATCGGCTGTTCCCCGCCGCGTTTCCCGAAAAATGGTCCGCCGCGGCCGTCACGTAGGCCGCCGCTTGCAAGTTGTCGCGGGTAACAGGTGGTTTCGGCCGGTGCCACCTGTAATTACCGGTTAGGAGGCAGGCGATAACGATTCAGCGCGCGGGCTAAGTCGGGTCAGCTGCGGCGCATCGACTTACCTGCATGCGAATACGCGACAAGTCACTCGTCCGGCACGCACGCGCGATAAGCCGCGACGATACGCCCTTAACGAGATATCGGCCTACGCGATACCGCCTGCCATTCGTAAAACGCTTTCGCTCCGCGGAGACGAGCGGAGAGCACCTTGCGTTCCGCGATCGGGCCGGCTCTCTTCCTCCTCGGATCGATCGAGCGACCGGCTTTTCCGAGGATTTACAGCCCGGATCCCGCGGCGCCGAGCTACCGATATCGTTATCGCCAGCCACGCCGCAACTATGTTACCCATTATACATCCACACTTTTCCAGGGACCGTAATAACGGTGATCGAACGATATCGAGCGATCTGAATTATTGCTAATGAACGTTGTTAGGTTTTTCACGCGTTCGCAGGCGTGTAATCGTTTTAATCGGCGGACGGTTTGTGTAAGAGAGGACTCGCCGCGCCGATAATTCGTCGCTCGGTCGTTGGAACTATCGAGGAACGTCGAACTCGAGTATGAGTAACGCTCCTAACGGTCGACCGGCCGCGGAGTCGCTCTCGCGGCGGAACAATCCGGTGCGACTTTCGGTTAATCCGTTTGCCTGCTCGTTTAATGGCATTAGGCTAAACAATCGCCTCGTTAAAGCGGCCGTTCTTCTGCTCGGAAACTTTCTCATCTCATTAGAAACGGAGGTGATGTTTCAGGTTCCATTCCCGGGTGAATCACCCCGCGCGTTCCGCGAAGAATGCAACGGTTCTCCCACGCGGCGGAATATTCAGGCGCAAAGCAACGACCCCTTGATTAATCAATCGACGGGAGTGGCGGGTTGCGTAACCCGCCCGGCTTTTTCTTCGCCGCGGTGTCTTAATTTAATTACGTAACCGAGCCGGACGAGAGGACGCGGCCGGCCGAGGAACGTCACCCTTCGGAGGAAGGACGCTCGAGAGGGTTGGTCGGCCCTCGGTAGGGCCCGTTGACACGCGAGCAACGAGCACCGCGTCGCTGTACGCGTGGACGTTGCGGCCCGTGGAATGTAAGACTACCGCGCGCGTTACCTCGATGGCACCGGAAGCCGTAGCGATGCGGGGCTTAGTCGTTTAACGCGTCGGCGACCGATGCGCCGATGTCACAGATTTTGGAGAACGATCGTAGTTTCACCCGTTAAAGGGGAGATTCATGGAAACATGTAAAACCTGCAGAAATAAGTCGATTGCCTAACACTAGAACTACCGCTAAAACGATTAATATGTAATCCTTGTAAATATTGTAACAAATTTTCGGTTTCTTCAAACACTCATAGTATTCAAGTGAAGCCATTTATTCTCAAGATCATTTCAGATATTCAATGCTCTTAAGATATCGATAATTGCTAAACGAAAGAGTCGAAGCCAGTCATTTTGACTGCTACAGTAGTGTTAAATGATAAAAATAGGAAACTACGTACTGATCTCTTACTGTTTGGTAATTGAATCATTTGTTTCTACAGTTTATTCTACCGTTTCTAGGAAACGTGTCCGTCTATAAATTTGGAACTTGTAGCTTCAGAACTAGAGTATTCGTGTATTTAGGTGATCGAATGAAAATCGACTAGAATTGTTAGTAAACGTTTGAAGAATTCGATATCCTAATTAACGGGTTCCGTGAATCTGGTGTTAAATTAAGAGCCGGGGACGCGGCAATGGAGCTTTAGAAGCTTTATGTCGAAATGGATACAGTCGTCGCAGCGCGATGGGAAATGAATGCGACTGATGTTCGCATCGCTGAATGCGCGTGCACGGTGAATTCCAGCAGGAGTGCGTTTATGGTTGCGATACTGGTAAAACGAGGAACCACTAATCTGTCATTTGAACTGGTCTGGTTGTCCCAGTGTTAAGGGGCGGCCCAGAAAGCGCGTGCTGCTAATTATCCGCGACGCTAAACGAGCTCGCCCGGTTTTATAATGGACGCCCAGCCGTGGCGCAAAACACAGGGCGAGGCGAGGCGAGTGTGACTGAGGCGTCGCA